>NC_046660.1:94771027-94773593 GCF_010883055.1 Belonocnema kinseyi | reverse complement strand
TTTTTACTTCTGATAAGGGGACCTGCTCTACCAATAACCTTCTTACCTTCATTTATTCGTCTATCTAATTCCTCATCTATCTTCCCGTCCCTAGTAAATAAATTCTTTGTAGGTCTTCAATAGACTCTGCCATAACAATCTTATCATCTGCGAACGCTAACCCTCGTACCCTTACTGTGTCGAGATCCACACCCTCTTCGTCGAAGAGAGCCATTCTTAAACACTTGTCCATAAATAATATAAATAACCATAAAGACATAACGCATCCTTGTCTAACTCCTTGAATAATATCGAAACAGTCACTCAGTTTCCCATTCGCTCTTACAATTCCAAAGAACCCAAATACACGGGAGATGTTTTGATTAAATAATTGGTATACAAAATCACTTTAAAATAAGTGAAGGAATCGTCTATCAGAAATTGTTTTTTATATGATGCGCACTTTTTATAAGTATAAAAACAAGATAATAAAAATACTTGTGATTTTGACCCAATTCATATTATGAATTTAAATAATATGAATTGATTGAAATAATTCATTTTTCAGGGTAACTGTGAATAAAATTTGAGACAAAATAAAAACCAGAAAAAGTGATGGAATTTATATGAGGGTCGTTTCAATATTCATTCAAGAATGAAGCAAGGAAGTTGACATTTCCTAAAAAGCAGAATCACCGGAGATTTTTTGATTAAATTATTGCTATCGGAAAGTCGTTACATTTATTTGAAGTTTTTAAAAATATATTTTAAATATTCAAGCAAGGACACAGCCATTTCCTAGAAAGAATATCGAATTTCTTACGATGTCAAACAGTTTGATTTCGATTTTCTAGTTCATACTGATCCGATAAAGACTTTCCGATAACGTGAGAAATTCGATCATTTTAATCATAGGAAATGTCGATTTTTCTTGATTGAATGTTTAGGGATGTTAAAATAATTCTTTAAATAAACTCAATAACTTTGCAGCTAGAATATATTTACCACGTTTATTGTGAATTGATTCCAAGGCCAAAAGTCTAATAAAAGAATCTCCCGTGGTTTTTCTTTTTCGAAAATATCAATTTGTTATTGTATTTTAATGGCTGTTAAAGACGCCGTTAAAATAGATTCGACGACTTTACCTTTTAGGATATCTTTCCTACATTTATTGTAAAGTAATTTCTAACCCCAATAGTTTAATATCAAAATTTTCCATGATTTCGCTGTTTATGACAATTCGATTTCCTTGTTTGAATGTTTTAGAGATGTTCAATCAACCCTTAAAATAAAGGTTGCGTATACAAAGCTGGTATCGGTAAAAAAAAGCATATTTTAAGGGTAGCGCCTAGACTGCGGGAAGAACATATTAAAAAATTAATTTTTTTTTCAAATGTGTTTAATGCTACTGTTCGATCCTTAATATCGGCGATCTGCCTAGTTTGTTTCCCAGACTAAGATTTTTTAGAAAATGTTATTTCTGTGAACAGTAACAGGGGTATCTCCCCCCACGAGACGTTCGAAAGGGGTTCGGGTTCGACCAAACTTATTTTTGTGAGCAGTCACAGGGGTGCCCCCTCAATGAGACGTTGAAAAGGGGTAGGGGTTTGGCCATCATTTCTGTGAAAAGTCAGAGGGGTGCCCCCCACGAGATGTTGGAAAGGGGTCGGTGGTCGAACAAAATTATGTCTGTGAATACTCATAGGGGTGCCTCCCCTACGAGACGTTAGAAAGGGGTACGGGTTTGGCCATCATTTCTTTGAACAGTCAGAGGGTTGCTCTCCCTCCACGAGACGTTAGAAAGGGGTCGGGGTTTGACCAAAATTATTTCTGTGAACAGTCACAGGTCATGCCCCGCCATGAGACGTTAGAAAGGGGTCGGGGTTCGACCAAAATCATTTCTACGAACAATCAGAGGGGTGCTACTTTGTTTTCCAGACTAAAAATGTTATTTCTGTGAACAGTAACAGGGGTGCCTCCCCCCACGAGACGCTGAAAAGGGATAGGGGTTTACCAAAAATTATTTCTGTGAGGAGTCACAGGTGTGCTCCCCCAACGAGACGTTAGAACAGGGTAGGGTTTTGATCATAATTTCAGTGAAAAGCCAGAGAGGTGCCCCCCCCCCCACCCACCAGACGTTGGAAAGGGGTCGGTGTTCGACCTAAATTATTTCTGTGAACTTTCACAAGGGGTGCCTGCCCCCACGAGACGTTGGAAAGAGGTAGAGGTTTGGCTATTATTTCTGGGAACAGTCAGAGGGGTTCCCCCCACGAGACTTTAAAAACGGGTCGGCGTTCGACCAAAATTATTCCTGTGAATAGTCACAGGTCGTGCCTCCCCCCGCGAAACGTTGGAAAGGGGTCGGGGTGCGACCAAAATAATTTCTATGAACAATCGGAGGAATGCATTCACGCCCCCACGAGACGTTAGAAAGGGGTCCGGGTTCGACCAAAATTATTTCTGTGAACAAGCAGAGTGGTGCCTCCCGCCCCACAGTGGGGTGAAATCGGAAAACGAGGTTCAAAATGACATTTAGAACGCAATTATGCACCGATTTTAGAATTTTTTTTTTGAAAAATTCAGAACT
>NC_046660.1:94751310-94770927 GCF_010883055.1 Belonocnema kinseyi | reverse complement strand
AGAGGGAGCTCTTCTTAATATTTTGACACCAAAATCATGTCGATACACCTTACCGACTGCGAGTAAAGCCACCCACGCTTTAACTTGACAGACTGTAAGAGGCAAAAGCTTTGGATACCTATGTGGCCCAACGACCAGAAGAGAATTTAAGGTAAACCACATTTTATACATGGACGACCTTAATCTATTTGCCTCTTCAAAAGAGGACATTAACATCCTTGTGGTGGACCGCGGCGGTAAATAGGTATTCTAAGTCTAAAGCGACTGGCATAAGCTTTGGACTGGATAAGTCTACACAATGGAAGACTAGAAACTACATCATCGCGTGACAATTAGGATGCTCAACTCATAGGCGGAAATACCATTCAACATCTGGGTAATGGAGAAACATATGCATATCTTGGTATACCGCAAGCGGAAATTCAAGATTTGCATGTGTTAAAAACGGCCCTTGAAAAAAGGTATCGCCAAATTCTCAGACAAATTTGGGCTTTCGAATTATTTAGAAGAATAAGATCCATGTGACTAATATCCTGGCCGTTCCTATACTGCTTTAAAAGTTTGGTGCAGAAAAATGGAATCGAAGAAAACGGCATCGAAGAACGATTTTGGCTACAACTCAGTTCTAAATACCACAACTTATCTTATGCGACTTGTACATCAACACGTGGTCGTCAATATTACGGTTTTTGCATACCGTGCCGCAGATCGGGGTAAATTCTACGGACTTATACGTAGAGAAGAGTTATCGATGGGTCTGTCCAAGATGTTTCTCAAATCTGCTGGATTGAAATCGGAGACTAAAAGATTTCTTTTTGTTTTTTAAGGCGGTGTTATAACAACTGCCGAGCGTGCAAGCAAGAGCCAGAAACACTTGGATGTGTTCTTAGTGCATGCTAATAGTTTAAAATTTTAATAAAAATAAAATAAATAGAATAAAACGTATGAATTATAAATTAAATAAAAATATTAGCATTAGAATTAGTATATTCTTCACTCTGAATGTTCAAAGAATAAACATTTTATATTATTTAGGAAAGAGTTAATTTGAAATTGATACTTTTATTTGACGTTACTTCGCCAATTGGTAAAAATTTCACAATTATATGGCATTTTTATTAATTTTTTCAACACGCATAAAGAATAGTTTCATTTTAACTTCAGGGCAAATCTCACTAGAGTGGATAGCTTGGTAAAGTGGATATTGTTTTTGACATGATCAAATAACTCTGTCCTGAAAATTCGCAATTGAATGTAGTCAGTCACACGATAAACACAAGACGCATTGTCTCTTGATCAACCCATCCTCTTATTAGGTAATGCAAGCATTTTTATCTTTTAATATTTCGTCGGTTTAGCCTTCGATTTAAATCAGCCAAAGAACTCGCCGCATCATGAACTGCAAAATTGATATTCTAGAGGTTAGTCTCCACTGAGGGATCCTAAAGTAGGACGTCATCCATTTTAGACAGGTCTTGGGACTTAGGATGAACCTGGATGGCAATGCTTCATCTTGTCCTGAACTTAACAACAATCAATAACATCTCTTAGGTCATGTTTGCTTTCCGTGATTGACCTTAATGTCGCTTCTTCTCTTCGTCTTGTTCTTTCAGCGATTTGGAAGCGCTCTGTGTTAATATCCAGTTCGCTAGAGGTAAGCAGCGTGATTTCGCAACGGTTGTTGTGAAATGTGCGGATGCTGTGAGTGTTTCTTGCATCACAGAGTGTGCGTGCCTATCATAAAGGTTTGCCGAACCATTATCGTGTACTCAGTGCTTTAGATCGTTCTGAACAGCATCCAAAACTGGGTTTCGTGCTGTTATAGATGTTTCCACGAGCACTGGTGTCTTGTAAAAGTGAAATAAGTCTGGACTAGATTCGGTTATACACTAGATACGATTGTTCGGGCAAGGTCGGGATAGCCGCTGAACACACAGTATCCCATACGTATATTTTATTGTACTTTAAGGCTGTGCATAAGCCCTTCGACAAAGGCATCGTTCGCAAGTGACTGTGTATTTTTTTTGCCTTGTATCTTAGGCTTGCCGAGGCTAGTAAAAAATCGTAAGTCCATTTTCTAATAGAAATAGTTTTAAAAAATCCCGTTTTTATTTGCAAAATATGAAAGAACACATTATTTTTTCCCGAATAGTGCATTTAGATTATCCGCAATTTTATTCGATTTTAGAGTTCTTTGGGGAAACAGTTTTTTTTCGATCTAGTTTTGAATTTTATGCTGATGACGTCTGACATGCCTTTTACAAATTTTATGACACGCAAAGTGCTGTGCGTAACTTCATATGTTGTATTTTAAAAATTTTTCGAATTTTTTTCTTATTTATTAACAATCGTTTTTTGCAATAAATATTAATAACACAGGCCCACAAAAAAAAGTTGTCTGCACGAGATGGGCGACTAGGCTAACCTTATGGATTTTGAGCCGCTGAATCAGATAATGGCCTCAGAATTTGTCCTACACGTCTCAGTGTTTCCCTAGATGCAAAAAGTAGGGAAAAGCCTAGGGATTTTCTCGTCACACAGGCCATAAAAAATTTGCCTGCACGAGACAAGTGACTAGGCAACCCTTATGGATTTGCAGTCGCTGAATCCAAATCTGGCCTCAGAATTTCTCCTACACGTCTCATTTTCCCCCTAGATGCAACAAGTAGTGACAAGTTTAGGGATTTCTGGTCACACAGACCATACAAAAAATTTGTCTGCATGAGACAAGTCACTAGGCTAGCCCTATGGATTTTAAGCTGCGGAATCTAAATCTGACTTTAGAATTTATCTTACGCGTCTCAGTTTCCCCCTAGATAAAGAAAATAAGGAAAACCCTAGGGACAAGTTGCACGTTATTTTGATAATACCAGTATACGCGAAAATAGGCACATCGAAATTATATTCTTAGGTGCAACTACTTTTAGAAACGTAATTTGTACACAAAAACTCTTCAGTGTGTCTTCTATTTCCCCTAGCTTGGGTAATTCTAAGGAAATTGAAGGGCTTTCTCAGATTATATAGATTTACACGGGAAAAAATAACAAAAACCTAATATCCTTTATAGTTTTGCGTGCAAAATCAGTCACTTGCCCCGCGCACACAACTTTCTTTGGTGGCCTGTGTGACCAGAAATTCCCTAGGCTTTCGCTATATTTAGCATCTAGAGACAAATTGGAGCAAACCCAAAAAATGTGGGGTTCATATTTAGATTTAGCATGCAAACCTGCGAAGTATATGGCATTTTTGTTATTTTTTCCCGTACAAATCTATATATAATATGAAAAAGACCTTCGATTTCCTTAGAATTACCCAAGCTAGGGGAAACGAAAGGCACACTATAGAATTTCTGTGTATAAATTAAGTCTCTATAAGTCGCGGCAATTAAGAATATAACATCTATTCGTCTATTTTCTCATATACTAGTATTATCAAAATAACATCCAGAATAACCCTAGGTTTTTGCCTATTTTCTGCATCTACGGGGAAACTAAGACGTGTACGAGAAGTTCTGAGGCTAAATTTGAATTCAGCGGCTCAAAATCCATAAGGGTAGCCTAGTCACTTGTTTCGTGCAGGGAAATTTTTATTATTCGCTGTGTGACCAGAAAATCCCTAAGCCTTACCCTACTTTTCGCATCTAGGGAGAAAATGGTAAAAGCTCCAAAATTTCGTGGCCAAATTTATATCGAGAGCGCAAAACTGCTGAGGAAATTGCATTTTTCAAATTTTTGGCTTGATAAGTCAGTATAACATGCGCAAGACATTCAATTTCCGTAGATTTATCCTAGCTAGGGGAATCGGTAAGCATACTGGGGAATTTCGGTGTATAAATTCGATCATAAGGAGTCGCAACACATAAGAATTTGACAACAGTACGCTATCTTTCTGTATACTGGTATTATCAAACTACTGTTCAGAATAGCCCCAGTTTTCCACCAATTTCTGCATCTAAGGAAAAACTGAGACGTGTAGGAAAAATTCTGAGGCCAGATTTGGATTCAGCAGCTCAAAATCTATAAGGGTAACCTTATCACTTGTCTCGTAAAGCAAAATTTTTTGTATGCCCTGTGTGACGAAAAAATCCCTAGGCTTTTCCATACTTTTTAATCTAGGGGGAAACTGAGACGTGCAGGAAAAATTCTGAGGCCATATTTGGATTCAGCGGCTCAAAATCCATAAGGGTAGCCTAGTCACTTGTCTCGTACAGACAACTTTTTTTGTGGGTCTGTGTAATTAATCATTTTTATTAACACAGATACAGCTTTCTCTTATGAATCCCACGATGTGAAAAACTCCTTTTTAATAAAAATGTGACTTATGTATCTTTTTAATTCGAACGGCAAATCTGAGTATTGAGATGAATTGAAAATTATACTTTTTCCAATCTTAATACCCTAGGTGCCGAATGAAACGTTTTGAAAATCAATATACGTGCATAATAAAACTAGAATGTATTTCCTCTAAGGGAACATTGACAGTAAAGGATATTTTATCTCAATAGATCCCTTCTATTATAAGTAAGAGACAAATAAAAGAATAATATTACCATCGTAAAATAGTCTGTCAGGCTCCAACTAGAAATCAAATTTCCAGTAATTGTTTTTCGGTGTTGAAACTTGCGTCCCACAAATGATGATGGGATAGAAGTACAAAAAGAGCTTATCTTCGATGCTTTTTACACCGTATATATCGATGTATTTTAACTGTACAATCTGTATATTTTTAGTCTATTAGCTGGATAACTTTCAAAAGAATTGAAAGATTGGATTAGCCTTTGGTATACTCTTTTAGTGTCCTAAAGTAAAGGTCTAGTTTGTTAGCCTGACATTTTGGACAAAACATCAAAAAGGTCAATCATTTTAAAATGTTTTGAGACAACGTTTTTAAAATTTAAAAATTATATGTATGGCTATTCGTATTATACAAAAAAAACCTATCCTCATGGCTTTTTTTGATAAAAAACAAATAACCAGAATTACAGGATTCACAAAATTAAAAAAAAAAGGAAAAATAAAAAAAATTAACATATTAAGCCAAAAAACGCAGAATACAAAAAATAATAATAGAAGAAAAACGTTAATTTTTGCACACCCTACAATATTGCTTTAAGAATACTCAAAATTTGTATGGAAAATCGAAAATTCAAATTTCGATCGCACAAAAAACTATACAATTTCCATTCTGCGGTCAAACTATACAAGATAAGAAAAAAGATGAATTGGCAGAAATGATGTATTCAAAGAAGATAAAAAAATTTTTAATTGTTTACTTTTTGATAAGATGCGTAGTTTTGATTTTATTCGTAAAAACAGCATTAAAAATAGAAAAATTAAATACTTAGACAAATGACACAAGCTACATAAAACATAATAAGACGAAATTCGTTCACCAAAAAAGATTTACAAATTTGTTACTAATATTTTTTCATAGGATGCGTAGTTTTTGTTTTAATCGTGAAACATTACATTAGCAATAAAAAAATTACTTTTTTGGCGAAACAACACAAGGTACGAAAAAAGAGACAAAAATTGTACAATCAAAAAATATTTGCAAATTTATTAGCACTTTCTTTATGGTACGACGCGTACTTTTTGCTTTAACCGTGAAAAATAAAATCAACTTTAGAAAAATTTTCATTTTCTATCAAAAGCTCATTTAAAAACATCTGATTCCATAATTGACGTTTTGAACTCTTGACAGTCACACCTCCAAATACATCTTTGGATATTTTTGGCTGACGATAGTCCTGAGTGATTTAGAAACCGGTAAAGTGACCGGTAAAGGTTAATTCAACAGATGTTGAGCATACGTATTTAAAAACTCGTTTAAAACAGTTTCCTAGAATTTTAAACACGAATATAGCGTAAAAGCGTAAATGCATTCTACCTTCTTCGCAAAAAAAACTACTTTGCAGACTAAAAACAGTCATCGTTATAATCTGCGTCGAATAGATTTCCTACGTTATACACTCAGAGACTTTTTGTTAGAATAAATGATAAAAATGAATGAGAATTTAGTATATAATATCGTTTCAAAATAGCGAAAACAGGTTTAGCGAATCCAAAATTAATATAGCGGTTATCAGCCGTCAAAACTAATATTATGTTTGGACAAATGGAAAGGATATTGTATTAACTCTTAAAAAATTTGCGAGAATTAAAAATTCACTATATCAAAGTTAAAAAGTGAAGTTAAAACGATAGTCATACATTTTATTTGAAAGAGCGAAAACATCTTTTAAAGTTGCCATACAAAGCATATTATAATCTCAAACGACCATATGAAAAATAACTCACTCCACCAAAAGACTTAGTCTTCAGAAGGAGGAACTAAATACACAAATTCAATACAATTAAATACATAAAACACGCATACAATTATTTTTATTCGGATTATATACCTAACTTATTCATTACACACATAATCGGACGCTTAATCGCTATGAAAAATCGGAACGGCTGCGGTGAGTTTCGAACCTAACTTACCTAAAGCACTAACGCATTCCTTAACAACTAAACCCGACAGCTAACTTATATGATGTACAATAGATTTTTTATCAAATACATATTTTTAACGAAACTGATAAATCTTGTATCAATAACATTCTCTAATTTGATATCTCAGTAACTCAGTATAATAAACTTGAGTGTATTTAGATGTAAAATTTTATAAATTGTAATCATTAAATTAAATATTATTACCTTAGTGTATAAATTTCGTGAGAAAGAATTCCTAATGTTTTAAATCCTATAGTAAATGAATGAATTTAAAATAGAAAAAGTTAACTTTTATTTAAAATGTTGTGAATCATCACTTTTCGGCTCGATCGGAAAATGGCGAAAACAATCTAGGAGCATTCTCAAACGAAACTATATAAAAACTCAAGAATAATGATTTCATAGTTTTCTATGCGTCTCAGATTTCTGTCAACTTCATATTGACAGTATCAATTTCTAAAATACGTATTCGAGATTATGATATTCACTATTATTTTTATAAATTATTTTTTGAAAACGCAGTAAAAAGAATATCGTTTTTTCATAGTGTTAATTCTCCAAATGGAGATTCATAATATTTCGTGTTTAGAATACTGCCGTACAAACTAAAAAGATGCGTAAGTGACATTGCCGCTTAGAGTGATTCTCTTAAACGTGGCAATGAAAAAGTCGACCTAAGCGGCAATGTCACTTATGTATCTTTTTAGTTTGTACAGCAGAATACTACTTTGTCGTCTTCGTGTTTTAAATACTCGTATGTTAATATTAAACTTTGGTACTAAAATACGAATAAATATAATGAAACCTCGGTTTTTCCTATTTTGGAACGATATTATACTAAATTCTAATTCATTTATTCCATTGATTCTAATAAAAGGTCTCTCAGTGTAACGTACATCCTTGTACATATATTTATGATAACTTATCACAATTATTCCATTAGTTAGAGCTTCAATTTATTCAGATTTCGAGAACGAAAACTGTAGTCTATTTCAAAATCATTCATGAATGCAAAAAGGCAGTAAATCAGGCTCTGAAATGCAGGAAACGTTTGTTCGAACCACAATCCAATCAGAACTTCTATTCACTACTTAGGCTAGCTTCTCTACGAGTAAGTGTTATCTTCCTATTCCCAAAGGTAATTGTAAGAGTAGGTTCATAACTTGATCAGACCTAACAAAGGAAGGTTTACAGGCAGACAGGACATCGTACTCATAACTAAAAATAAAGAAATAATTATAAAAGTGTATAGAAAATTCAATTATTATATCACGTGACATTGCGAAGCTTGAGAAAATTTTAAATAATTATAAATTGGTCTTTTCAAATTGTATGATTTAAAATTAAATTAGGCATTTTAAATTTCTTCAATTTAAATATAGAACATATATATGCCGTAATGGACAATTACACTATCTGTGTAATATTATTCAATAGATATAAGTTTGAGTAATCACACTCAGAAAACAATATCGCACAAATTACAATATATATCGCAATTTCTGCACTATATATCGTAATTATCGCATTATAATGGCGCAAAATCATGATATCGTACATTGCAAGTTTTTACATCATATACCACGTAATTTTGCAATCTATAACGTAAGAAATGGGGATTCCCATCCGTCAGTTACATTTTGCGCTTGTGCTAAATTGTATTAAGTAAGTTCTAATTAGTCTGCAATAATTTGATTTATTTCGGAGGTAATATATATCCGTAAGTACATATTTTTTTGTGTTTTATGTCGTTGATTCTACATGTTTGCTGAAAATTGCTCACTTCAGCGCGACGCAATCGACGAGTTCAGAATTATTTTCCTAACCTCAGTGAAACTTTCGCCGAAATATGTATAATCATTAACAGTTGCAGGTCTTGCCTGCAGCAAATTTTTAATTATCTCTGTGATTGTTCTAAATTTAGAGTCCCAATTTATAGCTCGAACTGACTCATCCTCTGCATTTTTCCCATTACTGCTAAGGACGCCGTAGCAGACGACAGCAACAAAATTTAACTTCATTTTTGTCTGTGATATTAGTGCATTATAATATCGTACAAAGCTCTGGGACATCATTGTACATTATCATATTGCGCTTTCTTGCAATATAGAGGTCTTGCGATATCATTCTGTGATATCTTTTTCTCCGTGCATCACTCAACCCTATAGGTTCTGATTGTTTTTGAAATATTAATTTTATTAATGAAATATTCTTTATGTAAGTAATGGGAACGAATCTTTAATATTTTAATCACTGCTTTTTCATCACACATAGAATGTTCTTGGATAATTTTTGTTTGTACAAGTTGTAAGATTTTTATTCACCTAAATATAAATATGGACTCGTTATAAGTAGTCTTGCCTTAGTAGCTCTTTAAACGTTAAATTTTAATTTATTCATGCATAAAAATCGAAAGGCAATTTATTTAAAAAAAAAAAACAATGTCATTTGCGTTTTTTTGTAGTTAATTAGTAGACAGAATTTCTACCTGACTCTTTTGTTAAGGTTGAAGCTTATTGGGTCAAATGCAACATACGTTGTATATGTTGTACCACTAATATTCGTACTTTTGTCGGTGCAACGTAAACACTACTGCGAGGTCTAACGCGCAGTGCTGTGGTCTCTTGGTATATACTTCCTTTTTGATATGTCAACCAAAAATCACACATTAAGAAATATTCCGTTAGATTAAATAAGAAAATTCATTATATTTTTCACTAAATTTTATTTAAAAATAGTTTGGTATTCAATGAAAGTATATTAATCACGTTATGAACCAAACATGCGTATAGGATCACACATAACAATTTTTGGTTTGGTCAAAAATAATTTTTAAATATTCATTTGCAACAAAAATATACGTACTAAAAAAATAGCATAAAACTATAAAATATTGTGGTATGATATATTTTCTTCAATTTACTTACTTTCATCGTGCAACATAATTACTACTGCTGGGTCTGGCACGCACTGCTCGGGTTTATACTTCCTTTTTGTACTTAACCTAATAAGGCACGAAGATTTTCTTTAAGCATGCTGACCGCCCTCGCCCTAGACTATGATTTCACCCGCCCTTCGGTCCCAGAAACCTACGGCTTCCTATAGAAATTGAAACTAAAAAAAATCGCTCGTGTCTCGGGTCTCAGTCAGTCATTTTATAACATTAATGCTAATTAGATCGTGATATCGTTTTCTTTTGCTTGTACAGCTAATGGAGGCACACTCGAACCAACTGAATGCGAAATAGCAACTTGCATGATATAAATGTGTATGTATGCCCCTGTTCCTCAAACTGTACACATTACAATGTGGTTTGACGAACTCGCATCGTGGGAGGTTGAAATTGTGAGGAGTACTCGTTTAAACCGAAATCCTTACTATGTATGTACTTTTTCTCGTGTGTTTCAAATTTTTCTGTAGAAAATTTACATCTTCCTAACAAATGAGACTAACATTTTGATTAAATCATTGACAATGATTCTAATATAAAAGAGGAATATTTTTTATGCATAAAATTTTAATGCATGCATTTTCAAAGATGTTAAAAAAATGAAAACACTAAACTTAAACAGGGTATCTCTGAATCATATCCGATGAGAATTTGTTTGTTGTTGAAAATTCTTTTGACAAAAAAGATACAACTGAGGCTAGTGTGCGTGTTAAGATTCAAAAATAATTTTTTTAATCACCCTAATATATAAAGAGATAGGGGGAAATGTCATGTCACATGTGGCATGTCTCATCTGCGGCATGTCACAACGATGGCATCTCTAACTAGCGACTTCTCTTCGGCGCGGTATTTCTCACAGTAAAATTGACATTTTTGCGGCATCTTTCATCGCACCCCTGTGACTGGTCTCAAAAATATTGTAAGGTTACTCCCCTATCTCTTTTTCCACATCACGCGGGGGTGGAAATGCACTCCTTTGACTGGCTACAGAAATAATATTGGTCGAATACCTTTCCGCTGGTGAGAGAAACCCAAAAGTAGAGATTCCGCAGTTGTGACATGCCGCAGATGAAACATGCCACAGATTTGACATGCCGCAGGCATGACATGCGACAGAGACTTTCCGCATGTGATATGATATGGACCCGATAGATAGAGTCAATTTTCCAGGAAGAGAAGTGCCGAATTTACTGGAACTACGAAGCTGTCGTTGGTTCATGATCTCGGTACCATCCCCGCGAGCAAACACATGCTAAGAGGTACTTGCGAGATGAATGCCAAAAGCTCCCATCCTTGAGTCGCTGCATATCACGTGACAGTCTGGTACATTACCTTAAGATATTATACGGAAAATATTATTTTTTGCGGATTTTTGTAAATTGGCATTGTATATTTGTTAGAGTGGTATCTAAATTTTTGTGTAATTAGAATAGGGCTGACCCTTTTGAAGTTCAGATAAATAAAATCATAAATCGCATCTAATGCATGTATTGCCTAGCCCAAAGTGTAGGACCTAACACAAAAGATTCAGTAAAAATATTAGAAATTTTGTCCATTTTGTTTATGTAGTAGAGCCCTGAAGGTATGAAAGGGCAGAGAAACCTTCACAGGCATTCAGTTGACAGACGTAAAGTTAGAGCATTTTCAATGGCCATATCTACCCGCTCTCAGCGAAATCCTGGTAAAATTTCAGCCGTAACCACTTCTCCCGAAAAATGTTGTAATTTCACTCCTTATACATGTGAGCTTTTTTATTCTATTGAATTTCCGTGTTTTTTTGTTTAGCTCTATATAATTTAATTATTTTTTTAGTTTTTTTCGATGTTTGGATTCATTTATGTGAATTGTCAAACATAATTTGCACGTAAATTGGTATACCGGAGCTTCTGCAAATTACCTTCAAGGATGACGGACGACTTCAGATCTTAAATCACATTTCTATCCGGAAGTTCGCAGGGTAATAAAAGTTTTTAGAAGTGAAGGAATAGAACGCATCCTGTCCTTTGCAGATGCTTGCTTGAGATTTTTCGAAGTGTCAAGGTTTCTGTCGCGTCGATTGAAAAGTATACCCTGAGGACATCAAAACTCTTGATGTTAACGAAAGGAAGCGACGAAGCATAAATACGAAAACTCGTCGTACCGTTTAATTTCATTTGGAAATTTAGGTAAATTGTATTCCTACGACTACGCTTACAAGCATGAATATCGCCTTAATTGATATTCTTGCGCAATGTGTTGATTTATGGTATGATCTCCAGTTGAAGACAGGACTCTATATTTATTAAAAAAGATTATAAATATGTAGACATAATTTCTTATTTAAAAAGAAGAAAGAGAATTTAGAGTTGCAGTAAGATCTTGAAAAAATGCTTACTACATTTGCCTAAATTCTTAAGAAAATACGCTTTTTTGAAATTTAAAAGATTACACCATGGATAAAGAATATTTTGTTTTTTTCCTTCCACGCACACAGAAAAAATTATATTATAAGTAATATAAAAAGTTATATTATAAGTAATATAGAAGAATGATTATTTTGTTAACCCTACAAATTTTTATTTTGGAAATTTAACAAGTTGTAATTCTCATGTCTCCAACTAGTATTAGTTTTAGTAATCAAAAAACTTATTGAAACTGCTTTAGAAAAACAACCATTAACAATTTTCTTAAATCATCAACAGGATTAGAGTGCATAATTTCAATTTATCCTGTCTTCAGAAACGTTTTTTTTAATTATATATTTTGTATCTTTTATTAATTGTCATCCTTAATTTTCAATCAATGTCAATATGACGCCAAAAAAACTTTTGTTGACGTAACAAAGATTACCCAATTACCCCGAATATCTCACTCTCAATAATTGTTCATGCATTACCTGACATAGTCAAAGTTTCTACATCCCCTACCGTTTGCAGTCGAACTTTTATTAGAAGCCCTCGGATTTCTCTGAAAATTTAATCATAGTAGTGGAAAACTGCATAACACAAAAACTCCATAAAACAGCCTGAAAGACGTGTTTGTATGTAAACATTTGATAGCCTCGAGTACCCACATACATCCTCGGCGTCGAAGTTTCCGCTAAATTGAAGTAAAGATGGTTTTAAGTAATGTAATAAATCTTTTTTTTATTATGTAGGTATATCGAATAAATTTTATGAAACTAGACCAATGAGTTAAAAACAAAAATTATGAATAACACATTGCTTTATTTTGCAGAATTTCTGGATTCTTTCGCCAGAACGAAATTATTGGTCATATCTGTCTTCCATTCATACAGAAACTCTGATGATTACATTGACTAAGTAGGTTAAACATTTGGATTTGGCGAAGGTCCAAAAGCTTTAAAGGTCATATCACTTTCTCTTCCGTTTCCCACTGTACACAAGAGCGCCAAAATAAGAGCAGTTTCGGGGGTTGCCTCGCACTGGCCTTCCGACTTATTCAGTTTCTGGAAACGTAAACAGTCTGTTATAAATAGGTTGCGACGAATTCTAACACTACGCATGCGTTGAGAAACTGATTGGACCAGCAGTTCAAGGAAGAACTACATAAGTCGGTCTTATATTGACGATCTTGTGTACTTTTATCATTCTTGCTTTTCTAACAGATGTACTACGCCTCCAATAAATAAAGTAACTTTCTTTAATGAAAGAAATTTTTCATTCCAGAAATGAAAAGAATTCTAAATTTGTTTTCCAAATTTTAGAAATAAAAATGTAGAGGACCTTATAAGCCTCTAATAATTAGTGATTTTTCAAACAAACAAAAAAAAGAACATTGTCTATAAAAATATCAGCAACCATTCAAAAATAACTTTCTTTTGAAAAGCAGTTTTTTTTGTAACTATAAACATTTAGGACGAGAACTCCCTTAGAACTTTCTTAGAATCTTTTATTTGATTTCCCAAACTTTGAAACTCAATATCTCATTTCGTATGGACATAGGGTCTGCTAAACAAAGATCGATAAGGTCGGATAAGTAGTACATGGCGTTAACACAAAAATATCTTATTTTGTATAAGGAAAAAAAACACATTTAAAAAAACCTTAAGAACTGTTTAAATATTATTTAACCACTTTTAATGTGACCCCCCCCCCCCACACTAAAGCAAGAATAAGAATTACCTATACCTCACCCCTCCTTAATATTACGGAATATCTTACCCCTACTTCTTGGCTGAAAACATATTTTTTTAGTAAAAGCTAAAGTTATAATTATTATTTTAATTAAATGCAATAATATTTATTTTGACATAAATAATGATTGCTCCATATATTTTATTACGTAGAAATTTTAAATAATATAACGCAGAGTATTTTATAAACCATTAGGAGTTTAATAAATGTTATTAAATCTTAAAGATCAAAAGTAGAAAGCTTTTAAGAACAATTATCAAGACTTTTTATAAACTGATATGCCACAAGTGATTTCAGTACGAAGACCATCTGAACCTTATGAGGTTCCAGTAATTAAAATTGCATTTTTTACATACATAAATATTGTATAGGCTAACGATAAAAAGGTCGCAGAAAATAATAAAGAATTATTTTCTGTGATCTCATTTCTGATTGAAAAAATGTATAATTTGAAATTAAGTATATTTCTAGACTTGAGTTTATCGATCAGCATTTTTTTTCTAGCGAATGTTTGGTTCCTTTAAAATTTTATGATCAGTTTTTTGTTAAATAATTAAAGGGATGGTTTTTCGTTTTCAAGACTAGTTTTCTACTGGCGCAGTCGTTTCTTTTTTTACTAGTAATTATATCTTAACCCAGCTCACCCGAATCTTAACAAATCTGGAAAGAATGTCTAATTGTATATAAAGGGCCACCCAATCATTTAGTTTTAAATGGCGTAGAAACAACTACATATCTGTTGCGAGTAATTTTCAGCTGGGTAATAATCTTATCTTTCTCCCTGTTAATTCTTTATGAAAATTAGATCTTCGTGTCGAACGAATATCAGAAAGACAGATTATAAATTCCCATCAAAAAGAAAATTAAACGCACTTGATTTTTTCATTCAGATACACCAGTGATCATTTTTCAAAAATTGATGAAAATCTAAAAGTACACGGAATTTTTTAGTCGACACTTATAAGTGCATTCTTACGGTTTCACTGCATAGAGCTCCAGTTCTAGTTCACTCTGCATACAGCTCCAGCTCGCGTTCTGCTCGCATACCACTCTAAGTTATTTTTTTGATTTTATGTTAGCATGAATAAATAGATCATTTTGCTTGGTTTTTTAAAATATTATACAATTTTGTGCAATTTCAAAGAAAAATATAATTTAAAAAAAGTGAATATTTTAACAAATTAAAAAACTTTTACACGGAAGACATCATCAATGAGTTACAAACATCCGTAAATAAGCTAACCGCACATTCTAAATTAAAAAATCAGAAAAGATTTTGGATAAGGTGCAAATCCAAAGGTTTTTTGCCTACGCATATTATTAATTCTGATCTAAAAATCACATTTCACTATCTTCTCAGTATAGGTCATTATCGAAAGCTTTGTATGGAATAAAAAATTAAAACTTTAAAGATTGGGATTACAAATATTAAGCATGTAATAAATAAAATTTATAATGAAATCAATTTTTTGGAAAAATGTTAAATCCTCTTGCTATACATGACCATATTAAATAATTTTTTAAATGTCAGCATAGGATAATAGATAATCTTGTGAAACATATGATTAAAAACTCTATATCCGAATTTGTATGATTGAAAGAAACCTATTATAATATTAAATCTACTAAGAGACTAATAAAAAATGACTTTTAAATTTATGTGATAAAGAAATTCCGAACGATGCAGGATACTTCTTAAGTTTAGGTAACAAATTGTATACTAGTAACACAAACAAAGGTAAAATTATTGAAAATCTTTTAGCAAATGTCCAAGAAAAAATTAATCTTATTTCAAGTGAAAAAATAACTGAATTTAGATCCAATATTTCTAACCAAACCTTTTTTATATTTAAACAGTAACTATATTAATAATGTTATGTCAGAAGCTGAAATTTTTGGTAGTAAAACAAAGCAATTTATTGTAGAAAATCAAAATATCATAATTACTGAAGATAATAAGGGTAACATAACAGGCTTCGTGAACAAGTATGATTATCTTGATAATTGTTATATTTTCTTATCAGACCCAGAAACTTATATTAAATTAAAGAAAGATCTAACTAACAATATAAAAACTAATCTGAATTTAACAAAGGTGACTATGTCAAGAAAGACAAAGCTAGATTTAAATAAAAACTACAAGTCATCTGCTTCAAATTTTTACGGATAGCCTAAGGTCCATAAAACGGAAAATCCTATGTGATCAGTTACTTCTTTATGGATCTCCGTTACTTTTATTATTGAAATTTGCTCGCCTACCTTTAAAGTAAATAATTGAAAAAAGTGACACTTTTGTCAAAAACAGCTGGAATTTTATTGTTAAAATCAAAACTTCCAACATACCAAATAACTTTAAATTGGTTTTGCTGCATGCAAAATCTCTTTTTTTAATATTCCTAAAGATTTGGTTTTAAATAATTTTAAACTAAATTGGTAAAAATTAAGAAAATTTATGAATTACCTGTTAAACAATATTTAGAAATCGTTGGATTTTGTATAGGCAATTCTTATTGCAGTCTTCAAAATGAATTTTTCAAATGAGTTATTCAGTACGCCTATGGACTGCTCGTTATCTAGTGCAATTGCAGATCTGGTTATGGAAAAACTGGAGCATGATGTATTAAAGAATCTTTCTTTTGATTATGTTATCTTCTACAGGCATGTGGACAATGTTTTAAAATGCGTTCCTGAAGATAACATTGATCACTGACTACAAAAAAGTAGTGCTTTTGCCATTTGTTAATGAATCATAGTCTTATTTTATCGACTAACAATTGTTAATAAGAAAAGTATATAAATATTTTTGATAAAACCTTTTTTTAAGTGGCACTATCGTCCATTTGTGTTTAGACTTGTTTGTTAATATATAGTCTCATATGACGTTAAAAAATATCTTTCTAAGTTGGCCCTTGAGACATAATATAATTGTAAGTCTAAACATTTCAAACAACTTTTTATACTAATGAAATTTAGATTTTATGTAATCCTAAAATGTAAACGTCGTGTTGGTAACTTTATAGGTTATGTTCTATGTTTGGAAATATGTTTTATCCTCTTTAAACAAAGTGTTTGGTATATAAGAAACGTCGTTTATATATTCTTCAGATAAACGATGGAGAAGAAAAATTGTTTATCCTGAAGAGGCTTCACATCGGGGTGCGAAACCTCATTTAAAATAATCTTAAGGCGCAGTAGGTAAAAAAACTAACATCTTCGTATGTAAAAAAAACAACGAAATTGTTCACTTTTTGAGGTTCCAATGTGTATCTTTATAACGCTGATACTAAATATTTTCACTTATATGACCGGCACATGAGTTGAACATCTTGTGGGTTACAGTTATCACGTGATCACTTTATGAATTTGAGGTATGCTCGACACGTTGTTTTGTATAATTAAAAAATAAATCTCACTAATCTTATCAGTCCCTTTTCATGTATTTTCTACCGTATTTTTATGTATTTTGAAACACTGTGTATTAACTACTCCTGAAACTGTTTTTCAAAAGAGAGAAATTTCACTTTAATGAGGGTCATGGATGGAAAAAAGCTTCTAGAAAAGTTTGTACTGCCCTAACCGTATCTCCCTCATAGTTACTATCTCCCCTTCACGAAATACGTCAACTACGTTAGGAAGTCCAATGAGAACATTATTCGTTCAATGTCGAGGGCGACTTAGTCTTTTAGGGGATGAACCGCATAATAAATGTCTAATCCGTTTACCACTTGCTTAAACTATTGAGAGAATTATCGATTCTAGAATTACGGGTTTCTCAACGCTAGGATAAAAGGGACTGTTGTAAATTGACATAATTTAGCTTGACTTCAGAGTAGACGTTCAAAAATTACTACTTATCCCTCTAACTCAGGCGGAAGAACACATTCAGAATCAGAATAATGGCATAAAAATAGGGTTTCCTTTTAAAGCAGTGCCTTCTCATTAAGTGAAAGAGGCTGAAAACTGTTAAGTGTTTTTAAGTGAGTGTGATGTTCCTTCTAAGAGCTAGGGTACTGAAGCCTAAGATTTATAGTCAGATCTATAAATTAGACTAATAAGATGGGATTATTTGCTTGAATACTTTGACCACAGTAGAACGAGTAAAAGGTTCTTTATATGATACGTATTCCACAATGAGGGTCGAAATCTTTTACGCTAATGCATCGAAGTTCTGATTTCATATATATTTCATCTTTATTTTAAAATCTTAAAAATGAATATTTTTATCTTTGATATGTTTTCTATTTTAGCAGTTCTTGGAGTTATAAAATAATAACGTATGATATAAATTTGAAATTTAAAATAAAAATAATGACGGTATCTTTTAAATCGAGAACCCTTTCTATCTTGCTATTTCGAAAACTTATAAACCAACATTATTTCAAATTATTTGTGAGGAGTTTTAATACAAAATTGCAATTTTTTCGGAATAAATGTGAGATTGTTTTAAACTCTAACTCTAATTTCAGAAGGTTTTAAATTAAAATAATTTCAATATGTGAATGTTAATACTCTCCGTTTTAAATTCTTTGATTTAACTTATTTTAGTTTTACTGAAATTTCAAATAATGATATTCTTAAAAAGTATGATACTGATTTTTATTCTTCATCTTTGTCATAAATTTTCTCGAATAAATTAATTTCATTTTAAACAGATTCAAAATAAAAAATAAAATTGCAAATTATTTTGTATAAAACAACGTTGAAAAATAATTTTGTATTATTGAAATACCCCGGCACAAACCCGTTTAGGAATCCAATCAAGGATCCCGCCGGGTCTCAGCCGGATAGCCCAGCTTTAAGCCGGGCGCTGGTCGGGGAATCCGGCCGGGATCCGGCTAAAAACGTCACGGTAAACTGGTCGGATCCCGGCTTCAATATCGGCCGGAATCCGGTCGGGTAACCCGGCCCAAAAGCGGTTAAGAAATGTTGCTTCAGGCGAGAAATTGGTAACTTTTTTGTCTTTTAAGGCTCATCGTAAAGATTATGGTGAACTTTAAAAGTTCAAATCAAGTGAACCAATTCTGGCAAGAAAATTGAAGTAGAATTGTATTCCCTGATGATAGAATCCCATAGCAATTTGAAAGCCACGTGGTGATTCAAGGTTAGGAAGGAAGAAAGTAAAAATTGTATACACCAGACTATATTTTAATTAAAAATAATAATTATTTGCGCACTAAGTGGGGGTTTCAAACTAATCACTGAAATAAGGTTGATTTTAACCATGAGTCTCGATTTTATTTGCGGTAAATTTGAAATTGTACAGACTAAACATTGTCTGAATATAGAGAAGTTTATAAAAATTGTATCACTTCTGTTGTTGCACATAGCAGAATCCATAACAGTTTAATTTAAAATGTTAAAATATTCGAAATTTTTTTTTTTTTAAGAAATGAAAAAGCTCATTTTTGTTTCACTGATCTAATAAATCTTTAAATTATAATTTTCAAATAATAATTCATCTAGCATCCCTAATCACGTCTTTGATAATATCACGGCTCTTAAAAAAAGTGTAATTTCTACAAAAACATTAACCCGACCAGTGCCCAGCCGGCTCCCGACCATGGGATATAACCAGGGTTGGCCCGGCCGGTCCCCGGTCGGCCCCGGACCTCGTGATTCGAGAAAAATGTAGCCCGACCGGCTTTCGCCCGGTTCCTGTTCATGAAACACAGCCAGGAGTAGCCCGGCCGGGATCCGACCAGAAACCTTGTTGTGTTAGGGCCAACCGGGGGAATTTCTACACGGGAATTTTTTCCTAGAAAATAAAAATTACTTTTTACACTCAAGAAATCTCTCAAATTAATTTTAGATGACTTTCCAATAAATCTATTTAATATTAAATGCGTTTGACTTTAAATAAAATCAGAATAAAGAAATTTTTAAAGTTGGTAAATAATTTTTTTACAACAGACTATATTAATTAATGCAGCAACGGCAATAAAGTTTAGCTATTGAGAAATAAGTAGGGCAATTAGTTTGGGTAGATTTTGGTATCGATTCGATAAGAGAATCTCTCTCTCTCTCTCTCTCT
>NC_046660.1:94721985-94751210 GCF_010883055.1 Belonocnema kinseyi | reverse complement strand
TCTGAATGGCATTTGGCTATCTACTTTTATTATTACCAATGTGGTAATATCAACGATGTCTCGCAAAAATACTAAGTTTTAAAAGTTGTTAGATATTATTGACGATTAACCACTGTCGAAAGTTTAAAACTCTTGAATTGATTGCATATGTCGTTCTAGTCAATAGGAGATTTACAATCCAAGGTATAGTTTTAATTGGTATTGTATTAACATTTATCTCCTACACTTGTCTAAAAATAAGTTTTTTGGCAATAAAATTGCTGATGTTTTATGAAACAACTGTCTGAATAAGTCGCGGGCTGGGTTATAACAAGTTTCCTAAACTTATATTAGCTTATTATTCATATTAAAATAGTAAATAGTAAAATAGCCATATTTACGTTGATCTACTTTATCATAGAAATGCTGCTTACGCTCCGTGAAGAAGACGTAAAATTCGATGGCAACCCGGTTGTGAAATATTTGAAAACTTAAAAATGAACCTCTAATGAATTGATAGGACCATTAAAAATTATTAAATGAAATTAGGCAGGAATGTTTACCCTCTCTCCTTTTCATACCTTACATATCTCCGTTTATAAGTGGTAATGAACCATTAATCTAATAAAAATGTACGCAAGGTAATCCTCATAAAAGTATTTACTTATGAGAGATCAGATGTAATCTGAGAATAATTTAAGTCTTCTGTTTATTTGATTTTTTTTCGAAAATTTAAATTTTGAAATTATATATTCATAAGTAAAATAAACTATCGGTCATTTAAAGCAATATTCGTAAAATAAAATTAGAACTCACTTTAAATTTAAATCTAAAGACTCTAAACACTTTTAAATTTTAGTCGTAGAAAATAATTAAATTTATCAGTATTTTTTATCGCTATTATTATTTAAAGGAAATCTACAATCACAGGGCCTTAAACGACGTGGTTTTACGGCCAGTATGACCCTGTTGATGCCGCAGAATTGTTTGTGGCTGAAATATATTGCTTCCCCAGGCAAAATATGAGACACGTAATTTATGTAATTGGCAAAAAAATTTTTTCACAAATTCAGGACTACATGAATATTCAGACGAATTATGTACAAATTCACGATTTAAAAAAAAAGTTGTATTTTGGGAACCAGCAGTGGTAATTTTCTCTTATTTGCAGGAGATTTTAGGGAGACCTGAACTCTTTTAAAATCCGCAAAGAAAATTTTTAAAAAGTTGAATATTACGAAATTGGCGCACATTTTGCGAATAAACTTAAAAGTCAATTTTATGATTTTTAAAAAATTGATTGTAATATGATAAAGATGTCCTGTGAGTTTCGTCCTCGCTAAAATATTGCTTCTTGTAAAAAAAATGTATTGTAACTTAACTTTTTCTTTTTTATATAATGCATAGGTAACTTTGAAGTTAATTACAAATGTCGATATAAAAACAATTGAATGCAATACAAGCTAGAGATCCTCAAGAGAAAGTTGAGGCACGGGGTACTCCAAATCTGATTAGCGCCGCTGTACCGGACCTAGTTAAATTTTTTAAAATTTTTATTTGCATGGTTTGGCGCTATTTTTAAATCACAATTTTTTTCAAACGGATTTAATACAAAATAGAGACAACCCTCAAATAAGAACATTATAAATGATTGGAAATGTTATTTATTAAGGTTAGGGGCAAATAATATTGACTTTGAAACACATATACTTCAAAACTTTCACACAAAATAGAATTAATAAAAAATAAAACTGTTTAAACTTTTCGCACCCCATGAAAATAACAAACTTCTTGTACAGCGGCGACTATTGGAGGGGGAAACATGTCTTCACTCTCCCTACAGGATCTCTAGAACAAATTCAAATACGGAAAGATAGAATATACTATTTAGTGACATTTCATCTTTGGAAATATCTGGACTAAAAAAAATAGTGTTGAATAATAACAGTGTTCGATATAGTATTTTTAGGTGCATTTCATTCGTTAAGATTAAGTGGTCAATGCTTTAAAATTAATTTATTCGACTAAGCGAAAAAAATGTCATGACTTCGAAACTATTCACAAGAAAGTGATACACAACAATTCTAGTGACCAATTTGTACAACTTCATTAGTTGGCTATTATATAAGGACCTTTTTTCCCAGAAAGAAGAATCTTTTCAAGCGACAGTATTTGTAAAAATTGTTACCGCCGAATTATTGGTAAGTTTCGCCTGTGTTCAAATCAGGCAATTACTTCTTGTCGAAATTGAACAAGTATCAAAGAAAGGTCCATAAAAAACTATGCAAAAAAAGAAAACAGCTACTACATGCATTTATGGAATCGACAAATAATAAATTTTCAAAGGTTTATAATATACCATTTCTAAAATAAAAATGCTCTCCTTGCGACGAATGGTTATGCAATTCTCAAAAAGCTTTAAAAACTGTACAAATGAACAAGAAAAGATTCGTCTGCTAACGCTAGTACCAAGAGAATATACGAAGCAAGATTTACTTTTAACGTGTCCTGAAGTAAAAAAATATATGATAGATCAATCCAGGAAATATATTAAACTCCTGGCTTAGACAATGGATATCCTGTGAGTGATGTAGAGATCGAATTAGCATTAGAATGTTATTTAAGTGGTCATGTAGATTGTCCCAGACACAGGCCAAATAACGATGTAGTTTCAGTTAAGGAAAAGGATGAAAAAAATATAAAGTAGTAGATTACAACGATAGGAAAGTATAGATCGCAAATACCTCCACACCTGCATAGAAAGAAGTATGAGAGTACTGGAAGGGGATGAAGATCTGAAGTCAAATCTGAACCAATAGAACACTTGAAACTAATAAAGTAAGAATTAAAATAAATCGAAACAGAACAGCAAAAATCATAACTATCAATTTTTCAATTTAAATGGTAAAGGATCTGATATTTATGAATTCTAAAACTGTACGTATTCTGTAAACATATAATTTTAGATTTCTGAAGACATAAATAACATTTTTCATTAACTTCATAGTTATACATTATATTAAAAAAAAGTTAATTAACAAATTTTTTTCTATAAGAAGGGATATTTTAGTGAGGATGAAACTCAAAGGATATCTTCACCATATTAGGGTAAATCTACAAAAAAATCAAGAAAGATTGTTTTTTTTAAATTTAAGATTAAATTTTTCAGAAAATGGTGGAAGTAGATTTTTTTGTTTATTTAATTTTTATCTTAATACAAACAGCGAAAAAATGTGGATTTTGTTAGGTGATTTTTTATCATCTAGAAAAATTTTTTCTTACACTTCTCGCCTCTTGGATTTAATGTACAGGGGTAAAGTCCAGTTATCTGGTCGGAAAAATAGGGCGAAGATGGTCATTTCTAGGGCAGTAATTTTTTTTCTCTTAAGTACTTCATTTAGCGGTGGATAATATGGGGTCAGGTTCTGTAAACAGGATTTTGTCCCGGAACATGGAAATTTTCTTAAGAAAAGGTGCAAAATATCACATTCCATTGGATTTTTGCTTTCTTGTGCATTTGAGAAGTAAAAGTGTTTTCAGAAAAATTGAAGAAGATAAAATTCTGCGTAATACTAAAAAAAGATTGTTGTTCTATCACAAATAGTCTCGGAGTTATGGGCTTTCAAAAAAGCCCGATTTTAAAAATTTTGTTTGCAAAAATTCACATGTTTTTTTTGTTCCTCTGTAGCTCGTATCCTGATAGCCAGATCTAAAAATGGTTAACAGATGAATTAAATTAGATGAAAATATCTGTAATTAAAAAAAAAAAAATTGTCCTAATTATAATAGATGGGAAGTTAGTACCTGCGAAATGTGACCCATTTCGACCTTCATTTACTGGTAATTGCGCAGAGTTCAGTTTTTTGTAAATAGTTCGTTTCGGGGTTGTTACAGAAGAAGGTTTCTAGGGGATGAATACAAGAGGACTTAATTCTTTGTAAGTGCTTTGGCAGGTGCTAACTCGTGATCTATTATAGCTAGGACAATGTTTTTTTTAATTATAGGCATTTCCGTATACTTTAATTCATCTGTTAACCATTTTTAAATCTGGCCAGCAGAATCCGAGCTACAGAAAAGCAACAAAAACATGTGCTTTTTGGCAAAAATTGAAAAAAAATTGTTGGTTTTTTAAAGGCCGTAACTCCGAGACTATTCGTGATATAACATTTTCCAAAAAAATGTCCCTGTTCCGGGACACAAATCCTGTTCACAGAACCTGACACAATATTATGCACCCCCAAATGAAGTAATTAGAAGAAAAAAATGACTGTCTCAGAAATTACTATCTAAAAGTACCAGATGATTGGACTAGTATAATATAAAAACATTGTTAACTTGCATAGTTAATTGTTATAAACAGATGGTATTAATAAATACTCGATATTAGGGGTTATTCGTCTTTAAAGTATATTTCTACTCTGAAATCGTTTGCTATGATCGTTAGGATGATACGTGGATATTAAAATTGAAGATTAAATGTTATTTGTTTATTTTATAAGCAAATTATATAAAACAATGCACATTTTGGCAGTTTGTGGGTGAAAAGAAACCGTTTTTTCTTCTGGAAGCACGGTTCTATATTTTTGTTCGATTGTTTGCATACATGGAGAAAAATATATATTAGCACAGACTATCTAGATATTAATAGTTTATATCTTAACGATTTTACTATGGGACAGAAATCTAGATATTGAAGTAGAGCATCCGTAGATATTAAAAAGAAAATCTCAACTGACAAAATCTAAGATATTAAAGGACAAAATAGAAGAGGAGTGAAGATGGAGTAGGATCTTTTTTCAAGAAATAATTTTCATTTAAAAATAGAAGATATTCAAGAAATATTTTTTAATTGTGCAAAAATTACGTGTAAAGCATGCCATTTGATATAAAATGCAAAAGGATTTTATATCTTAGTCCTCTATTTTTCATATGCGAATCCTTAAGCATTCGCCCTTTTTCAGAATTATGCAATTTTCGTGTAGAACGAATAAGACACTGTTCAAAGTTAATATGAAAGATGCCTGTAGCTGAGTGCTTATTTTCTTGAGAAAATGATGATACATCCGAAAAAAATTAATCCATTTTCCGCCAAAACTTAAAGCGCAATAAATATCCTAAAAATTACAACACACATGACAAATGCTCAAGATACAAAGCGGGGCTAAAATCTTTTGTCGCCACGCCACACGTCAACGACATTTTATCCACATATTGTATATTGTCATCTAGATATTATTCTGTTTTGCTGCCAAGAGCCGGGTTTTTGAAAAAATGTTTATATTTTGTTTAACAATCAAAAAGAAAAGAACAATAGCAGTGACGCTCAGTGTTAGCCGTGTCTGCATTTTCGCCGAGTGCCAATGAAACTTTGTCAAACGCCAGGAAGCAGATATCCCGACGCTAGTCGAATTAACCGGAAGAAATGACCCTTTCATTGTTATGCAATGTAGTACGGTTACAAAAACTGAAATAATGAAAGCAAGGCTTGATTCAATTTTAATAAGCAGAATTAGCTTATTCATATAATTGCAGCCAAGTGAAAAAATATTGGTGAGAATCGGGTAAGATTTGCAGTGATAATAGAAACGTTAAAGTGCATACAAAAGTGAAGCTGTCCCAAAAAGTTGACACCAGCTCCCTTAAACTGAATGAGTAGTTATCTATTAAAAAGTGCTGAATAGGAAAACTCACAAGAAAGATACTCCAGATGTCCCTCGCCGACGATTATCCTTGATATATGTTGAAGTACTCGAAAAACTAAGCAATACGTATTTTTTCATCTGCAGAAAAACACTTTAAGGGTGTGAAATAGCCCCTCAAAGGTAGAGGTCTTAAGCGTCGATTGTATAGTTTTGTGTATAAAAACCAAATTGATTTCGATCAAACCTGCTGGAAAAGTTTCCTCATGATGAAAGGTGAATAATATAATTTTCTTAAAAAAAAGAAAAAAATGAAAGGGGTAGAAAACCCCCAAATATATTTAAAGTTGTGTTAAAAATGTTTCTGAGAATATATAATTTCCATACAAAAAAAAAGGGAAATCAGTTTTATAACGAAGGAAGTAAAATAGTTCTCCATCTAACATAAATAAAAAATTACGTGGGGAGAAAACCACCTACATATATAATTAAAAATTTGCCATAAGGACAACCGCAGGATTTCGCCGGGAGCGGGTGCTAATCTGAAAAATTGCACCAGCTTCCAGCGAAATCGCGGTAAAATTTCAGCCATAACCACGTCTCACAACCGTGAGATAGGTGGTTACAGTCTGTAAAGGAATCAATACGACGATCCTGCAAAAGCCTCGTGGACCCTAAGAACACGGAGCGACCCAAGGACAACCGCCTTCTGCATTTTTCCCGCAAGTGTTCTAGCATATTGTTGACACGCAGGGATGCTTATATATATTTTAAATGTGCTGAAAACTGATAAATTCATAGAAAAAAATGTTTAAAAATACATATTTTGCACTTAAGACAAAAATAAAGTTGTGTTTCGACAAACATTTTTTATAATGAATGGGGGTAGCTACCACTAAATACTTTTTATTTTATATCTATGATAATACAGTGAAACACTTTCATAGCCCTCCCTTCTACATCCATTCCGAGAATTGAAGCCGCTCCGTAGGTAGGTATAACAGGAACTTCGCGGCTGTCGCGGGGTCTGCGGTTGTCACTCGGCGAGCAGTCAAGCGTGAACAAAAAAAAGCGGAGCGGGCTACAATGAGTTAATTCACATTTAACGTCAGGCCCAAAATCGGCGCTATAAAAGAGTTTCACTGTATATACCTTCCATATACAAAGACAATTGGGAAGCTAGTTGTATAACGAAGGAAGTAAAATAGAGTACATACAACATGAATAAACAATTTACGTGTGGGTACACCCAATTGTCTTTGTGTATGTAAAAATTGTTTCGGGGTAGCTACCACTATTAATTAAAAAAATTATTTTTTGTCGAAACACAACTTTATTTTTGTCTTAAGTGCAAAATATATATTTTTAAATTTGTCTTCTACGAATTTAGAAATTTTCAGCACATTTAAAAATATGTAGTTGTGCTTTACCCACACGTAATTTTTTATATTCATGTTGGATGGACTCCATTTTACTTCCTTTGTTATAAAACTAGTTTCCCATTTTTTTGTATATGGAATACATATATTATTATAGACACCACAAAAAATTATTTAAAGTTAGCTAACCCCATTAATTTTTGTAATAATTTTTTCTTGACGAAACACGTCAAATTTATTTTGGTTTCAAGAGGAAAGTATATATTTTTTAATTTTTCTTCTGGGAGTTTATCAATTTTCAACACATTAAAAAATAATCAGGGATAGTTTATCCCCGCGTAATTTTTTGATTCATATTGGATGGACTCTATTTAACTTCCTTCCTTATAAAACTAATTTCCCAATTTTTTGCGTATCAAAACTATATATAATCGTGGACAGAAAATAAAAAGTTTTAGGGTTGGCTACCCCCATTAATTTTTTAAAAGGTTTTGGTTGGCGAAACATATCAACCTTATTTTTGTCTCAAGTGCAAAATGTATATTTTTAAAAAATGTTTCCTTAAAATTGATTTTTTAGTACAATTTTAAATATATGTAGGGGTGGTTTACCTCTTCATTTATTTTGTTTTTAAAATAAAATTACGTTTTTTCCGATCACCCTTGAAAACGCTCTATTGCATGCACGCGAAGAAGGCGTAATGTGGCCGTTTCCAGCTCATGCGACGTTCACACATGCGCTCTTCGCCAGCGGGCCAACATGAAACTTTACACCCGATAGATAAAAATATATTCATCTTAAAAAAAAATACATCGCTGTACCCTACTGTCTCCTTTCTGCTAAAAGCGCTATTTTTTCCTTGCACTTATAATTTTTAATTATCATGAACACGAAACATTCTTTATCTGCCTCATATGCTTGTTTTCAAGAGGGCAAGGCAAAAAGTATAGTGTGTATCAAGGACGTTCGGCTATTTTTCTGTCTTTACGCCCTTAATACACAATGTGCTTTATTTCGTATGAAACGAAACCTGCGACTTAGCAACTAAGTTCACTCGGTATGTTATATTTTTTGCATATGAGGGCAAATGTTATTTCCGAAAAGATTAAGACTACATTTTAAAATTACTTTTCACGGCATATTCCTCAATGCCTTAATATTTAATACAAATTTTTTGGAGAGACTTCTCTCTGTTCACTTTCGAATTAATACTGAAGTCTTTCGCTGTTGAGCAGATACTCTCAGGAATACCCTTCCCTCCTGTTATAACTAAATTTTTAATGATGTAGGACCCAGGGAAAGGATAATTCTAACTTTCTAAATAAGAGAGGGACCTTTGACTTGTGAAGGTTTATTATGGGCATTTTATCCCTTTTCAATTGACAATAAATTCTTTCAATTGAATCAATCAACCTCAAATAATTTTCAGTAATAAAAGGCTCGAGCATGGAACACAAAAGTAAATAATTTCCAAGAATAGGGCAAATTTGGGAACCGTCCTGAGAGCCTGCAAACGATGGTCGCATATAATATTCAATCCGAATAATAACTTAAAAGTCAAACTAGAAGTGAACAAAATAAAATGAATATAATGAACAACACGAAATTCTTTTTCAGTATGAAACAAGTATGTTTTTTCCAGTAGGTTTGATCGAAATCAATTTGGGTTTTATACATAAAACTATACAATCGACACTTAAGACCCTTATTTTTGACCTCCTTAAAATGCTTTTCCACAGGTAAAAAATACGTTTCGCTTAGTTTTTCGAGTACTGCAATATATCATAGTGAGAATCAAATCATCGAGGTTCAGCTGGAGTATCTTGCTTGTCAGTAATTCGAATACTAACTTTATTGAAATTAGCAGTTTTCTAGTAAAGATTGTGAATTACTAGACGACATGGCAATATTTGAGTAATACTAAACTTTGCCTATTAAGACGTAGAGCATATCTTTGTCCGTCGGTCGATAAAAAAGATCCTCTTCATCTTTTGCACCTTTTCAAATAATGAACATTGAAAAAAGATAAAAATTTATGCATGTACCTAAATAAAAAAAATGGGGTTCAAAGTATGATTCGTCCATATTCTATCCATACACAAATAAAAAAATTATTACCATTGTTTTCTTTAAAACAGAAAGCTTATTTTTATTGCAGTTAGTTCTTTTCAATCTTTATATAATTTTCACATAAACTGTTAAATGGATGACAAATTATACTTTAAAAGCTCTGGTAATATTTTTCTTATTTTATTAGCGCTTTATTCGCACTTGTAACATTTTTATTTTAAATCTATAAAATGTTTTTTCTTTATATTTTATTCATTCATGATAATAAATGAACATTTAAATAAGATTTAAACGTATTTTATTACATTTGGAAGGTGACACAACCACAGTGAAACTTTTCTATAGCTTTTTTTTCTTTTCTGTAGATTTCGGGGCTGACAGTGGGTGGGAACTAACTCATTATAGCCGGATTCGTTTTTGTTAGTTCACGCCTGAGTGCTCGCCTGAGTTACAACTGCAGATCTCACAGATCTCGTGCAGCTCCTTTCTCGGAAGAACTCTATCAGGGGGCCCTATCTCTAGGGTTCAATGTATTTCTTCCTCAAAAAGTTCTGTGGCTGCAAGTGTAGAAGCTGTCTAATTTGAAATTGATTCGGTCTTTGCTTCGTTCACAACAATATATGTGTTTAGATCAGAGATAAATATCTTTTATTCATACTTATTTTCCAGTGAATTATGCATTAATTAATTTAAACATTTTGTAGTATACTTAAACTTCATATTTAGAATTCCATTTATTGAAAAATGTGTTGTTTCGTGTAATTGATTACGAATAGTCGTAGAAATTAAAATTGAGGCAAGACTATTAGGATTATTCAACAAAAAATCAACATTTCTGCAACAAGCCGGCTCTTGTTAACAAAACAAAAGAATATTTAGATGACGTATGAAAAAAAATCAGACAAATATATTCAACGGTGCTGGCGCAAACCTGAATCCCGTCTTCTAACTCTAATAAATCCTCTTAAATCAGTTTTAATGGAGTTTAAGTAGTACAGCGCGTTTTAAACCTGACTTAGTGGGTGTTAAGTAAATTAATTCATTTTTAGTAAGTCATAAAAATTGTAGGTAGTGTAATTCATTAGGCATAAGTGTTTGGAGTTTTAAATCAGTTTTAATAAGTTTTAAGTAGTAAAAGTTATTTTCGAGGAGCTATAGTGTAAGCTAGATAATTATTTTCAAGTTAGTTATAAGAGACGCCTCGTGGAATCAGTAATTTATTATCACGAATTAAAGGTGTAAGGCAATACAAGTGTCAGTAAAATCAGACCTAATGTGTCTCTAGTACTATAAGTAGTTTAATGGGTCGTGCACATAATACGTCACACGTTTTTCCTTCGTTTAGATATGACGAGAATAAAATTGCCTTGAAGCCAAAAGCGATATAACGACAGTTGTATATGTATATAACCCCTAAGGTAAAATATAAAACAAATATTTAAATCCATTTCAGAAATATTAAAACTGTAAGTTTTTTGTTGTAAGGAGTAAAAAGCTTCCCTCTATGAGCCAGAAAATGTATTTACTTTTTATAAGGAAACCAATTGCACATAAAAATGTTCAAATAAATAGGATAACTTTCGACAGAATTATTTCATTCTTTAAATTATTTGCACCTTTTCACACTTGTTTAAATTCCGAAGATAAACTTTTAATTTGTTAAGCAACATTCTCGGCTTTAACCTATTAAATATGTTACTGAAATTGAGAATGTGATTAAATCTAATTTTTAAAAAATTACGAATCTTACCGAAAACGGATTTATAACCAAATTTTATATCTTTTTTGGGTAATTAAGTTTCTTATCTTTGGTTGTTTCGTATTTTGTGTTGCTTTTCGAATGAGTTTTTTTTTAATTTTAATATTATAGTTTTTACGATTAAAACAAAAGCAACACGTACTATAAGAAATAATTTTTAAAAAATATGTAAATCTTTTTTGGATGAATAATTTTTGTGTATTTTTTTTGTATCTGTTGCCTAACACATTTTTTTCATATCTCGTATAGTTTTCTTAGAAAATTGCATTTTCGATTTCTTAAAAAGCATTTTCGATTGATGAAACTAAAACTTTTGGTCCAAAATGGTTGGTTAACAAACTTACATAAAATTGATACCTTCTTATTAGGATGTAAATGTAGAAACTCAAAAAAGTACATGGTAATTTTAAATTAAAAAGTACCAAACTGCAATAGTTTCAAAATCCATGAGTTTAAAGGGGTGTCTTCATAGCGTTCGGAAGTTAAAAATTTATATTTTAAAATACAAAGTCAAACAATTTCAAATTGGAAATTTTATTAGTTAAACAATCATTTTAAATTGATTGTTAAAAATAGAATAACTTTAGTTTTTATTAAATAATAATGTTAAAAATATGACAATTTGAAATTGAAATCGTCGAACATTCTACAATTTCAAAATGATAGCCTGATGAGGGAATATAGTGATGATAAGACAAGCCTCCCCTGGCTAAGGGCGGCGGCTTTTCATGATTGCATATAATGGCATAAAGTTTTGTCTAATGCGTGAAATCACTCGAAATTTGAGCCGATGAAAGTGTTTCTCTGGATTACTAGGAGAATATGTTTGGCTGAAATGTTTAGTGATTTTACGCATTATGCAAAACGACAACGCCATTCTGCAATCATGATACGCCACTGAGGCTTTCGCGGCATAGGGTCGGCAGACCCGAAAGACTAGCGAAAATAAAAACTCGAGCATTTGGGATAAAAGTGCTTAATCGGGGGTTTTCAGGCCCGCTGATTATGAATTTTTGTTCAAAACTTCAAAATTAAAAATAAAAGATTAAGAATGGCTGCAAGACTTAACAAAAGTTGGCGGATTGGACTAAAAATGCGTATTCGAGGGTTTTAGGGTTCGCTGATTACAAATTTGTAGTAAAAAACTTAGAATTTTAAATGGAGTCCAAAATTTATAATAGTTGACGGATTGGTCTAAAAATGCTTATTCAAAGATTTTGTGGTCGCTGATTGCGAATCTGTGACTAAAGATAACAAATTTTCAATGGGACATTTAAATTGGAACCAAATCCAAACTGTTCCACTATTCTAATAAACTAACTATAATCATAATATGATATATTAATATAATATAATATAATCCATAATATATTATGATAATATATATAATAATATAATAATATATAATATTATAACATAATATAATCCAAACTGTTCCACTATTCTAATAATCTCACTACTTGGGATTGCGCTCCCAGGCTTATAGAAAACATTCTAGTAAACAATATAGTACGTCACTTTTCTCATTTGGGATTGAAGTTTAGGTGTGAAGAGAAACGAAACGGTGCCCATAGGAAAACATCACTTTATTGGTGACTAAATGACACTATTATAATATTATTATAGAAGATACAATATACAGTATTACAATATGAACAATATTTACATTACGAAATTATTCAAAAATGCATTGTTTATTGCATTATCCTTTTTATTACTGATTTCATGTGGTTTTCCGAGTTAAAGATTTTTTTTTTAGTCTGAGCCACACAAAAAAAAGTGTGCGGATCTGATACAAGGAGAAAAATAGATGTTAGCACATACTATCTAGATATTAATAGGTAATATCTTAGCGATTTAACTATGAGACATAAATCTAGATACTGAATCTATATATTATAGTTAAATATCAAAGTTTTTAATATCTGCTTATCAATATATATTTTTCTCCGTGTATTCCTATGGATTTTGGGGCGCTGAATTCAAATTCGGTATCAAAAATCACCCATCACGTCATGATTGAGCCATAACCTTAAAAAATGACGAATAATCATGCACTGAGGCAAATAAATTTCAAAATAATGCCAGTGATGCAAATTTTCACTTCAAAAACATGTCGACATCTGTGAAGGATCAACCCTTGTCTGATATCAACTTATTTAACATAACTTTACCCAACAGAACCTGACCTCACCTAACCTGAATTAACAGAAATTTATTGAATTACACGTAAAGCTCTGGAGGCATATTTTCCCAGTAGCAAATGTGTTCCACATCGAATGGGTCAACTCGATCCTAACCTAGAAATAAATCGAACCTAACCTAACATAACCTCACGAAATACAATTAAACTGATTGTGTTGTCCCGTTGTGTTTGCGGTGCCGTTTGAACCAGCTTGGGCTTAACCTGCAAAGAGGTCAAACCTATCCTTATCTAAAAAAACCTGACCTAACCTAACTTAACTTCACGTAACACAATTAAACTCATTGTGTTGTCCTGTTGTGTTTGCGGTACCGTTTCATTCAGCTTCGGCTTAACCTACATAGAGGTTTAACCTATCCTATCCTAACAAAACCTGACCTAACCTAACCTAGCTGAATGAAATTCAACCACACGCGTAGCTATGTAAGTGTACGGTTCTCAGTCTTAAATGTATGCTATATTTAATAGGTTAACTCGATCTTAACCTACAAATGAATCTAACTTAACAGAAACTAACAAATTTTGTTTAACGCAACACAACTTAACTTAAGTGTTCCCGTTGTAACACAATAAAATTCATTCCATTGTACTACAGGTGGTTAAAAATTTAGACGCACATTACTCATTTGAAGAATCTTAGAACTACAAGTAGAATTGACCCCATTTCAGTTAGCCTGACAATGTTTGTATCAATTAAAATGTAGAACTGTAACTTAAACATGCAAATGATTAAGAGTCTTATTCAAAATTTTTTCTCTCTGCTTTTCTTAGACTTAAGGGATATATTTATACTATCTTTCGTGTTTACGTTTTATCTTGCTTTTTATCGTAATTAAATTGATTTATAGACCTACTTCAGTCTATTTTCTGCCTGCTATAACGTGTCCTTTTTTCTTCGAAGGAACGATGCAAACGATGCAAACGTTTAAGACGTTTAAGAACAGGGTTGCCAGCGTACTCGGTTAGGTTAGGTCAGGTTTTGTTAGGTTAGGCTAGGTTAAATCTCTATGTAGGTTAAACCGAAGCTGAATGAAACGGTACCGCAAACAAAACGGGACAACACAATCAGTTTAATTGTGTTTCGTGAGTTTAGGTTAGGTTAGCCTAGGCTAGGTTAGATTTATTTCTAGGTTAGGCTCGAGTTGACCCATTCGATGTAGAACACATTTGCTACTGGGAAAATATGTTTCCAGAGCTTTACGTGTAATTCAATAAATTTTTGTTAATTCAGGTTAGGTGAGGTCAGGTTCTGTTGGGTAAAGTTATGTTAAATAAGTTGATATCAGACAAGGGTTGATCCTTCACAGTTGTCGACATGTTTTTGAAGTGAAAATTTGCATCACTGGCATTATTTTGAGATTTATTTGCGTCAGTGCATGATTTTTCGTCATTTTTTGAGGTTATGGCTCAACCATGACGTGATGGGTGATTTTTGATACCGAATTTGAATTCAGCGCCTCAAAATCTATAGGAATACGTGTGTCTTGTTATCAGATCCGCACACTTTTTTTTGTGTGGCTGTGTAATTGTGCCAATTTTTCGCAACAAAAACAAAACATGCAAAGTATTTCTAACCTAAAAGCGCAGCGTCCAGTTTGTGTCAAATAGTTTTACTTGAAAATATACACAGTGATTTATTCTCATTATAAATTTATAATGGACACTTATCAGGGGGATAAGATGCTTCTTTGTGACATCTACTTAATGTATATAAGCTTATAAAAAAAAACCTAAAAAATAGTGCACTTATAATCAGTCAACTCACTGAAAGAGATCTAATTGTCATTATCTAGTGATGCATGCAGAACGAGTGCCACCTTTACAGAAAATAAGAATACTATAGTAAAAAAAGGTACATTCATTTTCTGTAACTCTTTAAACATATTATTAACCAAGAAAACTTGGAAAATAATCCCTTAAATTTTAGCAACTATCAAAGAAAAAATTAACTGCCGGTAAAATGATCATTTCGGAAGGATCACCCGAATATTAAATATAGAAATTTTACATTATTTTTAAAACTATGTATTTAACTTACTTTTTTAATTTAAGTAATATATCTCATCATCGTATTCCACACAATTTAACATTAATTTCAGTATAATGAAAAAAATGTGCATTTTTGCAATATATTATAAACGAGTATCTAATATACTAAAATACAATTTTTTAAATATATATTTAATCGAACGCATCATTTTTTCAACGGTCATTTTTATCGTTATTTATATTGTTTTTAAATGTATCAACGTAAAATTATGAACTTTCTAAAAGATATTATAATAAAAGAACGAATTTGGATATAAGCGGTCAATAAGCGGATCCATGTACAATTTCAGTTTTCAGTCTATCTTCGTTCCTAGTTATGTTTCAAAACAAAAAGTTAAAAGATCTAAAATGCGTGCAATAAATTCCAGAGTTTTTAGTAGCTTATGGAATTTTGTTTAAATAAAATTATTGCAGTTTTATTTTTATTATTGACATATTTCGAGGAATAAGAATAAAACAATGAAAATTGAAGTCGTTTCTAAATTCCATTGTCTAAGTCTAAATCATCTTCTACAAACAGGGAAGATTTAATTCTTTTCTTCGTTCACTTGAATCCAAAATTTTGAATTTGATTCAATTGCTTTAGTCTATCGTCTGAAGAAAATTACACTTGAAAATACAAGCACACTAACCATGTTGAGAGTCACGGTTGCCCGTTAACAGATAAATTCTACTTCCCTATCAAACTTTTCAAGTAGATATCGGTTATTGGTTTTCGTCTTACGCCTATTTGCTGAGATATTCTGCGATATATAAGCGTGAAGAAGCCAGAGGGTGAAAGCTTATTAGTTATTACAGCTATATTTTATCGATATTGTGACTAAACCCTTTTTTTGACAAATAGCCACGCTGGGCTTCCAAGAGAATAGAAATGTACGAGGCATATATTTTTGAGCTGTATTTTATATATTTCAAACTACGACAAAAATATTTTTCGTGTAGAACCTGACTTTTTCACACATAGTTTAGGAAATTATTTTTGTAAAATTACTGACTTCGATCGAAAAAGTTCAAACGCTATTTTTTTCTTAATTATATGTAAAAGCTCAGAATAAATAGCTGCAATGCCTTTTACAGATTAAACTATGACCTACGTTTCGCTCTGTACTATTTTTTAAACGTTTTCTTTTTGTATTTTCAAATCTCCTAACTGGAGAAAAAAATATTCTCTAAACTTGGATTTGTTAAGACTTTTCAATGAAACTAAAAAATAATTTAATATAATATAATGTAAGTAATTTAATTACTCTTTTTTGCAGTAATCCCATATACATTACAGGGAATACACCGAGTTTTAAGGTTCAGTTTCAGATCACGTTAGCAACGTACATTGAATTATGATTTCGCTCGTCAACCCTCCTATTTCAAAAGATGATAATATTGCAACTCCGGTATCCGGTAAACTTGAAATTGAACTTCTTCTGAAAGTCCTCGAAAGTTTCTTTTATCACTGAACAATTTTCCCTTGGTTTTTTTTGCTTCGGTCAATGAAAATTAACTGCTTTTAGCCTATAAATAAAATAAAAGAATTATGCCAAGCTTACTAAATAACTATATTGGAAAATTTGTGGTTGTTAATAATTGATTCCAATATTCGTTTTCATAAGAATATTATTATAAACTTTAAGCTGAAAAAAAGTAATGAAAATATACTGATTAAATAAAACATTATATTTTTTTAAAAATAAATGTGTTGCGTTCCATAGAAACGTAAGTAGAAAGATAAAAATACTTACATCGTGTCAGCAATTTTATTTATTTCATAACCTTGTATCGGGCGATGTGAGCAGAGTTGAAAGCATATGAAGTGTGCTGGGAAAAATAGGGTGAATATGAATATTTATGAAAACGTGTTTTCTACTTCCGCAATGAACTCACTGTCGCCATTCAAGTATCATAAATAATACACACTTAGCCGCAGAGACAAACTTGTCGTATAAATTTTGCAAATTTTCAAAGATTTTAGGTACAAATAAATTTTAGGGAACAATACAAGTCCAAAACAAAAGTATAGAAAAGATGACTCTTTATTATGTAAGGCCGAAACTGTTTTGATGATTTTTTAAGAATTTTAGGGCCTTTCCCCAAGTTTTTATCTGCCTTTTTATGAATTTATTTTTAGCAAAGAAACGTATATGTTTTGCGAATCATTATCACCGTAAAAATAGGGTAGATATTGTCATAATAATTGTCATAATCAGACTTTTCGTAACCTTTCTCATTAAACAAAAACTGTCATTTAGAATAAATCATGTCACGAAAACTATCAGGAATTAAGTTTACTTTCAATTTGGCTTTATTAAAAATGTATTATTCCTTATTAAATGTACTGTGTAGTATTACGGAGTTTTTTATACTGCTAACCCATTTCCAGCTAGCTGAAATTACGTTAATCTTATAAAAAATTCCGTAGAGAGTTCCGAAATTAAACAGAATGACAATAATTGTTTGCTTTAATAATAACTTTTAATATTATTTTATATAAAATTATAAAATTCATACTAACTACATAAAATTTCTTGATTTATTATATTTAAAATTTAAAATAAACAATTTGTTCCTTCATGATTTCTTTGAAACATTTTTCACTGAGAAGAGTAGATTATACCGTTTATAATTTTATAAGGGTGTTGCAAGAAAATTGTGGATGAAAACTGAAAAGAAATTGCACATCCCGATTCCTTTCTGATTGTAGAAAAAAGGCGGAAAAAAGGTTAACAGAAAAATTTGTTACAAAAAGGGCCCAGAAGATTATTTTTCACTTTCGGAATTATATACTTGGTAGGCATTTCCAAAACAGACAAAGAAAACTGGATGCGCGGTTCAGGTCATAGGTGTGGGTCGATAGTCACCTTGAAAATTTGTTTGTATATCTAAAAAACCTGCGCAAGTTTTGAATCACCAAATAACAGAAAATGAGAGGGTGAGACTTTAAAAAAACTAATTTTTGGTTTGGACCACCCTGATGATCTTGCATGTTAAAATATGGGGGAGGTAGAAATCTGAAGATATTAAAGTTAAGTATCTAGATGTTAAGCAGTCTGGATGTACAATGTAAAAATCTTGGATTAAACAACTAAACATTTGGATTTTGCGACAGTCATAGTGTTCATAAATAAAGATTTGCGAGTTTTCGTGAAACTTTCCCAGGGTTTGAAGTTGGCAGTTAGGTTAATTATTAGCGCAGACTCACGGTCAGGTTCCTGTGAAGTACAATACACCTTGCAGGTTCCCTTGCTGACATGTAATACTAGAACATTCGAAACATAAACTTGAGAAATACTCATATGTAGCGCGCTCTGGGATGCGATGTACAGCCAAGCTAGTGCCCATTGTTGATTGCTTATTTCTCTGACAAATAGTGCGAATTTACATACTATTCTACTCTTCATCGAAACTGGCGATCTAGCGCGTTTCCCAAGGCAAATAAATAACTCGAGAGAATTCACACTATAATACACTCATCACACATACATACAACATACGCACAGAGGAACTTTATTTCGTGGACTATTTACATAAATCACGTTCTTAGTACGGGAGCCACATAGAAGAGGTGGTATGACCTAAAAGGTCTCCGGAATTATTTTATTGATATTGTGCCGAATGGTCTCCGGAATCCAAAGGTATGAGGTGCTTTCGCGACTGAAAGTCGTTCTCGAGATATTGTTAATTAAACATTTTTACATAACTTATGCTATATCTTCTAAAATTATCGGCATATTAAGAAATTTTTTTTCGAAACTTTTGAGTATTATTGAAATAAACCATTTTTTTCATGAACAATTTTTTGTTTGCCTCATAGTTTTTGCTCTCTTATTATTGTTTTGTTTCAAACATTTTCTTGGACGAACCCGGTTATTTATCATAGACACGGACTGAGTTAAGTGACTGATAAGATGAGGATTTTATATGTTAATTTAATACGGTATGCATCATTTCTACAGTTTTGAGCTTTGGTTAGTGCCGTAAAAAGTTTTCGGTCCTAAAAGGTCCAAATAAATCAACAACGAATTAAATATAGAAAATATATAATCGGCAACGTTTCGGACCTCATACCGTACCTCTTCAAGCTTGTCAACAATAATAATTCTTTTTAAAAACACATTTTTGTTTCAAAAAGTTATTAAATATAGTAATGTATAGATAGCAAAAGTATAGAGATATGGAATACAAGTAATTTTTTTGGAGTAAGGACAGAAGTTCGAAAATCTATATTAACTTTAAACCGTCATTCCGGTTGTTCTTTTTTCTATCTTAAAAGCTTAAAAAAATCTAGAAAAATTCGTGTGTATTTCTCGGAACTTTTACTACATGGTTCTACTGTTTTTAGAATTAAATATGTAACTTTTTTCAAAATAATAATCTAAATATAAACGAAAACTTGAAAAAATGGAAATTCAGTTAACAAAATCATGGCTTTGCAATAAATGAATATTAAGAAAATGTACTTTAGATTTTTGAAGATCAAATTATGACCTGTCTGAAAAATATAGTTCCATCTCTTCCAGGTCCAAAAAGTGTATTTATTTGCACACTTGGAAATATGGTAATATTTTGCAATTCATGCAAATAATAAATGAATAAGAAATCCACTTTTTTCTTTCAAAAATCAATTATGATTTATTATATAATCATCTAAGCTTCATAAAAAACTTGTTTAAAAAGTTTTAAAAAATTATATGAGAATAATTCAAGCAGCGCAATCTTTACAGAAGTTCGTGCGATATTCATACAACTTCACCTTTTACAAAACAAATATGTTTCAATGGAAAATCAAAAGAAAGTTTGACCGATATTTGGTTAAAGTTTATCCTGTAAAGTTAATTTTGGTTGCAGCGAATCTTTCCTCAGAAACCGATGTAAAGTTTATCTTCTGTTTTTATGTGTGTTTACCATCCTTGGATGGGCATATCACACACTTTATTCTTTTTTCTAACTTCGTAGATATACATCTGCAAATGATGATTCATCCAAATCGTCGGGAAACACTAACGCGGTCACACAGGTGGATCGTTTAGGGCACACGCTTGAGTTAAAATCTTTTTTCCTCGGAAAAACAATGATCAATTGAAGCATCCCTTTGCAGTTCAGTTTCCACTACCAAGAAGTTTTCTTAGGGAGGGGTGTCAAACCTCACCATCTTTGGGTTTCGGATTGAAAGGCGTGATTTTTAGTATGTATGATAAATATTGTATAAATTTAAAAAAAAGTTAATAATAAAATGTTTTAACTGAAAATACTACTAGTAACCGATGAAAATCATCGACGTACAAAATTCCAGTTTTATTATAAAGAAATCCATGAGAATATTTGGGAAAATATATCATCGCATCAATAAAGTTATCTATCATGTAGTTTATTAAATACATAATGAAATTGTCGAGTTCGACTTGTGTACTAATGTTACTAAATGACAAGATGCCATCTCGATAGGCCGAAATAAAAAGGTGTCATCTTGTTTGATCAAATCATCGTGTTAAAGACAGCTGGTAATTTGTAAACGACATCAAATCTTTCAAAATTCCTTAACAACATTTCTTTGTATCTTTAGACGTTGTTAATCTCCTTTTAATTCCAATCAATCTAGATCTGTAATGTATACAGAAATGGGACGAAATTACTCCTTCTACTATCATATCAAGAGATAAATTTTCAAATGCGATTGAGTTTTTTTTAAGCTGAACATTTTTTTAATTTATTAATAAAAATTTTTAACAAATGGAAGGCGTGGCCACGGGATCTCCGCTCTCACTTGTGGTAGCGGACATTGTCATGAATGCTCTCGAAATCGATTGTCTTTCCAATTTAAACTTTTAAGTATCGTTCTATAAACGATATGTGGATGATTTATTCATGATTGTTCCAAAATAAAAATTAAATTCAGTTTTAGAAACCCTTAAATATTCTGACTCTAATTTAAAATTCAGTCTTGAAAAAGAAAACAACTACACATTTAACTTTCTAAATTTTTCTGTCATCAGAACTAATAACTGAACGATTCTGACTAATTGGTCCCACAAATAAACTTGGTACGGTAGATACCTATACTTTCTATCTCAACATCCTTGGTCAAAAAAGAGAGAAATGATTTTTGGACTCATAGACGTGACGATTAGACACTCCTTATTTAATTTTCGAACACAGAATATTAAATTGTTACAAAATAGTTCAATTGATAACGGTCGCCCTATTAATCTTCTTAATAGATTAATTGAAATAAGAATCAAAAATATATACAACAAACTAAGAAATAAATAATAAAATAATTTGAAAACTTTACAGTTGTTCCATATATCTCAGGTATAACAGAAAAACTTGCTAGTTTTGAGAAAAAAATATATTTAAGTTTTTCTAACAACAATTAAATTAAACTCATTTTTGTTTCCATCTCCTAAAAATAGATTATACATTTTCCAAAAAAGGAATGGAGTTTATAATATTAACTGTCTAAATTGTGATTGTTGTTATTTTTTCACCACAGGGTTAACCCTCATCACCTAGATGAAGTCAGAATGACCTCAACATTAACTCCACACTAAAATTTGAATAGGATTTTGAGAATATTTTTATACTTTAAAATGTCTGTTAATTTTTTCAAGTTGAAATCATGCATAAAATCAGTATGACAACGTTTCAAAGTCAGTTGGGGTCACTTTGACCGATGTAAGTAATATGTCATATTTAGAGGTATAAGTAATCACGGTCAAGGGAAACACACGTCGTGTGTGTCGCAGTGGGCGCTTCATGAAGCGCATACAAAATTTTAGGGTTATAGCTTAAATAATTTTTTTAGTCGACGTAAGATATGGACAGACGTTGGCATTCACTACCCACTACAAAGAAAAAACAAAATGTAATATTTACAGCGGTTCCAAGGTAATATCTATCTGCAACATAAATTACCTTTACAATTTGCCTAACACATGTAAATTGGTTATCATGTCAGCACTATTAAGTCTTGTTTTGTTTCAATGCGAAAAAATGCAACTTTATCTACTTGAAAATTACCCGCAACAAAAATTAACATTTGCCCTCTCCCTTTCTATTATTTTCTTTTCCATTTTGCTCTACCCATCCCTGCATGTTGCCCTCTCTCTTTCAAATCGTTTTGGCGGCGGCGCGATATGTTTAAAACGCACACACACGCGCGCGTGCGCGCATTTATTAGTATGATCATACGAAATCACTTTTGGGTTTCACAAGTTTGAAAGGCAAATAATGGCAGATTATGAGATTGTTGATCGCAGATATTTTTTTGAAATTTGTTGAACAATACTTAGGTTTGGCCCCTTGTATTCGTATTTTGTTTCTGCAAAATCTTACAATTTCCGTATTGCTGAAGAGTGGATTACAATGGCACATTTAAAGTTCTTTTTGCAATGTGACTTTATAAGAGGACTAGTTAGCGTCACCCGCCGAGTCTGATCAGAATTTAGAGAGAGATGAGAGAGGACAGTATAGGCATCTGTATCCGAAATTTTATTAAACGAAGAGACGAACGAGTGTGGCTCACGTCTCTTCGAGCTACCTGGCGAAAGGTATGTGCAGCGCCGCATTAACATTTTTCGGGGCCTGGGGCTAAACGTCGAAGGGGCCCTCTTAAGGGCAGAGAAAATCCTAATTTTGCTGTAACGTACGTAATTTTCTAGGGCCAGGGGCCCCTCAGCCCCCTGGGGCTTGGGACACAAGCCCTACCGTGTCCCTTGGTTAAATCGGCGCTGGGGGTGTGACTCGCCGCAAAGGTTGCGGTGCTTCGGGTGAAGGCGTTTGGCATCCATCCGAGCGCTAACAAGTAAAGGAAAACTTTGCTTTAAGCTGCCGCGCAAAAGGGCTAGAAAAGACACTGAGCAATCAATTATAACCACTTCTAACCAACTTGATCTCTTTATGGATGAAGTCCAGGATGAGAGTGATGATTTATCACCTGACAACGAAAATGAACCAACTACTGAGGTTCTGGAAGCTATAAAAGTTAAAGTGCCACATATTGTCATAAGGAGCTCCCTCAATGATTACGCCAAATGTGACAACTAACCAACGATGTTACTGTTACCAAGAACACAAGGTTCAACTACTCATTGACGGGACTGACTGTACACGCTGCTACTATTGAGGATTATACGAGTATTAAGGAGTCTCTGGACGGTATCAATAACATGAACTACTTCACATATCAAGTGAAAACCCGCAAATGACTAAAGTGTGCCAACTGCAAAGGAGAAAACACAGTCAACTATCCTAAATGTCCGAAGTACCTCGAGCATTTACAAAAGATATCAAGCAGAAGAAAAACCGGATTAGATTCCAGAACTGCAGCACCAAGGGAACCAGCACCTGATATGACAAGGAGGAACTTTCCTCTACTGAAACGAGCTGAAGCTACTTTACAGCAGGAGACATGAAGAGAGACAAAAATCTGACCGCTGCCAAGACCTCAAGCTGAGATTACGCATCGTCAACAGGAGTCATCCATAGGAGAATATCGAAGAGTTCTTGACTGAATTCAGAAAACTGAACGAGCTGTCCGAAATAGGTGAGAAGTTGAGACTGATTAAGGAATCAAATTCTAAATTAGTAAATTGTAAGCATAATATCTCTAGGTAAGAAGTCTTTTCTAAAGTATTTTTAAATAGCAGTAGCTAGGGCTACCATTAACTTTTCACTTTGGAATGCCAGTGGTATTATACAATATCGCACTGAGTTTCTCGAATTTATTAAAGAAAATAATATCCATATTATGCTTGTCAATGAGACAAATTGTAAGTCTACTCTAAAAACTAAATTTTCGGGTTTCAATGTTGTTTGGCGTGACAGAAGTAATAATAAAAAAAGAAGAGGCGTTCTCATCTTAGTTAGAAATACGCTTAAATACTTAAAAGTACCTTTAAATACTAAGTCTATTGATGCCGTAGGCATTAGATTGCAAGATGGTACAGTGGTAGTATCTGCACATAATCCTCCAAAAAGTAAAATTGATACCAGAGAACTTGAAATTGTACTTAAAGCCGGGAATAAAGTGCTAATTCACAGCGATTTTAATGCAACAAATAAAGCTTGGAAGTGCAAAACTAAAAATAGAAATGGAAATATACTAATGATTTTGCGCCGAAAAATAAGCTAAAAATTTTAGCGCCGGGTACGTATACGCTCAGCCCTGTTAATAATGGTAACGCATGTACTATGGATATCGGCCTCAATAAAAACATTGTATGTGATACAAAAGTAGAGGTTAATAATTTGCTGTCTTCTGACTACATGTCTGTTAATATTACGTTTCAGGGAGTTTCGAATATCGAAATTGAAACGCGAAAATTTAGAAATTACAAAATTTGCCGATTGAGGTTCATTTCGAAATGAATATAACAAAAATGATAAAATATATACCAATTTAAAAGCAAGTACCGATATAGATGCCTGTGTTGCCAGCTTTCTCAATGGTGTTAATAATAATTAATTCAATCATGCTGTACCATTTTCGGCAAAAAGTCGACTTTATCGACTTTAACAGTCGACCCAAAGCATTACTTAATTTAATTAAACTTAAAAATAAAATTCGCAAAGCTTACCAAAGAACATATTTTGAAAAGACGAGAAAAATTAAAAATAAACTTTTTAAATCAATTAAAAGGGAAATCAGGGAAATTAATAATAAAAACTAGCAAGTCTACAGGTCAAAGATAATACTTTATGGCAAATGGCAAGAGTCTTCACAACAAATAAAAATTATTATAATGTGCCTACTCTCCACGGAAAAATAGTTTAATTTTTACTGTCGAAGATAAGGCCAATGCTATAGCTGAAACCTTTGAGAAAGTCCATCATCTTACTGAAGATAAAGGTTCATCAGACATTGAGAGAGCTGTGAACAATAGATACGAGGATATATTATAAGCCGATGAAGATAAAAATGAGGTAGAATTAGTTACACCTAATGAATTTAAAAAGGCCGTGTGTAGCATAAAGCCAAAGAAAGCGCCGGAGATTGATGGCATTCAAAATATAGTGCTCAAGAAACAGCCCAAGAAGGCATTTGTCCAACTTACATATATTTTTCATGTATGCCTTACTTACGACTCTGAGTAAAATTTCTGAAAAAAATATTTAACAAAATAATAAATGTCTTTGAATTTAAAAATAAAATAATTATTACAGAGCAATTTGGAATCAAAGTCCCTCGAAGCACGTTGCATCAATTACTCAGAGTCACTAACTGTATTTCAAACAAATATAACCCTAACGTGTCCAATGCTATGGTTTTATTGGACCTATAGAAAAGGCTTTTGACCCTGTTTGGCATAAGAGTCTTATTTATAAACTTTCTCATAAAAAATTTCCAAAATATCTCATGAAAATCATTCTTGATTATCTAAATGGCAGGAAATTTATGGTTACTGTAATTGGAAGTATACCAAAAGAATTAAATATTTCGACAGGTGTGCCATAGGGCTCCATTCTTGGTCCGATTCTTTTTATCTATTATATTATTGATTTTCTTAAAAAATTAACTAAAGAATTGACTCTGTTCGCCGATGACATAGCGATATATGAAGCATCCTGGAGCAAAAGATTAGCTGTTTCTAAATTACAAAAATATCTGGAAGAAATTTTAGAATTCTTTAATGTCTGTAAATTAAAAGTTAATGCTCAGAAACCTGATTTCACTATACCTCATAGTCGAGGATGAAATTATAATTTTAAACAATTTCATAAAGTGTCTGGGAGTATACTTAGACTCTAGGTTGACATTAACAGAGCGTATTAAAAATGCAAGGAATAAAGCGTTCTAAATGATAGGAACTTTGTATTGTCTGATTTGCAGAAGAAGTTCATTGAGTGCGAAAAACAAATTAATTCTATACGACATGATAATAAAAACCTTAATGCTATATAATTCTCCGATTTGGAGCAGCACTTTTCCAAGTAATATTCAAAAGCTACAGATATTCCAAAATAAATGCCTGCGCATGATTGTAATGGCTAATTCCAACGTTAAAAATTCAGCTATAAACGAGAAGGTATCATCTTTTTCATGACATGTCAGGTATCATCATAATATGATTTCATCATATTATGATACAATATATTGCATAACTGAAAATTTTTATCATAATCAAATGGAACATCTATGTGTGCTCCAGGATGCACGCATCCAACGTAGACAGGAACTGCCTTTCAAATCAAAAGATAAGATGCCATACCAAATATAAATAGATGAATAGGATATTTCTCAATTTACTCTCGACGTTGTGAATATCGCGTTTTATACTTTTTATACCTAGATATAAGATAAGTTTGTAAGGAAAATTTATAAATGTATGGGTTTCTTTTAATCTGAAAAAAATTTTCTCCCACAGACATTATGAAATTGATATACTCGAAAATTTTATATTATTAATTATCCAAAATTAAAATACAAAAAATAGGATTTAAATTTATAGAGAGAAAGAGATGAGCTTCAAAAAAATTTTATATTTATGTACATGGACTTCGAAAAGTCCGCTGGACATTTTGTAATTTTTATGATAATAAAGACACTTTTTAAAACAAAACAAAAAACCCCACCGAGCCTGAGTGAAGTGGGCGTAACTGCTTCGCTCCAAAATCAGGCATTAATTTCTGAAAATCGATACAATTAAAGCAACCGCCGCAGGGTATCGCTAGGAGCGACTTTCATCCATGTCAACGATACTCGCTCCCAGTAGAGTTTCAGTAAGTCAAACCTGTGGCCACGTCTCACGATCGTGAGATGGGTCCATATTTCTTCCTATTTTATATATAATTAGGGCAGCGATTAGGGCAGTCTTTAAAATCATGAGAAAAAAGTAAAAATAACACGTCTTTGGCAACCGCAGTTAATATTTATTATGAATTTGTTCATTAAAGAAATTATTTTACGTGTAATCTAAAAACTTTTTCAAACAAATATTTAAAGTTATGATTCAAAAGTGGATAATTGAGTAGTTACAATCATAAATGAAAAAAATTAATTTTGTTATTGTTTTTTTCCATAGTAACTTAAAAGGCGATAGGTCAGCCCTAAATATTGATTTAAAAATTTGAAGAAATCTGCTCTTGCACTTTTTTGCCTAATTAATTGTCTTAATTAATACGCATAATTATTGAATCATAGAAGTCATCGTTACTCAATCGTTCATAAAAAAAATTAGATCAGGTAGTGCTAAACTAGACATAATTATTCCTATACTTACACCCACTCTATTGTACGGTAGCGAGTCTTGGACATACCGAGAACATAATAAAAGTAAAATTAACGTGGTTGTCATGCAATATCTAACGCACGGTCGTAGTAAAACGCTAATGGACAAAATTAATTTTTATAAAGTTAATGTGATGTTAAATTGATCCATTTTTTCTCATTTCCAGTTCTACATTATTTTATATCATATTTCTATAAGTATTAATCACATGAAAAAAACAATGATTTTGTAATTTAATTATTTTTAACAAGCTCTGTTTCATCGGCTTTGCCCCTCATCTGAGGGCAAAGCCGACTGCAGCTTTTCATGAAAATCAAAACATTTAAAGATTAGAAAATGTGATGGTTTGCTTCTGTGGTATTTTATGTACTGGAAAAATTTCCTTTAATTATATCCAACAAGATGAATAAGTTATTTTGGATAAAAATAGAGGTAGCTGTAATATAACCTCTTATTCGTTGACATTCTACTAGAAACGGACTTTACGCAATGTTTCTACCGTACCAATAAAAGAAACCTGCATACCGACTGGATTGATAATAATAATATTTAATAGTTTCTTCCATGTAGCCCACAAGATAAGTTGTTGTTCTACATTGCTGATCATTTATCGACGAAACTTATGACACGTATATCACCTAAGCACTTGTAAATATTATTTTCGTAGGGCCTGCCCCCTTGGCCAGGCCTCACTTATTTATGAGATTTAATATATTTTTGACTTGAATTACCTCTAATTAATATAATTAGATTGTGTGATATTGTTTTATCTGTCAAGATATCAAGTTTTTATACTGTAAGTATTGTCGTTAAAGTTGAAAACTTTATATTTCTGGTAGCCAATTTTCCATTTTTTCGTGCCAAAAACTGTTTTCTGTAAAATTTTTTGTTACAACGTCAATTTTCAAGATTTTATTGAGTAACACTATCTCTCTGATAAAATAGATTTATTTGATGAAAAGTAGAACTAAAACTGTTAAATAATAGTCATGCTTTAAGGAAAATCACCTTTGTTCCACTGGTTGGCGCTGCTCCCCTTACCCTACTCGCAAATGGCAGCGTACCCAGATGCAGCGCGAGGAAAGAATAGTTAGATTATGTAAATAAAGCCCTTATTCGAAGGACATAAGAAGCTTTAGCAACACAAGAGCTTGCATGATAAAATGCATGTACGTGAAGGAAGCTTAAGAGTTATGACAAGACAGAAAAGTGTGGCGACAAATAGTTTCTAAGAAATGAATGGTGAACAGTGTCAGTAGAGTAAATGACGCCTAAAACAAAAGAACTTAGATAATAATGGGCCGATTGAAGAGCTCTACATGATGGTTTTGGGAAGCTATTCACCCGGGATGATCCCTAGAGAGATTGATCAGTGATCTGGGTCGGAGCAGTGTTGCTGAATGAACGTTTTATTTGAATAAAAAACAAGAAAATTCTATATCAATCTAAAAATATATACCACCCTTCCCCCTATTACAGAAGCGATTGCTGTCACCTTCAACGCACGCGGCCGCTGTGTAAGGATAACATCGGTAAAAAACGAACACCAAACTACACCATGTTCTTAATTAATACCTACAGCATCATCGCAAAAGATTTCAAACTTCGAATAAAACTAACTTATAACATCATTGTCTCATCAGTCACTTGACTTAGTCCGTGGCTATGATGACAAACCGGGTTCAACCAAAAACAAGTTTAAAAAAAAACAAAATTTTCTAAGAAAGCATCCAGAGGCGACTGTCGTCACCTCTAATGCTTGCGGCCGCTGTGTAAGAATAAGAGCGTTAAAAGACGAACACCAAAATACACCATGCTCCTAATTTTGTACGAGGGTAGTTCAATAAGTCCTTAGAATGACCAACAAATGGCGCGCGAATCGCTCCAAATCATCTGTTTTCAGTCAGCACCACTCCCGACTAGATA
>NC_046660.1:94717197-94721885 GCF_010883055.1 Belonocnema kinseyi | reverse complement strand
TGCATCATTATTAGAGCAGCTGAAAGAAGAAATTAAAAAAAACGACCACATTTGTCGAGAAAAAAAATTCTCTTTCATCACGACAACGCCCGAGTTCACACAGGCTTCGTATCAATGGCTAAAATTGAAGAACTAAAATTCGAATTGGTCGAACACCCACCGTATTCACCAGATTTAGCCCCCAGTGACTTTTTCTTATTTCTAAACTTGAAAAAATAGCTCGGTGGACAGATATTTCCAGACAACGAAGACGTCATTGCCTCTGTAAGTGCATATTTTGAGGAACTTCCGAAAACGCACTTTTCTGAAGGATTAAAAAAACTTGAAAAGCGATTCACCAAGTGTATAGAGCTCCAAGGAGGTTATGTTGAAAAATAAAAAAAAAATTACCCAAAAAAAATTGCTTTTATACTTCATTCTAAGGACTTATTGAACTACCCTCGTACGTACAAAATCATCGCATAAGATTTCAAACATCGTTTAAAATTAATTTATAACATCGCCCTCTCATTCGGCAATTTGACTTATTGTTCTTCCATGACTAACGATGAAAACCCCGGTGCACCCGAGAATAAATTAATGAAAAAAATAATAATTTATTTCCTCTGTGACCTACCTGCCTCAATTTAATCCAAGAAAAATCTCCTCTTTAAGTGTAAAAAACCTGTATAATCAGCTGGTTTGACCCTTTTCTCAAACATTGTCATGACTCCTATATATTCTATGCCATTTTAAACCTCATAAAAATGCATTGCACAACGTCAGTTCATTAGATGCTATCCACGTCGTAAAAAATTTGCAGAAGAAATTTCTACAAAAAGAATATGTTTAAATTTGACGGCAACACGAAAATTTTCTTGTCAATTATATTCATATCTTTTTGAAATATTTTTAAGGATACTTAAATTTTTTCTTGAATAGATTAATAATAATACTAATAATAATAAATTAATAATAATACTTACAATACATTATGCTGAAAATCGCCGTTTTAAAAATTTTACCACTATCGTTGGTTCGTTTCTAACAATATGTGTAGCTAGATCACGGATAAATATCACTGCTTTAGCTATGTATTTTTTTTGTGTGGGATCTAGTAGATAAGTGAGATTCATGAGCATTCACGTACCTCACTAACTTCACAACTAACATGGCGCAGTCGGTAAAATAAAATACAACTTAATTGGTAGAGAGCGGTTTCTAAATGCGAAATAGTGTTGTGGAAAAAGATAAAATTACAAAATCAGAGATTCAGTTGTACAGGACGGAAAACTCATACATAGTTTATATATATGTTACAGGCAAAGTCGGATGTGCCGTCACACCGCAGCCTGCCTAATCCCTCTGCGAATTGACTGAGCGGTGTCAGGTAAAGTCCGAAGTAGCACTTTCACTTCGGACTCTGCCTAGATAAATCGCGAAGTGCCCGACAAGCTCAGGCAAAGTCCGGAGTAAAAATAAAATCTCTTGGGTTTACTTTTCCCGCTGCACGGTGGGCTGGTTTGAGAATTTAAAATTCAAAATAGTCTATAGATGGCAATAGTGAATAGATTTGAAAGCTTTTTTTTTTAGAAATAATCAGCGTTACATTTTTTAAATAACTTATTGAGTACATTGACCAATTTTTGTTTCAATATATTCATTCAACATAAACTTTTTTCTAAAAAAAATTCAATATGTATCTTGTTTAACGTAAATGGACTTAGAAGATATAAATAATTCATTTCTAATATTTTCATTGTTCTAAAATGTGAATAGCTCCGATTGTAAGCCTTTTCAGGAAAAGCCGATTATTTAATGCGAATTCAAAGATTTATATTCCATATAAGGAACCATTATATTATTTGTTATAAATAGATTATTAATAGGAACAATGGTTTATTGTTGAATAATTCGATGAAAAATGATTCAATATACGTGTAAAATACTTTCTATTATAAAAGATAAACTGTCAAATTTTATAGATGAAAAAATTAGAATATTTATTGTAAAAACGAACTCACCAGTGAGAAAGAACCAGTATTAGATGTTTCGTTTATAAAATTTGTTATTATCATTCAAAATTAAAATCGGTAAATTGAATATCTGGTTTGAAAATGGTTTAACTATAATACTTCAAAATAAAACTTGCTTTTAATTTCGTATTGGTTTTGTAACTAATGGAAAAAATGTATCTCCCCACTCCCTCCCTCCCACCGCCCTTTTATTTAGGACTGATGCACCTATTTAGTTATCCTGAAAACGGCAATAGTTTAATCAAGTTCCTGACGTGGTCGTGGAAGTTTGGAGGATTTTTGAATAGAAGTTCTTGTACTAATGTTGGAAGTATTATAAATGTAAATTTTTTATCTTATTGTTTGAGTTTCAGTATACATTTCCGAATAAGTTGTTTTTATCGCTACGGAATAATATTTATAAATCGAAAGTATTTTTGAAAATTCTTAACGATGGCTGCCGTAGCGCAAAATCAAGCGATGAAAATCAAATTCAAAGACAAAATTTAGTGCCCTCAAAATTGCAGAAAACTGGTCGCGTATTTCGAATTTAGAAACATGCTACGTCAAATATGATACATATCGAGTTTATTGTTCTATTTTTTTTACAAATTAACTTGTGTTGAATAAATAATTATATTAAAACCAAAATTGATTAATATAATCAATTAGTTTTCTTACAAATTTAATGCTGATCATTAAAAAAAAAAAACTTTCATATCCGGTCACAATTGCGACCTGTAGACTATTTTGAATGATAAATTCTCGAGCCAGCCTACTGTGCAGCGGGAAAAGTAAACTCCATAGGTTTTCTTTTAATTCCGGACTTTGCCTGAGCTTGCCAGGCACTTGGCGATTTAACTAGGCAGAGTCCGAAGTGAAAGTGCTACTTCGGACTTTGCCTGACACCGCTCAATCATTTCGCAGAGGGAGTAGGCAGACTGCGATGTGACGGCACATCGGAATTTGCCTGTAACATATAAATATTGAAAAAAATGTTGTTTAATTTTTATTTACTTTATACAACAAATGTATCAAACGATCGATAATTAGATATAATGTTTCCTGTTAAATAAATTTTCCTCCTGGGGTGGATATGAAGAATAATTACCATACATGCGCTATCTTGGAGGAATCACTCCAATGGAAATGTCCGGCAACGTTAATGAGAACTGGGAAACATGAAGAGCACGTATGGAAAATTACTTCGTGGCTTCAGAGATAAATAAACATGATGACTTGTTACAGTCAAATACCCAGAACTTCCACAAAAATGAATAGAAAATGATTGATTTTGAATAAGGGAATTAAGTTGAGACAACATGATCCAGATGTTCAAAATAAGATGTGAAATCATGATAAAGCTTGAGGCGATGTTAATTTTATATACTGTCGATACATTAAAAATGATAAGCACGTATTTACGAGTATTTTATAAGAACAGAAAAACTTGCGAAATTAAATTTTATTTCACCAAAGATAAGAGAAAAACTATTTTGAGGTTAGATAAAATAATAAATGACGCAATTAAAAATTCCAATAAATACAATAAAATTCTTAGGAAATAGTTGGATTTTTTTACAGGAATAGGTTACCTAGAAAACTCCTATCATATTGATTGAAATGAAGATTCCAAACCTAATGTTTTTCCAACTGAAAACTTCAAAAAGTAAAATTAATTAGAAATGAGAAGACACTTCAGATTAGGTAAACCCGTTGGTGATTTTTAGGAAACCAAATAGAAAATTAAGAATATTTCTGGTCTTAAAATATTCAAATGCGGCCGTGAAAAGGGAATATTGTATATTTGTGCAGAAAACATCTCAATCTGTATGGACACCATATAAAATTATACTTCAGAATGGATGAATTCATATCCAAATTATTAGATTCCTCAAATCATACGCGAAAATAAGTATAGGTATGTTGTACAAAACACGATAGTCGATAAGAAAAATGAGATCATGGAAACGCCAAACGAGTCGTAACCAGAGTAAAAAGGCCTTAAGCATTTAACGATCAATTTTAGGAACCTTAATAAACTAGGATTCCTCAATAAACTAGCAAATTCAGACTTTTATAACTTCCCTTTACGTTTCGAATGCCACAAAGCTCAGTATTCCACGAAATAATTGAATCGTTTTTTGATTCTATTATATTGAATTTTAGTTGACAAAATTGGCATGCGTCCACAAAACACTAGAAAAACACCGGCCTGCATAAAGCGCTAACGGCCCACGAAATTTTCAATTGCGCAAATCGCGATTGTTTCCAAATGGAATTTATAATATTGCGCAATATACTTGACTGAATACTCGCGCATTGTAGTCGTTCCGCGAGGCTTTCCGAAGTAAAAGTCGCAACCGTGTCTTGCCCTGCCGCTTGAAAAATTGCGTGGGCCAGCAGTTCTAGAAACTACGACACCTTAGTTACTACACTCAGGGTCTGGTGTATTTATCTGTATCATTATTGATAGTATTTATTGATTTAAAATAGACCCGTGCTTTTCAGAACATGCACAGTTAAAAAACTTGCTTACAGCGCAGCGCCCTCATCTATACGTACCAATGAACATCGCTTACAAAAAAAAACTTGTTAAGTACCAGGTGTATACATATGAAACCGGTATTTTTTCAAGAAAAAAACACATTTATTTCAAGAGAATGATAACAAATATTTTATTCAAAGTATGCG
>NC_046660.1:94715377-94717097 GCF_010883055.1 Belonocnema kinseyi | reverse complement strand
AATACGCCAATTAGCACAAATGGTAAGTTCCGACAGTGCCTACAAGTGTGCCTACTGGCCCCTAGATGGCAATACCGGTTTCATATGTATACACCTGGTATGAAGGTGTATATTGTACGTGTGCGCGTTTAATTTTCTCAATATTATAAACTTACATGAACTTTAATTAATAAATTATAAATTCAACAAAGATAATTATTCAAATGAATTATTATTGTTTAGATCTATTTTCTCCTATAGTAATGCTAGATAGTTGCCGTTTTTTCTGAAGTTTTTCACTTTTTGTCATCTTTTCATTTAGGGCAAGGTAATAATTAGAGCAATTTAACAGAGATAATTGTTTTAAAAAATTATTATTGTTCATTAGTATCTTTTACATTAGTGCTGGATACTTGCTGTTTTTCTGAAATTTTTTGCCTTTTGTCCATTTTCAATTTCGAGTGATGTAAAAATTAATGAAATTTAACAAAAAGAATTGTTTAATTAATTTATTATTGCTTATAACTATCTTCTAATATAAATGCCAGATAGTTTGTGCGATTTTTCCTAAAAATGGTAGCTTCTTTTCTACTTTTTACTCAGTGAGATAATAATTAAGGTAAGTTATAAAAAAAATTGTTTAAACACTTATTACGAATTTTAACTATCTTGCCAGAATGTACGGTTTATGGCGGGTATGGAGATACATATAAAATCATGTAGCAGGAGTATTTTTGAAGTTCGAACTTCGAAAAACCGCTTTTCGAGAAAAACACATTTAATGTTAAATTTAATCTTCCCAACTAGAACCGCCCACACGTGTCTTTTTCATGCGGACGCTCACAAGTAATAATTATTAATATTAATTAAATCCTTAACTGTCACACGTCAAGATAATAACATAAATGTAACAGGGGGAATTTAGGACCCCAGTATATTTAAACAACTGTAAGAAATGTACTAATTAATATTTTTTCACAATATTTTTGCAGATTTCTTAAAGTCTCTTCTAAACAATCAAACGGTAATTTAAGACACATTTTATTATTGTCGCATAAAAAATAAAATTCACATAGAAAAAAAAAAATTTATGCTTTTTATGAAAAAATTTATGAGTTATAAAAAAGTAATATCGATATAAGTTTTTATAAAAGAATATTCTAGCAACGCAGAAAGAAAGTTTCAGTGAAAATTAAGTAAGATAAATTATTATTCTCCACATTCAAAACAGAAATATTGACGATGCGTCTCGCACATTGGTCTCAAATAATTTTTGCTTGGTTTAACACAAAAACAAAGGTTAATGTCACACTGGGGTACTTGGGACCCCACCCTCAATTTGGCACGCTCTCTACAACAGCCAACGCTATATTTATGTTGACCTGCTACTTCTATTCTAAAAAGTAGTTTGACATCTAAATTAACACTAGATGGAGTTACAGGATTAAATCCCGCGTGCATCATAGTTAAATATTCTTTGAAAAATACTCTGGGGTCTTCGGGACACTCAGTGATAGTTAAGGGTTAAGGCAGTATCTATAGTTACGGAATTTTCTGTAACGTTAGTCCTGAGCAGCCTGGAAAAGGGATTGCAATTACGGAAAATTCCGTAACGTTAGCCCAGAATGAGCTTGGGAAGTTTTTAAATTGTGGGTCCGGATGCAATAAGGGCACATAAAATTTTTTCGTGCGAAAACGAAGTCCCCTGGAGGCTTTAGAAAAAATTTTCGAATTTTAATTT
>NC_046660.1:94704104-94715277 GCF_010883055.1 Belonocnema kinseyi | reverse complement strand
GAGCTCTTCTTAATATTTTGACACCAAAATCATGTCGATACACCTTACCGACTGCGAGTAAAGCCACCCACGCTTTAACTTGACAGACTGTATATAAAATTTGAAGACTATTTCTAATCTCTTTTTTATTTCCGACAAATATTTAACAAAAAAAGAAAGACATTGTTTTAGTAACTATTCTTTTCATTTCTTATTTATTAAACGTTCATAATTAAAAATACAAAGCAAGGTAAACATTTTAGAAAAATTAAATTAGTTATTATTAGTAATAACCTCACGAAGTGAAAAGTTGACAGTAAGTGGAAAATATTATAAACGTCGCAAATATATAGCATTACTACAGGACAAGATAGTTGTACACAATATTAGTTTGTTTAAACAATTGAATTTGTTCAATTTAATTAATTATTAAGTCAGTCTGCGCAAAAAGTGAATACAAATTTGAATATTACAGAAAAAACTGAACATTTCTGGAATTATTCCAAGAGAATATTATTGAAACTAATAATAAATTTTTTAAACAATTAGGTTTCTTAAGTTGAAAAATTCGGAAAAATCGCGACTTTTGAAATATATTCTATGAGAAAATTGCTAAAAACAATAAAAATTGATTAGAAAATTCATGTAAAATTCTAGTTATCAGTAAAAAGTACTATTATATGTATTACAAACAACATATACCTTGAAAACCCGCAAAAAAATATAATTAGCTTCAGAAACTCGCGAAACTCAATTTTTCACTTACGGCATTTTTGTTAACCTATACAGCAGACGTATGGGCGTGATATTTAAAAAATAATTTTTAATTCATATTTTATTTCTAATTGTGAAAATAAGTGTTGATTTTCGACTTGATCCACCTAGAATTGACAATTATGAATCAAATTTACAAAAAATGTATTGTTTCTTGGGAGTAAAATGTGATAACCTTCATGGGACTTGCGAACCCTCTAAATATATATATATATATTTTCAATGTTTTTTATAAGGTGAGGAGGGGGGTCGAAAAAGTTTGGGGCCGCCTTGCAGGAAAATTCGAGGAAAAAATTTGAAATGCGTTTGGAGACCACTTTAGTCTACAATGAGGGCCTTCCTAATTTATGATCTACTTAAGAATTTCTACCTTGTTTTAAAGCGATAGCATTTGAATTTGTTTAATTTCAAATAGGTAAATCTACCATTTACTGCCTTCATTCTCGCAAAAACGTGAAGAGTAGACGTCAGTTTGTTATATGGTGACTAAATACTCTATAACTCTATATAATCCCTCTTTCTCATTAGTATTTATGGAAAATAACAGAGCTGTCAGAACGTAGACATAAACTGTTGTAACTAAAATGAAGTTTTGCAGTGTATAACAGATGTTATTAAGAAATTTCTGAAGGGGGGCTTGAGCCTCCTCAGTCCACTCCACTGGCTATGTCACTGTGACCGCGTCAACCTAACGGAAAAGCTTCAAACGTGACAGACTTGTAAATCATAAATTTGTTATATAAAGTATCGTTTGAATGAAGTTTAATGAAGTGTGATTCGGTAACAGCTGAATAAATTTATTTTCTGACAGATTAGGTTTGTGATCTAAGTAATTTGATTGCTTTTATGTTGCGAGTAAAAACAAGTCAGTCCTACCTAAATAAGTAAGCAAGCTATAAGTAAGAAAGCTTGGTAGCTTCCTACCAAAGGAGTACCATTTGAAGAAAATTGCAATGTGTTAAAAGAGTATAAAATATAGGGTGAATGAATAATATAAATAATATAAGTTTATACGAAATACTTTTTCCACTTTTTCATAATTTATGAACATTATGACTTCCAAATTTGTCTATCCATCTCGTACTGCTTGTACTAGTTTCCCCTATTACTCTGTGGACAAATTAACTGCTTCCTAAGGTGTTAAGCTCGACCCTCGTTAATCTTTGACTTACTTCCCAGGAAAATAAAAATAAAATCTAAGCATTGTGGTGGAAACTGAAGAAATAGATATTTTGTTATAATATTGACAATGATTATTTGTTTACAAAGGGTTTCCATCATAATATACTTTTGTAAAAAAATTCTTAAAATGCAATAAAAAACTAACATAATGAAAATAAAAAAGTAAATTTTTAACTAATGATTTTTATACAAATTTGTTTGCAGTTTTTTTTCACAAACCGAAAAAAGGGTTTTGATATAAAACCACTATACTTTTTTTCTCAAGAATTTATAGAAAAAATTGCATGTGTATAAAAGAAGTCAAAGTATATATATTATTTCGAAAAATGATGATAAAATTTTGAATTAAAAAAGGCTTCTGATAAATAATCACGCCATTATAAAATATATCCTATTGTTAGAGCGGCAAGTATTTTATAAAACGTCAATAATTTGTGCAATAGTTACGATGTAGCCTTTAGACCAATTTTGAGTTCGATCGGTTGTCATCAATTTTCGGATTGCGACTTTCGATTTGAAATATCTCAAATACAAAACATAATTCTATTAAATTCTTCCAGATTTAGCGGCCCATTATTTTTTCAAGAAATTGTGTAACATTGATAAGCTTACAATCATTAGTTTTTGCATGAAATTCACTAACAGAAATAGCAAAAGCACAATTATAAGTAGTAATATAACATTCTTTTGTAAATTCTAATAAATATAATAAAGTTTGAATATATATGGTATATACGATATAAAATTTCTCACTAGAAAGATGCATTAAACATTTTTTTTTATATATTTGCTGCTTAACTTATAAAAAGGCACCACATTGAGATACGTATGGAAAAAGAAGCTTTATTCTCCGCAAAGTTCTTCGAGTGGGTAATTCTCAAAGGATATCTTTGCCTTTACTCTGCCATCTTTTCTTACTGTTTCCATTTTCACCGAACCATACTATTAAGTACCAAGTTGCCTCATTTAGTATTCCTTTCTAGATGAATCTGTCATGCATAATTCAAGAATAGGGACAGAATTCTTCCACGTAATGAATTATTTAGGAAATGCATTTATTTATGTGTGTGTAGATTGTAGGTATTATGTAAAAACTATTATATTACATTTTGAAGAATATTCTTTAATATGAATTTGTGCGTATATCCTCTAGCAACAAAAGATACTATTTCATATTTTATGTATCTTTAAATAACTTTGTAAACGTGAAGTTTGAAAATCCGAAGTAGAGGATTGAATTATGGACTTAGACACATAAAATATTGTGTTCTGATTTACTCCGTTGATAAAGTTCGTTAAGTTTATGTTAGTAATAAAGAATTAAGTTTAGCAAGTAGTAAATATATTTTTCTCCTTAAAAAAAAAAAATAATTTTCGATTGAATCGACGAAAACTATTTTTTATTGGTATTGTTGAATTCTACCAAACGAATGTAAAATTAGGCTTGATTTTTTATATATAATTGCATACAGTAATTTTAATTTTTGCATTTATATAAAATTTTATATAGTAATTTTAATTGTTGCATTTAAATAAAGTTGTATATAGTAATTTTAATTATTGCATTTCATTAAACAACGACAACAAGCATTCAAGCATATTAGGACTATTTATTTCAGTTTGAAGGCCAGTTTTTAATTTGCAATATTTAAAATCCTCTGTTTGCAATTATATATCCTTTAGATTTAATTCAGACGAGAATATGGTAATTTGTAAATTTAAATAAACCCTGTTAAGAATGGATGCACTATTATATCTGATACTTTATAGGAAATATTTTACATTGAATTATTTTTATTTTGAATGGAGGTATTCGCTTGTATAATATTTAAAATTTGTAAGAATATTGAAGTAATAGCGGCCATATTAGACCTCCCATTCTTAATTTCCAACTTTGTATGTTTAAATCGAAATCAGTTTCTTCAAACACCCTTTTATAACCAAGTCTATACAATTTTGGCAGGAGCTTGAATGCTTAACACTTTTTTTATGTTGCCTTACCGATTATGCCTTGGTGAACTCGAATGCGCTTTGAGCAAGTGTTTCTTTAAACAAGTAAATACAAAAAAATTGGGTAGCAATTTTGCTCTATGTATCAATTACTCGGGGAATATTAGTTTCATCAATCATAATTGATGGGTGTTCTTTCAAAAGAGCAAAAACATTCCAGTGAATGCAATATTTCATTTTCCTTATTTAGGTGAGAATCGAGTACGCGCGCACATGTTTAGGCGTATATAGAGTCAAGCCATATAATCATTCATGCAATATGCATTGTTATAAAATATTTTTTTTCATTGTTTCACCCTGAATTAAAATTCTTTTTTAAAATAAATAATTAAATGATTTCAATTCTTTTAGAATAATTTGAAATTTAATTCGGGTCTTCACCATATCACATATGGTAAGTGTCTTGGTTTCATGTATTCCCTGCGGCAAGACAAATCTGTGGAATCTCTCCTCAGAAGATCACCAATTTTGCGGTAAGCCTGTCGCACCCTATTGGCATCTCTTTCTCAAGGAAAAATGGAAGTTCTCTTGCAAAGTATAAAAAATGCGGCAATTCTCCCGAACGGAATTTGCCACATCTGCGGCTTGTCTCCCCAGCCGCAAGTTTCTCTGTGGCATGGCATTTTTCCTTCAAGAAAAGTTTTAAAGGCTTACTCCAAGGTGGCTAAAGTGCCGTAAGTCTCTCAAACCAGAATGCCACGTGTGCGGATAGGATCACCTGCCGAAATTCCCACACAGAATTAATTTTACAGCGAGATCATAGTCTATCATTGGAAACTCACATTTCCATATAATGTGGATGCATACATGTGTTCCTGTATTAGACTAAAATTAAAATTATAACAAAATATTTTATTTTTCTTACCTTAAGTATGCTATTATTGTCTTCAGGGATGTAAGATGCAATAAGAGTCCCACTTGGCAGGTGAGAGATACAGCAGAAGCTCTGCGGACTGTAAAATTCTTCGGAGTAGCCCTGATTGCCTTCAAAATCTACTGCGACGAATTACGTTCGATATAATCCTACTGCGGATAAACTTCCGATTAGAGTCCACCTCCAAAATCCTTTAAACTGCGTATACCTATGTATTTTGATGCGCAAATTTGATTTTCAAAGTCAAACCCCTAAAAAACTGAGTGTTAGAGCGGTTTTTTGCATTTATTTTAATCACTACGCATAATTTTGCGAGAAAATCGGTTATAAAAAAGGGTAAATGTGCTTCCAGGAGGGGTGAGTGACATTTGGGGTTAGTGACACTCGGGGACGGATGTCAGATAAAACGGAATTTTGTGAAGATAGCACTACAAATATAAAAAATTGTATTTTTGATAAGCGAACTGGAAAAGTGGTTCAAGATGTGATGAATCACTCTTCTGTGACCAGTGGCTAGCACGTGTTTTTTTAAGATCGAGCTGGAAAACTGGTTCGTGATGTGACTAATCACTTTTCTGTGACCAGTCGCTAGCACATGTTTTTTAAAGGGCGAGCTGCGGAAAGTGGTTCGATATGTGACTAATAACTCTTATATGATCAGTAGCTAGCACGTGTTTTTTAAGGGAGAGCTGTAAAAATGATTCAAGATGTGACCACTCACTCTTCTGTGGCCAGTCATTAGCACATTTTTCTTTAAAGTGCAAGCTGGAAAAGTGGTTTGAGATGTGAATAATGACTCTTCTGTGATGAGTGGTCAGCACGTGTTTTTTAAGGGTGAGCTGGAAAAGTGGTTCAGGATGTGACCAAGCACCCTTATGTGACCAGTCACTAGCACGTATTTCTGTAAACGGCGAGCTGGAAAAGTGGTTCGAAATGTGACCAATCACTATTCTGTGATCAGTGACTAGCACGTGTTTTTTTTAAGGGTGAGCTGAAAGAGTGGTTCAAAATGACAGAATTAAAAAAAAATTGTCTTCAAAGAACTTCAACCTTCCCGCGGTAAAGAGCGTGATTAGGCGCTAAGCCAAAACTAATGGATGTAACTCGGAAATTATCACTCACAGAAAAAAATGCTTCTGATACGAAATATGTATTTCGATGAGATCTACAACTTTTGTTTTAAATATTTTTTGTAATTTTGCGTATTGGCTGAGATAAACGCAAGCACTATGATTTTTATGGGGTTTTCATGGTTTTACCTTGAAAATCAAATTTGCGAGAATTTTGATATCATATTCGTAATCAGCACTTATAAATACATAGGTATGCACAGTTTGAAGGATTTTGGAGGTGGACCCTAATCGGAAATTTACCCCTTTATTTAAACACTGAAGACATTCCTTTATCTGACAGGTGGCATTCTAGACACTATGAAGACATTCGTAAAATAATTCTGAGTGGAAGATACCGACGGCGAGACAAGCAGCACACACACACATGGAAATCGGGTTCGGGATACCTTGCCGCATTTCTGTCGCTTTGAAGGAAGACTTCCATTATTTCTTTGGGAAGAGGGAGACATGCGGCTGGGGACACAAGCCGCCGACGTAACATATCGCACATTTAATGAACTGAATTAATTAAATCCCTTACGAACATTCCCGAAATCTTCCTAGAGAGGGTCGTGAAATACGCGGATATTTACTTACTTCTGAGAACCTTCCTGGGATATTTTTCGGAATTCTTCGGAATTTCCATTGGAATGTTCCAGGAATGTCCAGGGAAACTTTTGTGCTATCCAGGATGTTTCAAGACGCAAATGTAACGTGCCGCAAGGAGACATGTCGCAAAGAGACTTACTTCACGTGACTTCATATAGATATATTAATTCTTTCTTAGAAAAGAAATTACTCCATAATTCTAAAGTTTCTAATTTTTTAATTTCATAAACGATCAGTGAGGAAACGTATTTGACTTATTCTGATATCAAGTTGAGTCACGACTGGAAATTATTATATCTCGGATAGAAACTTTGGTTTATTGTGTTGGACGCTAAAATCAGTTTTACAGTTGCGCAATAAATTGCAGACTCATATTAGTTTCGTTCTTACTACCTACTTCTGCTTATACGTGCAGCAGCCTGTAATAACGGAGTTAACAATCGAAATGATAAATTGTCAATACTATTTTTCGGACAATAAGTCTCGTAATAAAACTGATTTAGAGTTAACTAAACTTCGTATTGTATTTTACAAAGTTGAAGCTTTTATAGAGAAGAAGAAATTGCCTATTTTTGTTGGCTTCAGGAAAAATAATAGCACTATTGTGACTTTTCACGATCAGTGTCGATATTGAGTACTTATAACTGTAGCAGTTAAAACTTACCTCATTATTTAGACGAAAGCGTCGGATTTTAATTCCTTATTATTTTTTATTGTTATTTTTATTTAATTTTTTATTATTATTTTTATTGCTACTGACGATGATATCCACTTTTTTGCACATTGAAAAAATGAAAGAGATAAATAATGTTTAATAGTGTTTAGAGTTTTTTCCTTGGGGACGCAAAAATAGTTTAGAAAGTCACCTAATGTGCTATTTTATAAAGTTTGGATTCAAAACCTAATTTATTCAGACCGAATGGGTCAAAATACTTGATACTTTATGAATTCTGACGCTTGAAACTTGCAGAATGAGGGAAAATTTTAGAAAAACGTTTTAGTATTTTAAACTGGAAAAATATTTTTTTTTGAGTAAAAAGCACCAATTATATGGCTCAGCGAAAATCCTTGAAAATCTAAATATGATCATTTTTGTAAAGTGCCTACATTCTTTAGATTCTTATCTGCAATATTGTATTCGTCATATTGAATTTTTAAATTCTGACATAAGATCACATTGTACATATGATCATTTTTGTGAAGTTCATTTAATTTTTTCCATTTGTGTTCTACCATATTAGATTTTTCATCTATAATAGGATTTTTCTAGGAAATAATACGCATTAAACAATTTTTCGTTGCAAAATTGAAATGAGCATTAAAAATTCCCTAAAAATTTTGTTTTGAATCCAAAGAAACATATTTTTTTTTAGTTCATAATACTACAATTATGGCAATATTGATCAAAGAATGACTATCAAAAAATGACTTTTCTCTATCATTTTTCGTCATACTACCATTAATTAGCTTTAACCTTGTTCAAAGATCATCCATTATAGCCACTTATTTCGAAAGATATTCCGTTTTAAACTAAACTTTTACAAAATAGACAACTGTGTGCAGAAAAAACTAGGGATTAAACTTTTTTCAGGTTATTTTCTTACAAAGTTATTTTGAACTTTAGTTCCGTTTATTCTCTTGCGCAATGTAACAACATTGTTTCAGTATATTTCGATGCCATTCTTATTTTTCAAAATAAAACTTTACTGTCTTCTGTGTGAGCATCAAGGGGTTGAAAAAAAGTTTCCAATTGTAAAAGGAACGTGAAGGGATGGAAAAGACTCAGAATATATTCTCCAATAATAATTTCGGAGGGTGAAATAAGGAAGGTACGAAAATTTCCATACGAATAGCCCCAGACGAGAAGATACGTAATATTGTAGGAGAATGTACCGAATTGTTAATCAAATTTCTTCTAGTTTTTTTCATATTATTCATCTTACACTATTACCTTTCTATGGAATGTAGGTATAATGTCGAAAAGCTGACCATAATTTAAAAGAAGATCGTTGTTTGAATTGAAAAAAATCGTCAATTCGTTTTGCTTATATTTATTTATTTTAAGAAAATTAAAAACCTTTTTTCAAAAATTAAACTCAAGATTTCTTACCGAAATTTTATATAAAAATATAATTAATTCAGTACTCAGATGATATTTCCTGAGCGATCGAAAACCAGAATGTAATGATAGCATAGGATCTTTAAGTGTTCTAACATGCAGGAAATGATACGCGCTTTTTGAAAAGATACTTAATTTTACTTGTAGATAACAATCTAATTTTCATTGTCATTGTTAAATACTTGTTACGCGGAAATTGATTGACTCACTTTTTCCGGTCCACTTTTGACAGAATTCTGCTTGTAAGAATATTATTTATAACCATTTATTCACGCTATTATAAACATTTTGTGAAATCAGGTGTTCTAACTGAGACCCTTAGCTACCTTAGATAGTAGATCGCAGTGCGCATACCCGCTTAGTTGGCTTGGAACTTCTAAGTTTGGTAATAAATGTACAGTTACCGCAGTCAGACCGCATGTATGGAGGTCGATCTCCTTATTAATACTCCGTGACAAAAATGATCAAAACATCAATTTTTCGAATTAGTTTAAACTTATTTCCACACTAGCAATTATTTTCTTTGAAATCATTTTTGAGCAGGTTCCAGTACTAAGACAGAGCTTGATTTCATTGACTTATTTCCAATTTTTAATTATTATGGAGTTTCTCACCGACTCGACGCTATGTCTGAGAAAAAGTGCCGCCCTCGGTCCTTTTTTACAAAAAAAACTCTTAGCTTAAATTTACCGAAAGTAAATGAAAATGAGAAAGTACTTTCGAAAGTTTCTTAATTGAATTGTATACAGGTTTCTAATTTAGTTTTCTCACGAGAAGGCGATGTGCAACATCGCCTATTTCTTATACGTTTATTACCAAAAAGTTTGCACTTCCAACACTTTGATGATTTTATGTTTATCCTTTTGAGAACCCATTTACGGGCAGTCATCATTTCCACCACGGCTACCTGCATACCCTTCCCCTTCCAGTGTGCAGAGACGCTGGGCGATGACCAAACGAGCGCAAGCTACCTGTCTTACCTTCCCCTTCCAGTGCAGTGGTACCCTTACACCTCATACCTCTCTCGGCGCGCGGTATTTGGAAGTCATTTTTTGGGAATCTATGGGCTTTCATGAGTCCAGGGTTATGTCATTTCTCATTGACAGACAAAAATTAGATTCCATAAATACATGATATGGAAAAGTCCTTGAGTACAAGTATTCCAATGGTTTTAAATACGTCTTCAAATAAAATGAACATATCAAAGTCGTGAATTCATATTTATATAAATATTTGATTCCATTTTTGGATTTCATTTGAAAATTAGGTAAGAAGGTCGAAATAACGAATGAATGAATAATTTGTTGAAAATGTACTGCGATATCTTATCGAAAATTTGATTGGGGTTATTCATGAACGTCTCAAATGACTGATCAGAATTGAATGAAAAATAACAATTATTAGCTCATTTAAAGGAAATTTTGACGTGAAAATATGTTGATTCGGAGTATTTCTATTTTCAGGCAGAAATTTGGATAAGGCTGTTGTCGATATGTGGACAGTATTAAACAATAGAGAATTCTAGAAAATTTGAACCCTGGATATCTCTGGCTCTATCTCAAATTTCTATTATATTCATAACAATGAAGAGCTTAACTTTTCCAAGATTTCTTAAAATGTGAAGGTATTTATTTATGAATACGTTATTCATAATGTTGAATACAAATTTCTGTCTGAAAAGAGAAATACTCCGAATTTACATATTTGCACAATTGAATTAGGGAATGTTGATATCTAATTTTTATCTTTGGATGAGCGACAATAGACCCCCCACTTCGGGAGGGCGATCGTCTTTTTCTCCACAGCTACCTGTGTAACCTTCCCCTTCCACTGCACAACGACACTACTCCCCACTGTATTCAAAGTTGCTTGTGTATAAGAGAAACTGTGTTAATTAATGAATTTTTCTGGTATGACGAGGAATTATATCTGTGAAAGTGAAATTTTTTTCTCTTGATAGTTGAATTGTAGTAATAACACAAAATTTAAAAAAAACTTTGTAGTTAAATAATTATTTAAATATTCTTTAAAAACTTTTCTTTTCTTTATATCGACGAAAGTTGATGAAAATTTTTGTCACAGTAGTAAGAATACAGACTGTCGAGGAACATTGTGCTTAAAAAATTTTCCTCGATTTCTTATGTACAAATTTTCCCTTAACAAAGTTTTGTACCTCTTTAAATTTTTCAAAATGTTTATAATTTCAATTTTTGAAATTGAAATGTACTGAGTTTTCTGTTTTAAAATTATTTCTGTGAAAGAAAGCATTACAAAATGTATCTAAAGAATTCGTGAAAATAAGAAATACATTTTCTTTTATTATAAAAATTATTTTTGTAAAAGTAAGAAAAATTGTTCGCCTTACAAAATAAAATTTTTGTCCATAAGAAAAAGAATATTTTTAAAGGAATACTTAAATAACACAGGCCAACAATTCTCAGAACCAGAGACCAGACCTACTATACCCGAAGGTTTTTGCTGCGCTGAATCCGAATCTGACCTCAGAAAAATTCC
>NC_046660.1:94679432-94704004 GCF_010883055.1 Belonocnema kinseyi | reverse complement strand
ACTTCAATCAATGATATATCGATGAAAAAAAAGCTATCTTGAATCTGAAAAATGGATTTCAGAGGGCAAGGGTGCTCCTTTGTGATGCTTTCGCCCGTTTTCGAAAAAAAATTTATTCAAGCACTTTTAGGTTATAATATCTCGAAAACTGAGGGTGATGGAATTTTTCTGAGGTCGGATTCGGATTCAGCGCAGCAAAAACCTTCGGGTATACTAGGTCTGGTCTCTGGTTCCGGACCTTTGTCAAATTTTGTCGGCCTGTGTAATCATTCAACTACAAAGTTGTTTATAATTTAATATTTTTACTTCAGGGCAATTTTCAAGGGACTGCAATGTTTTCTGAAAAATTTTTAAAAATTTGTTAAAAAATTTTACCACTGCATTGTAGTTTGGTTCTCATCAATGTTATATTTCGTTAAAAGACATTGTTTTAATAATACTGAATTCTTTATCAATAGTTATTAATAAAATAAAATAAAATTTAAAATTTAAGTTAAAGAATATATGTAATTTAAAAACTGAGATATTAACCAAAGAATAATACTTCCAATTGTAAAACTGAGTACCTACAAGACATTATGTACTTCTCACAGATTGATTAAAACTCATTGATGAGGGCCACTATTGTGGGCTGAAACGTGTGAAGCAACTTAATTGATATCAATTCACCTGACCTTAAAGCAAACAACGTACATCAAGAATTTCTACAAAATAATAACTTCTTGAAACACTTACGTTTGTTAACTTAAATTAATTATTATCTCACTACAATTTAAAAGTGGATCAAAAGTGAAAATTTTTAGAAAAAACTTCAAAATACGAGAATAATTTTAAGACAATATTGTTATAAATAATAATAATAACTTGTTGAAACACTTGCTTTTGTTAACTTGAACCAATTACTAATCCACCATAACTTAAAAAGTGGAAAATTGTATTTATTGTTTTTATTTATTTATTATTTATAATTGTATTGTATTGTATATATAATTGACCAAAAGTGGACAATTGTATAATTTTTCGTCCATTAAATGTTCATACATCATATTTATATATTATTAGATTAGAAATAATCTAATTTTGTATATTAAAATGATTTTCTAGGACACACTGCTATTCTTTATATAGGAATATATATGAGTTGGACGACAAAGGGAATATCTCCACAGGGTACGTAGCATCGAGGGCCTGGAGCAAATTCGAATCCAGTGAGAGATAGGGTCACTGCACACTGGAAGGGGAAGGGCACGCAGGTAGCCGTGGAGGAAATGACGACTACCCCTTCGGGAAACCCGACGACTGAGAGCGCCAAGAGAGGTAATTAGTATGTGTGAAGGGGAAGTTGATCCAGGTAGCTTGCGCTCGTTTGGGCTATGCACGCCATACTACTCACTGGATTCAAAGTTGCTACAGGCCCTCAAAAATGCGCCTCCTGTGGAGATAATCCCTTTGTCTTCCAAATAATATCTATTCCTACTTGAATGATATCAGTATATCGAAGAAAATCATTTTAATATACAAAATTAGATTAAGTCCTATCTAATATAGTATAAATATGATATATAAACTTTTTATGGATGAAAAAGTATACAATTCTCCACTTTTGGTCCACTTTTCAGATATAGTGGATTGATAATTAATTCATGCTAACAAAATTAAGTGGTAGAACAAGTTATTATTATTGTTTCTAACAATAATCTCTTACAATGATTCTAGTATGTTGGAGTTTTTTCTAAAAATTTTCACTTTTGGTCCAATGTTAAATTGCAGTGAGAGAATAATTAATTTGACTTGACAAACTTCTGTGTTTTAATGCTATTACTTTTTAGAAATTGTTGATGTACGTTCTTCCTTTTAAGCTCAGGTGAATTGATAACAATTAAGTTTCGCACGATTCGGCCTACAATGGTGGCCTTCATCAGGGGGTTTTATTAAATCTGTGAAAAGTATATAATGCCTTGTAGGTAAGCAGTTTCATAATTGGAAGTGTTATTCTTTGATTAACCCGTCGCCTGTAAAGGTAGGTATTTTATGTCTGGGCCAAAACGGTTTCTGTTAGTAATTTTCCAAAAAGGGAATGGTGGCCGCTGCTACCCCCACCTAAAAAAAGTTATGCAACCAACTTATGGTAAGCAGGTCAAATCTGAAGCGGATACGAAAGACCCACCTTCACATACGGCGTATACCAAACTTGCAGCAGAGTGACATTTTTTTGCTTTTAACTTGTTTTTTGGATAATAAAATGCGTTGATACTAATAGAATAGTCATAATGGAGCCAAAATAATTTCGCTTGTCCATATTAAGCAATTTTTGTTTTATAATAAAATGTGTGACTATCAATGCTTAGCACACATTTTATTGCCTTTTTTACCTGTCAAAACTTAAGCATTTAATTTACAATGAATAAAGCGGAATATTTTTTTCTCTTAAAACTGTATCATTAGCCTTCAATTTTCCTTTGTTTGACAAAAAAAAATATAAAAAAGTTTATTTTTCTACCATTTTATGATTGATATGTCAAGTTTCAGCCTTCCAAAATTGGCATTTACGGACGAAGGCTTAATATCTCAGTTGTAAAATTATATAAATTCTTTAACTTAAAATTAAAATTTTATTTTATTTTAATAATAACTATTGATAAAGCATGCAGCATTCTCAAAACGATTTCTTTTAACGAAATACATAATTGATGGAAAAACAATTACAAAGTAGTGGTAAAATTTGTAAACAAATTTTTTTAAGTTGCCAGAAAGCATTGCAGTCCCTTGAAAATTGAACTGTCGTGAAAACATCAAATTATAAAAAACTTTGACTTTTTCAGAGATCTAAGAAAACTTACTGCTAAGGATCACCATTATGTGCCAAAGCGTTTGAAAGAATTAAATTGTTTTCAATTCACCTGACTCTAAAGCCAACGATGTACATCAAAAATTTCTACAACATTTAGTTTTGAGGGTCAAATACAATCTTCAGCGATTATCAAGTTACAAACGAAAAAAAAAACAATTTTTTTAATTACTCAATTAACGCAATGGGGAGCTTATGAAAATTGAATATTCATATCGAAACTTGTGAGAATCTACCTATATTTACAATTATATTCTCAAACTCATCAAAATTCTCAAAATGTCAGGGATTTTGACGGCTTATTAGCATTTTTGATCAAAGAGTAGACGTGGAAATAGCGAGAAAATGGGTAAGTTGAAAGACAAAGGGATTATCTTTATGGGGGACCTAATATCGAGGGCCTGAAGCAACTTCGAATCCAGTGAGGAGTAGCGTTGTTGCACAGTGGAAGGGGAAGGGTACGCGTTAGTCGTGGGGGAAAAGACGATCACCCCTATTTCGGCATCTTGTCCCGGCTTAGGACGCATTTAGCCATTGATTGCTCTAATGTTGTACACATGAGCCATTGGGAAGTATTCGTTTGATCGTGGCCTGCCTGCTTGTATTACCCTCTCCGCTCGATTTCTCCTTACGTCACTGACTAAGCCAGAGCACTATCTCGAGCCTTGCCAGCGTGGGGGGGGGGGGCTTTGTCCTAATGAGGAATAAAATGCCAAACATAAAAATGTTATAATTTGGAAATCAACAAATTGAAAATATTATATTCGGAATCTACATTTTTTGCGATTCCAACGATATGTAACTTGCAATTAAAATAATAAAATTAGTATAAGTTATGGCAGATTTTATTTTATGTTTTAACACTGGCTGGCTAGCATTATGGAATTTAACGTAGAATAGTTGAAAATGTATCAGTTGATTTGGGAACTTTAAATTTTCAATTTTCAATAGAATATATGAATTTTTGTCCCAAATGGATAGAAGACTATTATACTTTAACATTTTTTTTAAATGTTGTAGTGAAAAATCTTCAACAAAAAAAAAGAAAGAATTTTGAACAAAGTAGTTCAACTATTAAGTTGTTCAATTCCTTAATTGCTTAATTTCCCATTAGAGCTTAAAATTAATTCTTTAACTAAGCATCGACTTAAGCGATTTTTCAACTATATAACGTTAATATAATACATACAGTTTTTTATTTATTTTTTTGAACGTTTAGAATACAATAATTATTAAATAATGTATAATTAATAATGTGAATAATTATACCTAATTATCTTAATTCATATTATTTAAATTTATTATTATTTTTTAAAAAGATTAGGTGTTTATATAATGATATTTAAGGGATAATCTTGAAATTCAATATATTCTATATCCTTATTAGGACAAAGGGCCTCCCTCATCTGTTGGCAAAGTTCGACACAGCGCTGTCGCTCAGTCAGGGATGTTAGAGGAAGTCGAGTTAACAGGGTAAGACGAGCAGGTAGGCCATGATCAAATGAAAATCGCCTGAGCCGTTTGCCACTTTTCGTTAAAATTTTGAAAAATTTATGATTTGATGACGTTAAAAAGAAGGAGTGTCTTTTTCCTCACTCTTATCTTTTCTACAATCAATTAAGACAGTGTAGTATTCTCTCCACCTATGTGTCAAAAATCTACGCTGTCGCCAATGCTCATTACTCAAATTCAATCTTAAGTTAATTTTCTATCGTTACCAAGCGAACACTCGAACTCTTTTTTACCTTATAGTATTCATCGTTATAATTTTCCTTCCTTTGAGTTCTTTTATAATCGATAATATTCTTATACGTAAAATTCGAAGCAACTTATTTAACAAAAAATAAAGCTGTATGGATTAAAAAAAAACCTGAATACATTCCGAGAAAATGATCATCAAATAGAAGGCTCAAAACTGAAAGTTAATTTGATAAAATCTTTAACACAAAATGTAATTAGATTTTTCAGTATAATTTATTCTATACTTTCAAAATAATTATTTTGTGATAAAATGTTTGAAAAACTGATATTTGTTTATGGATCAAATTGGTGACGTAGTATATAAATAAACAATTATATGGTACAAAATTTATATCTACATACTGTATAACATATCGGGAGGAGCAAAGAATGGTCGGATAGATAGATTTTATGTAATGAACGGCGATGGATATAACTTTAAAAAGTGGAGAATGAATATAACATAATTATATTATATTATATTTATATATAATATATAACATGTTATATTTTAAGTAAAAAAAAATAAATAATCGTGCGACCACTTTCTTAAAAAATTGAAATTATGATTTTTATCAAGTACATATGTATAAAAAAACAAGTTTATGATATAATGTTTGAAACAATTTTTGCAAAATAAAAGGTAAGTAAAAAAGATGAAAATAAGTGAATTACCTTTTCACAGAAGCCTCTAATATAACAAAGAAGAAATAAGAATAAGACCGAGTTTGATTTATAAATTAAATTCTCGACGTATGTTTATACCATATATTTTACAGAGACGTCAACATGGCATGCAATTTCCAAGACAAACTTTTATCACCTATACATTAGGCAAATATATAGCTTTTTCCAGTAGCAGAGAGGCTAAACTGATTTAATCGTGTTTCGATGTAAGAACTTTTTCCCATGGACAGTGTCTACACTATTATGTCAACAGAAGAAACTTACCTCTTCTCTTTACGTTGCTGTTTTTTCTTCTTGAAAGCTTTCTTAACCCTCAGAAGTAAAAAGGCCGCTCGGTCGATCGTTAGGCTTGGACTGCCCTTGTCACCACTTGACATCCTGCCTCCTATTCCTCCCAGCACCTTAAACAAGCATAATTTTACTTTACTTAATTATCATTCCACCTTCATTATCTGTTTGAAAGATTTAATTACTTTTCTTTGTTTCCAGCGCAGAATCAGATTCAAAGTTATAGAGGGAGGTGAAGGAAGCTAAAAGCTGATTTTTCTTTAAACGGTTTATAGCTGAGCCGTCGTAGATAAAATAGCCCTGAAGGAAATAATACTTTTGGGCTTGAGTAGGTAAACGAAAACAGATTTTCAACTTTCATCCTCCTACTCTATTTCTTACGGCGAGAAATTTTTTTCTTACGTACGATAGGTCTGTCAAGTCGGCAGATCCACATTTTCATATTAATGTTTTTGTCATTTCAAAATTCAATACTTATTTAGTAACGTTTTCCAAAATTAAAAAAAATTTCAAGATTTTGGACTGTTTAAAATCATTCTAACGAATTTTCAATTTATTTCGAAGAATGGAAAGGATTTCGAAGAATGTTCAAATATCCGTAACAGTTAGTTCTTTAAACCGACGAAAGTGTGATCTGAGACACATAGTAAAGTATTATCCTTTACAATCAGTTTCTTTCTTATCCTCAAAGAATACAGTCGCATTTTACTGTGACTTGAAAATGGATGAAATTCAAGAGCTTTGTCAAAGATAAGTTAATTTTATTAATTAATATTAAACTTTGTGGTGAAATATTGAAACTTCAGATTTTCAGCTTTAGGTGATATTGCAATAAATTGAACTGTTTTCTTTGTCGCAGAGGGGGAATCGTATTTTTCTATATTATAAATTAAATTACAATAAAAACACATTGTTATTTAATTTTTTCGTCTGCCTGGGCGTTTATTTTTAAGGATTTTACAATTTCAGATATCAGAAAATGTCAGATATAACAGAATTTCCCGGAATTTTATAATATTTAAATGGGCAGATTGAAACCATATAAACTCTCATCTAATACTACGCTACTGAAGGCTGGTATATAACACCAACGAACCATAACCTCTAGTTTCCGTTTCTTTCTTTACACTAGCTCTCCGTTAACCGAAGTTTGGTGGGACTGTCGTTATAACTAGGCTCCTTATTTAGTCATGATTTCGACTCGAAAAATAAATTTTTGGCATAGAGGTGGTAGTTCGTTATAAACACCAAAACATCCTCGCTATGGACTAAAACTTTGATTAACGAAAGACATTCACCCGGCAAAGGTAAAGGTCAAGTTTTGGGTAATAAATGGAGACTGGACATTAGGAATGCTAGAGGGGTGAATGATCTTAAGGTAAGATAATTACGAGAAACCATGCATGTACGTAAACTAGAAATTTTACATGTAATTTAATGAAAAAAAGTAATACGACATTAGAAACATAAAAATAGGGTGTTAAGAGGCGAACTGATTTTATGAATCAAGCAGCAAGACAGCATGTCAAGCAGTATAGACGGGTATCTCCCAGATTGTTGTGGGTGAGAATGAAAATAGGAATCTGAAGATTATTTATCATAGCGTGCTAAGACCCAGTTAATGGTGATAAGAGTTAAGTAAAAGAAGCCTTTTGGGACAATTTATATAATAGTATAAGTGCTTGCGATCAAGGTCAAAATGAAGGTCACCATCGAATTCCTCGTTTTGAAAAATATTTTACCTGAGGAAATATCTAACCGTCCCGGGACTTTTTAGACACCCTGCATGATCCACATTTACAACTGGTTGAAAGGAAATAGCCACACTATAATTTACTTTATTATTGCGAATGAAAGACTAAAAGAGCTAGTGAAAGATACACGAGTCATGAGAGGTACCGTAAGTAAAAATATTCAAAAATACATATTTATAGTGTAATAAAAATAACAGAAGAAAAAATATAGGAACAAACAAAATGCAACATTGTCTTAAAAAATGAGAGAATAGAACAAGTATTGGTAGCCTATTTATTAGTGACGAAAAGATAGTTAACGAATTATACAGGCGCCTAAACTAGGGGTGATCGCTAGAGTGATTGGTTAGCAATCAGGGTCGGAACAGTGTTGCGGAACAATTATACGGAATTATAGATCAATCTAAAAATCTATACCTGAATTCTAAATCAATTGAAAGATCTATACCTCCACGTCCTTTCCTTCCTCACCGAGTGAGTTACCACCTGTTCCAGCAAGACCACCTTTGCAGATAAGCGACATAGCCAACATGAGAACTAGGATGTTAAAAATCCACCAAAAAGTCTTTCTCAAAATAGATAAATTAGCTGCAGATAATAATGCTTTCCCTGATTTGCTCCCTAAAGGTGTTGACCTCTGAAATCTTAAATGTGTAGTTTACAAGAAGGCGGTCTCCCTGCTTAGTGACAATAGAAGTAATGATACTTCATTACGCCTGAGTACAACTCGCGAGCGTATTGCACATCTTCAGTTTAAAATTAAAACTGCGAAACGGCATGCATCAAATGCTCAGTGCGGGATTAGCTGCATAACATTGAATGAAAAGCTCACTCCAAAAGTTAAGGCACTGGCTCGAAATTTAGGGAAGGCAAATCACAGGCTGAACGAGTGTAAACTGATGACCATCAAACAGCACTGGACTACAAAAATAAGAGCTCTTAAAACAGCCAATGAGCTCCATGAACATCGAGTAAAGTAGATTCAAGAAAATTGCACCTTTTCTACTCATTCTTCCCGTTTGTTCAACAAAACGACGTGTGCCGTTGAAAATATACCTAGTCGAGAAGATATTAAAGTTTTGTGGGGAGAAGTATATGGAGATAGTCATAAGCTAGATGAAGAAACTTCAGATATCTCTCTTATCCTTAAAACTAAGAACCTTTTAGCGCAAGGGCCAGATAAAATGAACAATTTTTAGTAGAAAAAGTTTACTTCTCCGCACCAACATCCAGCTCGTATATTTACTACTTTTTTAGATGAAGAACAACCCATCCCTCAGTGGTTAGTGAAAGGACGTACGGTACTGATCCCTGAGACAGGATATTTGTCAAGTCAAAGGAACTAACAGCCCATAGCTTTTTTAAACACCAGATACAAGCTATTCACAGTCATCCTCAAAGAGAGGATATCAACATCTATCGAGCCGAAAAGGCACTTCCGAAAGGCATTTGATAATGCGAATCATGAGCTACTTATTAAGCTTCTTCAGTGTCTGGAGGTTAATCCAAAAATAGTGAGATGTACGAAAGAGTCTATGCTCCTGTAGTGGACAAGCTTTGTCATAACATCTGATAGAAGGCAAATGACTACCAGCTATGTCGCATATGAGAGGGGGTCTTCCAAGGAGACTTTAAATCTGATACTTTTCTCCGTCTCCCTCTTGCCTCTATCTATTGTTTCTCCGAGGCAAAAGCTCTGGATACCAACATGGCCCGCCGATCAGAAGAGAATTTAAAGTCAACCACCTTTTATATAGGGTTGATCTTAAACTCTTTGTCTCTACAAAAGAAGACCTTAAAATCCTTGTGACTGAACAGGTGTGTCTCCGTCAGTTTATACAAAGGAAGACTAGAAAATACCTCATCGCGTGATGATCAGGATGTTTAACTCATAGGTAGAAATATCATTCAACATCTGGCTAATGGAGAAACATATGCATATCTTGGAATATTGCAAGTGGAAACCCAAAATGTTCGTGTGTTAAAAACGGCTATTGAAAAAAAGGTATCAACAAATTCTCAGAAAAATTGGGTTTCCAAATTTCCTGGGAAGAATAAGATCCAGGCGACCAATATTCTGGCCGTTGCCATACTGCTCTACACGTTTGGTTCAGTAAAATGGAACGTCGATGAGTCGAAGTAACTTGACCGCAGCGAACGCAAGATGATAACAATTCATCGAAGTCATCATTCTGGATCTTCCGTACCTCGTATTATACCTTCATCTTCACCTTCATCTTCTGGATTGAGATTGGTGACTAAGAGATTTTTTTGCCTGACAAGACGGCGTTATAGGCACCTTAGTTTACCGCAAACGCATAATGAATGTACCTGTAAGGTGATACCAACTGCCAAACGTGCAAGCCAGAGCCAGACACACTTGGTCATCTTCTCAGTGGATGCTCAAAGTATGTATGCTACGAATACATAGAGAGACTCAATGTGGCTCTAAAAGTGTTATATTTCCATCTTCGACACTTTTACGTTGTTGATATAATGTTCGTCTTGCCATACGCCTAGGGGAGACTGGAGTTCGTTGTAAAGAATAATCAGTGTAAGATTTACTGGAATTTCTCATTTTTCCACCACTCAACGTATCAGTGCTAAAAGCCTGTTATTGTCCTCCAAGATCTGAAGACCAAGATAATTTACGTGATTGAATTCTCGGCACCAGCGGATGGTAATATCATGGTAAAGGAGGGGAAAAAATGGGCGAAGTATGAAGTTCTTATTTTCGACCTGAGCAGACTGTATCAAGGCTACAAATTCCATCTCATGGTTCTCGTAATCGGCTTCCTTGGAGGTGTGAATGCTTAATTTCTTAGCCAATACAAAAAAATCCCGGCTTGCCAGCATTAGGCAAAGTCCATCATGAGCCAGAAGCAAAAGCCTGTTCTTCTGGGATCACTCCATATAGTCCGTGAACACTTCCTCGTAACACTTTACAAAGGTTAGTAGCTCTCAAAAAGTATCCAGAAGTGAAACCTTGACCTCCAGCTATTCTGTCTGCCGCGTAAGGTCATCCGCAGTACAGAGAGCTCTGACTCATGCAGTCAGCCTCTCTCGAATGGAAGCCATGGTTCAGTTGGGAGTTGCAACAGGACCTAACCGAGGCGATGACCAGACAATGGCTCCGAAAAAAACGATTTAACATGGTTTTAAATGGTTGGACCAACTTGTGAGGGAGATCATTACCTGTTGGCAAGGAAGCTAACAGGCGCGGCATGCATCAAATGTTTAGTGCGTGATTCGCTACATAACACCAAATAAAAAATTTACTACACAAGTTAGGATACTTGCTGGAAACTTACGGAAAGCAAATAATACGCGGAGCGAGTGTAAACTGTTGACAAGCAAGCAGCCCTGGATGCAAAAAATGAGAGCTCTTTCAACAGCAAAAGAGCGTCTTGAACAGCGAGCAAAGTGAATTCAGGAAAATTCCACCTTTTCTTCCTTTTTTTCTTTTAAGAATAAGTATATGGAGATTCTTGTAAGCTAAATGAAGACACTTCATATATCTCTCTTTTGTAACTTTTTACAGTTGCAACGCCCAGAGGAGGAATGTCCAGTAATTACATAACACCTGCATCGGAATACCCACCTATTACTACCGAGGAGGTAAAAACGGTGTTGAAAGGTATCAATAACTATTATGCTCCGGGACCAGATGGTATATCAACCCTACAATTTCCATGAGCATGTTTAAAAAAAATTTTTCTCCTTTGTTCCTCTTTTTTGATAGACTTTATAGTTTGTATTTCAGATTTCACCCAATGTTTTTCTATCTTCTAAGACTTAAAAAGATTTAATCAATTTTAACCATTAATCGGCACTGTTGGTGCCAATATACGTAACTGGCACACTGGGTAATGAACACCCCAAAGCGTTTAAATGAGTTTTGAGCACCCGGTATATAATATTTTTGCACACAAAAATTATTTAATGTAGTTTAGGGTATTTTTTCCAAAGTAAAAATGGTTTTATAGTTATTTACTTAAATTAAAATTGTAAAAAAACTTTTAAAAAAACCGGAAAAAGTTTGTTTTCACACTTCAAAAATCTTAATTCGCGTAATTGTAAATATTTTTAGCTAAAAATGTATGGGTACTTGCTTGAGACATTATGCTTTAAAAAAATTACTGTGATATTGATGCTTCCTAAAAAGGTATTTATTTCGCAAAATGAAACCTCGATTTTCTAGTAAAATCAAACATCATATTTCTAAATATTCAAATTAATTATTTTTTAGTTGAATGCCCAAAATAGTTACAAATAAAAGAAAATAGTAAAAAGAAACAAATAAAAGTTTTTTGACCTACAAATTTCAATCTTGGCCTGAACAGTCGTTGAAGATACCTGTGCGGTGCTTATTGCACATTGGGTGCCTGCATGAGCAACAGGCCAATTTAGTCTTTCTTTCATCGCTTCGATGAAAAAGTGAATATAAAAATTATTTCACTTCAGATGATAAACTTACGTTGGAAATTTATCAAGAATCAGCAAAATAACTAGCACATTTTTTTTTAAATCACTTTTTTGTTCACTGATGGCACACGGGACAATAAAGACCCCCACGATTTTTGGACTCTATTTTGAGCGACTGCCCAACGGACACTAACTTAACATTTGAAGAGTCCCGGGGCATAACAGCGATAATGCCAAAACTTGAATTTTACAGGAGACATAAATAAAACTGTCTAACTACAATGTATTTGATCTTTAGTTGACAACAGTTTTTTTAGCAATTGCTTAGCTCTATCGAACCATGGCTCTATTGAACTATGAAAAGGATAGACAAACAGATGTAGTCAGTTTACTGAAAAAAAATATCAAACATACATTTTGGCCCACTTCTAAATCATACTGGACCATAATCTCGCACAGGAACGAGAGTTACTTCAAAACAGTTAGTTTAAGCCGAAAAAACGTATTTAAAAGATTTGGTATTTACGTATTCGATATAAATTTGAACTTTCTCTTAAAATCGTCACATTTCTAAACTAGGCTTAGATACGACATTTTGACATGTGTCCAATTTTTTGTCTAATTTCGATAGATGGAAAAATTTAAAATTTCACATACTTCTTATAAAACGCATTTTTTATCAAATTTAATATTCTCACTATTAGTGTTTTAAAGCAGTGTATTATTGAGCCTATTTGATTTAACTAAAAATGTGGGAAGCCTAAAAATACGGTCTATTTGGTAATATCTGACCACTAAAAATCTGGTCCGACTACCGACATTTTCTTAATTTTTCAAGGAAACTTTTTTTTTCAAGTGTAATTTGACTTCAAAATAGTTAGAAAAACTCACTTTATAAATATGTAGAGTCTAAAAACGTATTTGTCCGACTACGGGTACGTTTGCACTATATTATGACATTATGACGATGATTGACATTACGTTCTATTGCAACTCTAGGATAATAATTGCATAAAATATGCATAAGTTTTAAAGATATTTAAACATCTGTAACTATTTGAAACAGTTCGTAAGCAATATACATACGAGTACATAGACACAAAGTTTGCACGCAGAAATGTTTGAATTGCATTAGATGCTCCATTGATATGGAAATGTATCAGCAAAATAACCACTTTGAATTTAGCCCTCAAATACCACACTAGTGCGAATTCACAGCAGCAACATTTTCAAACAAGTGTGTTTTGTCACTCGGTAGATAGAAGGGCCTCTTCACTCACGTTAAATATGTCCTCCGTTACTGAGTTACGCAGATCAGGTTCAGCGTCATTCGCCTTTAACTTTTTGTCAGTTTCGGTTTGAAAGTTTCGCTTGGTGGAAATTAGCACTAGTTTGGTAGTTTACGGTTGCAAAGTGGGTGCTTGGAAAAAATTGAATTTCGCCAGTAAATCGTTTTTTCGACTACATTTTCTCTAGAGATGAGTAATTTTACATGACAATTATTATTTTTAACATAAACTCACCAAAAATTATACCTACATGGTAACATTTTTAAGAAGTTTTGGGTATTACGCTCATCGGGGAACAACTGCAACGTAGCTTACAAATACGACCCAAGCGCCAAGCTGTCAAGGGCTTAATTTAAAAAATTTTTAATGTTAACTAATCAGCGCCACCATTTTTAGAAGTGACTAATGAAGAAACGAGAGTAAAATGCGTGTTTTGTGAGCCAGAGTCAAGCGGACGCACGCGAATGAGGTTACTTAACTGCCTGAAGCTTATGTGTGACAATCATCGTCATTCAGTGTTACTATCGACCTTGTATCATCATTTGATAATAATATTTTGATATAATCCATGTTTAAATGATAAAAAATATTATTATTATTATTATTAATAAAAAGCGTATGTATGACGATCATCGTGATTTAGTATGCATTGAGTGCAATAGTTTCAGATTTGTCAATGTGTTTTCCATTTGAGATTAAGTTTGATCTTGCGGTTCTCCAAACATACCCTTTTTTCATGCAACCATAAAAAATATTTAAATATTATTGTATTCGGACTTAGTATTTTTTCTTGAAAATATGTATCTTGTCCTTCAATTTAAAAGAAAAATATTACTTATTTGGTCATTACTAAAAAAATGGTAATTTAAAAAAAACGGCATTTCAGAAAATTTCTTATTTTTTGCTCATTTAAAAATGTTTATTACATTTATTTTTATTACTATTGCATTTTTCACTAATTGTTACTCCAAAATTGTGTCTTATACGTTATAATTGCTTTATTAAAAAACGAATTATTATCATGTAAAAAGACGGAATCCAAATTCGCGATAGTGTCTTATGTACGCATGTCAAAATGAAGTGTGATCCTTGCGGATTCAATTAACAATTATTACATTGTAGTCTAAAATAATGCCCTACTATATAGAAATTTCGATCCTTCCTTCTTGATTCTGGTGAGTAGAAAAAAATTTGTCAGAAAATGATTGCTCTTACTATTTGTAGCTATCATGCATAGTTAGAAAATCCATACAGCGATCAAATTTAACGACCAACATACATCACATGTAATTTGCATCCAACCTAGATCTAATCTTTTACTACTATATCTACCCCCTTCATTTCTCTCCGTTGCCACCTTTCTGTCCAATGTATCTGCTGGCTTCGTTATACGACATTCAGAAAATCAGATGAGCCCTAAAATTATTGGCTATGAGTGAAAATTCATGGGTATTCTGGCAAATTGCGGGAAAGTGTTGCAAGTAAACAGTTTCAAGTAGTTATATATCCTCGTAACTGTTTTGAACAAATTTGCCAGTCTGCATCGATCCATGTTTTCCAATAATCGAAGTATGTCTTGTTCAGACTTAATTTACTTTTAGTCGTGTTTTCAAATATCTTTTACTTGTTTTATGCATCTTTTTGTGTTTTTTTAGAAATTATTTAATTTCACTCTTGCTCTCTGTTTTTGGAAGAGAATAAGACGACACATATCTTACCGATTTGCAAAAAAAATGTTGTTAAAGTTACGAGTATTGGAATTTTAAAATGCTAGTTATCAAAAAATTGTTAAAACATTGGTTAAAAGTGTGCTATTTTTTAATCCGATGTACGCATTTAATTTTTTCTTTCTGATTCTGTATGCATTTTTCGTTCGCTTTTGAAATTAATTGGAACATTTCACTTACAGTCTTTTTTTATCTTTTAATTTTTTGTAATTCGTCCTACTGTGAAAAGTATATTCCATATAGTTTGTTTACCTGCACCCGCGATTTGGAAAGAGGAGAGATTGTTTTTTAAAAGTTCTAGATTAATATATTTTAATACTTTAATTTTTCTCGCATTGTTTTCCAGATTATTGAGAAAAAAGTATAAAATCTTTTAAAATTGATTTCTTATGAAAAATAAAATTTCATGTGATCATTCAAAATAAAGAAGAGCATGATTGAACACTTTTAATCACTTTTACATCAGTTTCCTTTGAGATCGGGATTGTTTAAATAATCGATACTGTCAATTTTATAACTTAAATTTCACTTCAAAAATAAATCGTTTTTAGTTTCTTATCACACCATAAAATTGTACTGTATACTATATAATATTTATATTATATATTTATATTGGTTCAAAAAATGTAACATTTCTAACAAAGTTGTGGACCATTTTTAAAAGATTTGCGTATTTAATTCTTTAAATTCAAAGATTCATACCTTTATCAAAAAAATCTGCTAATCGTTGAGATACATGTCGTCTCATTCCCTTCAAAAACAACTTATTTGAGTGAAAAATCACTCTGGAATTTAAGCATGGACTGCCGATATAAAATGAATTTGGCGGTAACGTTTTTTCAAGTCAGTGATTCTCTAAAAAACAAAGTTTATACAGATTTTATTTTGAACCTACGTTCTTCAACGCGATATAGTGCTTACTGTAGCACCTGGTAAATTAAAAGTAAAAAAAATTGAACTTTACTCTTCTGCGAACTGTCAGATTGGTCCGAGGTCATGAACGGGGTACCACGGGGCTTTGCCATGACACCCCTAATATGTAATATCTAAACTTTGACCTGGAAGGCAAGCTTCAACATAGCAAATGACATAAATATGTGAATGATTTTAAGCTTTATATTTCGGATCCCATTTCCCCCTTACACATACACAGTTCCTCCTAAAGCCGGGAACAAAAGTCGAGGCCCCTCACTTCTTTTGATTACAACTCGCTCAAAAAAGTCTCTGAATTGTGTAGTAAAAAGTATCTGTGAGTGTACAGTCTTCTGAATTTAACGATGTATTCACTTTTATCTGAAGAAATTCTTATTGCCAATTGTTGGAGGCAAAACATTAAAAAAAACAGGGGGTTTCTCTCCTATTTCAAGCGTCGAATTTCACTTGTTTTAAGAAAACGGTCGACATCAGGAAAAATCTGGAAAAAATCACAGATATTCTTTCAACTTTCTGCGATGCAGTTTATTTTTCAAAATTCGAAAATATTTAACAATTCACTTTTTACAAGGATTTATTTACAAATAATTAACTTAAGAACGAATGAAGATAGAAAGCCGCTTAACGACTCTAAATGTGCAGTTTTTTTATGTGAGTGCAGTGCAATAATTTAAATTATGATAAAATTATTATTACGCCAGGAATAGCAGTTTAAATATTTCTAACGTTCATCGGGGCTGGCGTGTGGTGCGGCATCAAGATTATTCAAACTTCAATATGGTCAGAACATTTTTTCGCAAACTAGCTTGTGAAAATCATCCTCTTACCCTACTTACTTACTTAAACAATGTACCTTTAATAGTGACCATCGAGTGACTTTGACCATCCCTTGACTATGCCTTTATTGACTTATGCTTTTATCCTTTATTGACTTTCCCTTCTTTCTATTTCCGATGTCAAACAGAGTCGTTTCAATTTAAAAATATACAGTGACCTTGATCTGACCTTGATGGTCATGGCCAAAGTCACTCGATGGACACCATTTAATGTACATTATTTAAGTAAGTATGTAGGTAAAGAGGATGATTTTCACAAGCCAGCTTGCCAAAAAATGTTCAGATCATACTGAAGTTTGAATTACCTTGATACGTCCGTCAAGGTTACATCTTACCTATGACAAGACTACACTTTTTAACGTAAAATGTTCCGCTCTTTCGATTGCCAATGTCAAAAATGGGCCATTCCATTAAAAAAATAATGGTGACCTTGAAATAACCATGAAGGTCATAGTTAAGGTCAAAACTATGGTCACCACTGGATTCCTAGTTGAAAGTTACTTTAAGAATAACTTCAACCTTCTAAAAAACAATTGAACCTAAGAATTTATTTGGCTGTCTCGGAACTTTTTGGACATCCTGTATAATCGTTTCAACTATACTTAGCTTAAGGGCACCTCCAGCATCTAGGGAAAAGTAACAGTATACTCAGTTACCCGAAATTTATTTCAGAGTCGTATTGAGGTACATTAAGCTAGCACCTCCACAATCGAATTTTTGAATTTTTTATAGCTTAGAATTTTGGGCTTTTTTTGAGCTGTAATAAAAATTTTTGGGCTCCTTTACTTTTTTCAAAAAATCAATTTTCTTGTGGAGGTGCCAGCTTACATTAACCCAGCACCTCCACTTCGATAAATCACTAAATAATAAAAATTCAATTACACCAGAATTTGGGGCTTTTTTTGGGCTCTTAAAATCCGCAAAAAAATTTTTCCCCAAATCAACCCTTAACTTCCAAAATCAACGCCCTTCAAAAAATTGAAAAATTTTAATAATTCTTTAATGGGATATTTGTGGGCTTTTTTTGGGCTCCCGGAAAATACCCACTTCGATTTTTGGGCTCGACCCCTACAGTAAAAAATTAACCCCAATGTAACACGCAGATATGAAATTGTCAAAAAATAACTTTTATTAAATTTTAGAGCTTGAATAAAGTCTCTGATTTTTGGGCTCCTCGAAAATACACGCTACGATTTTTGGTCTTCAACCCTTAACGTCAAAAATCAACCCCTCTCTACCACGTAAATACAACTTTGTCTGCAAATAAATTTTTGTAGGATTTTTTAATGGAAATAGAGTCTCTGATTTTTGGGCTCCTCGAAAATACCTGATATGATTTTTGGGCTTCAACCCTTAACGTAAAAAATCAACCCCTCTCTACCACGTAAATACAATTTTGTCTGAAAATTAATTTTTGTAGAATTTTTTAATGCAAATAGAGTCTCTGATTTTTGGGCTCCTCGAAAATACCCGATACGATTTTTGGGCTTAAACCCTTAAAATCAAAAATCAACCCCTCTCTACCACGTAAATACAACTTTGTCTGCAAATAAACGACCCCGCACTAAATGTATGGGAAATAGGCTTTCGGTGGATTTATCTGAATCTTGTAATTTTTAAGCTTATAAGTGCGGGATGAAATATCCGTAAAAAAAACCAAAAAATGGACATTTTAGCGCTATGCGGCGCTAAGCGCTCAAGATCAATGAAAAAAACGAATTACAACAGATTTTGTTACAAAAGCGATGTCAACATAGAAATCACGGTTCAGATCGTGGTCTGTCATATTTTCGCCTACACCATTGACTCATATAACGCGCTTCTCAAAACGATCAAACGCTAAGCGCCCAAGATTTTAACTTGACTAATTCATCACTTTTTTAAAGGCAGAAATAGTACCCAAAGTAATATGAGTAATTAGTGCGTACATTCCGATAATTACATTGTACTGTTCTCACGAGTGCTGAATGCTAAGCGCTCATAATCAGTGAATAGAACGAATTACAATAGATTTAGTTACAAAAGCGATGTCAACATAGAAATCACGGTACAGATCGTGGTTCGACATATTTTCGCCTGCACCGTTGACTCATATAGCACGCTTCTCAAAACGATCAAACGCTAAGCACCCAAGATTTTAACTTGACTAATTCATCACTTCTTTAAAGGCAGAAATGGTACCCAAAGTAACATTAGTAACCAGTGCGCACATACGGATAATAACATTCTACCCTTCGCAAGAGGGTTAAACGCTAAGCGCTCAAGATCAGCGAAAAAAACCAATCCTAGTAACTTTAGCGACAAAAGCGATGTCACTATAAGAATCACGCATCAAAAAGTAGTTAGTAATATGTTTAGCCAGACCAATGAGTTATATTGCGCACTTCTCGAAACGATCAAACGCTAAGCGCCCAAGATTTGAACTTGAGTAAGAAATTCCTTTTTTAAAGACAGAAATGGTATCCAAAGTAACATTAGTAACTAGTGCGCACATCGATAATAACAGTTTACCCTTCGCCAGAGGGCCGAACGCTAAGCGCCCATGATCAGGAATAGAACCAATCCTAGTAGCTTTAGCGACACAAGCGATGTCTGTATACGAAACAGGCATCAAGAAGTGGTCAGTAACATGTTTAGCCAAACCAATGACAATATGAGTCAACACCGTTGACTCATATAGCGCGCTTCTCAGAACGGTCCACGGTGTAGGCGAAAATATGACAGACCACGATCTGAAACGTGATTTCTATGTTGTCGTCGCTTTTGTAAGAAAATCTGTTGCAATTCGTTCTATTCATTGATCTTGAGGGCTTAGCGCTGCATAGCGCTAAAACTGTCCATTTTTTTGGATTTTTTTTACGGATATTTCATCCGGGACTTATAACCTTACAAATTACAAAGTTTCAGCTAAATCATCGAAAGCCATTTTCCCATACATTTAGTGCGGGGTCCTTTATTTGCAGACAAAGTTGTATTTACGTGGTAGAGAGGGGTTGATTTTTGACGTTAATGGTTTAAGCCCAAAAATCGTATTGGGTATTTTCGAGGAGCCCAAAAATCAGCGACTCTATTTCCATTACAATATTCTACAAAAATTTATTTGCAGACAAAGTTGTATTTACGTGGTAGAGAGGGGTTGATTTTTGACGCTAAGGATTGAAGCCCAACAATCTTAGCGTATATTTTCGAGGAGCCCAAAAATCAGAGACTCTATTTCCATTGAAAAATTCTACAAAAATTTATTTGCAGACAAAGCTGTATTTACGTGTTAGAGAGGGATTGATTTTTGACGTTAAGGGTTGAAGCCCAAAAATCGTATCGGGTATTTTAGAAGAGCCCAAAAATCAGAGACTCTATTTCCATTAAAATATTCTACAAAAATTTATTTGCAGACAAAGTTGTATTTACGTGGTAGAGAGGGGTTGATTTTTTACGTTAAGGGTTGAAGCCCAAAAATCGTATCGGGTATTTTCGAAGAGCCCAAAAATCAGAGACTCTATTTCCATTAAAATATTCTACAAAAATTTATTTGCAGCACAAAGTTGTGTTTACGTGGTAGAGAGGGGTTGATTTTTGACGCTAAGGCTTGAAGCCCGAAAATCGTATCGGGTATTTTCGAAGAGCCCAAAAATCAGAGACTCTATTTCCATTAAAATATTCTACAAAAATTTATTTGCGGACAAAGTTGTATTTACGTGGTAGAAAGGGGTTGATTTTTGACGCTAAGGGTTAAAGCCCAAAAATTTTAGCGTGTATTTTCGAGGAGCCCAAAAATCAGAGACTCTATTTCCATTGAGAAATTCTACAAAAATTTATTTGCAGACAAAGTTGTATTTACGTGGTAGAGAGGGGTTGATTTTTGACGCTAAGGGTTGAAGCCCAAAAATCGTATCGGGTATTATCGAGGAGCCCAAAAATCAGAGACTCTATTTCCATTAAAAAATTCTAGAAAAATTGATTTTTTGACAAAGTAGTATCAACGTGGGTTGATTTTTGACGTTAAGGGTTGAAGCCCAAAAACCGTATCGGGTTTTTTCGAGGAGCCCAAAAATCAGAGACTCTATTTCCATTAAAAAATTCTAGAAAAATTGATTTTTTGACAAAGTAGTATCAACGTTGGTTGATTTTTGACGTTAAGGGTTGAAGCCCAAAAACCGTACCGTGTATTTTCGAGGAGCCCGAAAATCAGAGACTTTATTTCCATTGAAAAATTCTACAAAAATTTATTTGCAGACAAAGTTGTATTTACGTGGTAGAGAGGGGTTGATTTTTGACGTTAAGAGTTGATGCCCAAAAATCGTGACGGGTATTTTCGAGGAGGCCAAAAATCAGAGACTCTATTACCTTTGAAAACTCTAGAAAAATTAATTTTCGGACAAAGTAGTATCTACGTGGGTTGATTTTTGACGTTAAGGGTTGAAGCCCAAAAATCGTAGCGTGTATTTTAGAGGAGCCCAAAAATCAGAGACTGTGCTTCGATTGAAAAATGCAAGAAAAATTTATTTGCAGACAAAGTTGTATTTACGTGGTAGAGAAGGGTTGATTTTTGACGTCAAGGATTAAAGCCAAAAGTCATATCGGGTATTTTCGAGGAGTCCAAAAATCAGAGACTCTATTTCCATTAAAAACTCCCACAAAAATTTATTTTCAGACAAAGTTGTATTTACGTGGTAGAGATGGGTTGATTTTTGACGTTAAGGGTTGAAGCCCAAAAATCGTAGCGGTTATTTTTGAGGATCCCAAAAATCAGAGACTTTTTCTTCCATTGAAAAAATCTAGAAAAATTGATTTTTTGACAAAGTAGTATCTACGTGGGTTGATTTTTGACGTTAAGGATTGAAGCCGCAAAATCGTAGCGTGTATTTTCGAGGAGCCCAAAAATCAGAAACTTTATTCAAGCTCTAAAATTTAATAAAAGTTATTTTTTGACAATTTCATATCTTCCTGTTACAATGGGGTTAATTTTTTACTGTAAGGGTTGGAGCCCAAAAATCGAAGTGGGTACTTTCTGGGAGCCCCAAAAAAGCCCAAAAATATTCCGTTAATGAATTATTGAAAATTTTCAATTTTTTGAAGGGGGTTGATTTGGGGAAAAATTTTTTTGCGGATTTTAAGAGCCCAAAAAAAGCCCAAAATTCTGGTGTAATTGAATTTTTATTATTTAGTGATTTAAAGAAGTGGAGGTGCTGGGTTAATGTAAGCTGGCACCTCCACAAGAAAATTGATTTTTTGAAAAAAGTAAAGGAGCTCAAAATTTTTTATTGCAGCCCAAAAATAGCCCAAAAAAAGCCCAAAATTCTGAGCTATGAAAAATTAAAAAATTCGATTGTGGGGGTGCTAGCTTAACGTACCTGTCGTATTGTGGCCACTCGTACAGCTTTATTCGTTTCAAATTATGCAAAAGATTGTGATCGTAGAACATTCTGACCTTTAGCATTCTTAAACTTCCTTAGCTCATCGATAAATGCTAATATTTCTTGATATATCCGTTTACTAACTATTCTTTAAGTCTTATCATTTTTCTAGCTGCTATTAGTATTTATTATCTCATACATATACATCTATCATATACTCCATACGCCGTTTTTTCTATGATGAATTTCTTCATCTACCTTTCGTTGGATATCTGTCAATATATCCATGCTTTGCAATGTGTTTGCATCTATAATCTTCCTAGTCTTGCCCTTAAAGAATATTTCTTATTAACTTAATTTAGTCGACACCATGCAAAAACCCATATTTGACCTTGAGGAATTAAGATTTGAAAATATTAATGTTCTATTGACATCCGTGGCTGACTATTGTCCCAAGAAACTGTTACCAATAAGGTTGAGCCCACTTTGGCAACCAGAGATGGGGCACCTTTTATTTTTATAAGAAACTTGGTTGGCCCGTCCTAAAGAGCCAATTTTCGCAGTCAGAGACTGATCGAATAGTTCTATAGTTCTATAGTTGGCCCTATCTTGGTAGCGTATGTTTAGCCTATAGTCGCCACCAACAGTCCACCCATTGTTATGATTTGAGTAGATCGGCCGAATTTTGGTAAATTTGGCCGAGCTTGGATAAATGTTAACTTTTCCACTCAGACTTTATTATTGTGGGAAGAAATATTGCGGATGGTTATAGGGCAAGTATAAAACGTAGGCCTTACCAGGTTTCTCGACTTCTGGTGTGGGCCTCATCGGGTTAACTTCCAGGGCAATACATGGCGTGTAACGTATTTGCAGATCATCATCACGCAAAAATTTTTCGGGCCTGTCCAGGTTTTCTATGTTATGCTCTACTTCTTCAAATTTTAATAATAATAAAAAAAACTTGCATGTCAAAACTTTTTGTCTACTTTTTCTGCGTATTAATTAAGTTCCATTTTGTCAAGAAATGAGAAACACACTGAAAGAAATGAATTTCTGATATAGTTATATGCACCAGCAATTCATTTCTTTCAGTGCAAAATATGCAATATTCGAAAAAGTAGGATCATCTAGTAACACATATTTTTAATGCTCAACTTCCAGACAAATAAATAAATTTACCTGTTACAAAACTATTAGGATGAGCTGTTACATCGCTTTCTCTGGATGAATTTTGATTAAGTTCTTGTCTGAATTTCACGATGTTTCTTAACACGTACTTGACCTAGTTCTAGACTGTGTAACTGTATTTATCCATCATGTGTCAGCGTACAAAATATTAAGAAAGAACTATTTAATGAGAATATTGATATCACGGATACACATAAAAGCATCAGTCATTTAAAATAGGTAAGGTTGGCCAAAACTTCGAGACCTCGACAATGCAAGATGTGTGGCTTGACAGAATATCTTTCATGAAATTCCGACTGGGACAATACACCACAAACTCCACAAATTTTTTTTATTTTATTCATATGTAGAAGTCATTTTATTATTTCCATTGCGCATCAACGAAAGTGTATTTACAATTAATGACAAATAATTATATTTAAAATCTTCATTTCTGCCTCATCGTGATTTAATTAAGTTTTTTGAAACTATAAAACTGGTGTGCGTCTTGTCAGCTCCACTTTTCAAATGGGACAAAATAGGGAAGTTCTGTGCGCCGATATATAAACATTAAACACACGTAAAAGAATAAAACTACCTGTAGACGCAAATGTCACAAGACTTTGTTAAGAACTTTCAAAAACGTCCTATGTCAAGCCTTACCTTCACCGTAAATAAATCAGAAGAGAAACCTAAAAGGGGCAGAAAAGAGACACAGATATATGATAAAAAAATGTCAGAGATTTTTGTTCGCGCAAAAAGATGAAGCTCATTCCTGTGATAAAGGGATTTAAAATTTTACACTATGGTAGGTAGGGGTCCGGTAAATGAACGAGGGAAAGCCTAGATAAGCCTAGATTTATTATCGATGGAAGGAGAAATAAATCGTGCCTAATTATAAGAAATAAAGTTTCACAACATTTGATAAGAGCATATGGGCGAAATAGCTATATAATTTATATATAATAAGATTGGTGAGGCAATATCTTATATAGTTTAAAATACGCCAGTTTATTCCATACTTTAACATCTTTAGAAGGTTGCAATTCTTGAATAAAAATTAATTATTTGAAGCGAGCAAATGTTCTTCTATTAAACAACTAGAGGCTTTACTTTTAAATAACAACATTGTCCCTACCTACCTTATCTGTAGACTGTATTTTCTTATACATTGTTCGCTTTTGCTATTCCATATATACATTTTTTTCTGATCTCATATTAATTAATTTTGATCAAGTTAAGATAATTTATGAATATTTTGGACATCTGATAAAAACATCTGAATCTCTTGAAAATATTTTTGAATTCTTAAAATTTGAAAATATGGGCTGGACATACTTTATTTGACAATTCTTTCGAAAGTTCTAGGAGATACTAAACTTGTAGATGCCAGATTGATGATTGTATAAAATAAGCATAAGTATCTGCGAACATGGGGAAAGAATAATTCTACTAGGAGACATGAACGGTTGAGTGGGCATCCAAAATCAGGATACGGAAAGAGTATTAGGTAATTTTGGGGAT
>NC_046660.1:94658532-94679332 GCF_010883055.1 Belonocnema kinseyi | reverse complement strand
AAACACGAGAGCCTGCATGAAAAAATGCATGGACATAAAATAAGCTAGAGAAGTATGCCAGGACAGGAAAGTATGGCGGCAAATAGTTAATAAAAAGAGTGTTAGTAGAGTGAATGACGCCTGAAACAAAGACCCTGGCTATTAATGGACCCAAGTGGGGAACCTTACATAACGACTTCGTGAGGTTCTTCGCTTGGAGTGATTGCTAGAGAGATTGATCAGCAACCTGGGTCGGAGCAATGTTGCGGAACGAACGTGTTATTTACTTAAATAGCACGAGAATTCTGGATCAATCTGAAAAATCTCTATCCATTCCACACACTACTCCTTTCCCCTGCCGAGTGAGTCACGCCTACCTCGAAAGGGAAATGGCTTAATGGTGTAATAATAATAATAATAATAATAAGTGCTTTTCCAACGATTCAAGATGAAAAATATATTTCTCTGTCTCTCAGAGTTCGAACAGCTTACAACCGAAAAATTTTAGTATTTCTATCAAAATGTGTTGACGCAATTCTAGATCTGTAATTGAGAAAAATGTCTGCAATTTTTGTTCTTTTGTGCCAGTAAACATTTTTTCCAGTATAGCGTCTAATTTCCAGCTTGGCGTGAAAAGGTCTTGCAGTCCTATTTTGTTACACTGTGATTGGAATAAACGAGGAAAGGAAGCGAAAAGAAAGAAATGTGTCTGTTTGTTAACAGCATGTCAGCGAGTGAAGTGCAATTTGTCTTCACCTCTTCTTGTTTAGTTTTTATACTAAAACCAGAAATATTATTCTAATCAAATAATTCTTAACAAAAACCTCTACAGAACAGCTGTTTGACAGCTGTTTGACAGCTGTTTGACAAGAATCGGGCAGACCTATTTTCTATATAATCACGATAAAACTTTTCTATGCGCAGCTTCTTCATTCAATGAGAACGCAATACCCGAAAATTATTATACATTCAATATTCATTTACTTATAAAATTTATATTCGTACTAAAAGTTATATTTTAATAATAATTCCCGAATAATTAATTCTAAAAAAAAAATGATTGTGCCAGGGGGGTTGTATAGGGGATTTTTAAATGCAAAAGGAGTCTGAAAGGATTGAAAAGGGGTTTTTGGATTGCAAAAGGAGCCTAAGGAGTTAGGTCGGGGATTATGGATTGTCAAAAGAGTATAAGGGGATGAATAATGTTTTTTGAATTGCATATAGAGCCTAATGTAGAAGACAGGGGATTTTGGATTACCAATTCAGTCTTCAGGGTTGGTAAAGTAATTTTGTATTGCAAAAGGAGTCTAAGGATATGAAAAAGGAGATTTTGGATTGCAGAAGGAGTATGAGCGATAAAACAAGGGATTTAGGGTTGCAACAGTAGTCTTAGGGGATAAGAAAAGGGGATTTTTGATTGCAACAGGATTAAAAAGGAATGTAAGGGGGATTCTGAATTGTAAAATGAGTACGAGGGGTGGTTGGAAAGGAAATTCTGGATTCAAATGGAGTTTTCAGAGTTGGGAAGGGATTTATAATTTTAACTTTGAAGGTTAACAGTTTAATTAACTTAAAATTATTAAAAATAAGTTAATAAAACTTTTAGATTCATAATCTAATAATAGAAATAAAATTTTCTTTTTATGTATTGTAAAAGGTGTCGGAGGGGATAGAAAAAGATATTTTTGATTGCAAAAGGAGTCTGATAGGGTGAAAAGGGAAATTTTTGATTACAGGGGGAGTCTGAGCTGTAGGAAAAGGGATTTTGGATTGCAGCAGTACTCTGAGGGAATAGAAAGGGGGATTTTGAATTGTCAAAGGAGTGTAAGTAAAGGAATGTCAAGGAGGATTTTGAATTGTACAATCAGTATGAGGGGTTGAAAAGGGAATTTGTGATTGTAAAAGAAGTCTAGAGATATTGAAAAGGGGATTTTTATTTTTAGAATGAGTACGAGATGCTATAAAAAGGATTTTGGATCGTGAAAGGAGTCTAAGAGGATAGAAAACGGAAGTTTTGATTGTAAAATGGGTCTGAAGGAATGGAAAGGAGCATTTTTTATTGTAAAAGGAGTCTTTTTTTTTAAATTAAAGAAATTTACAAATCCTTATGCATATTTATTTCAGAATATTGTTACTTTTTAACTTTTCTATAAATTAATGTTCCGCCACCTAAATTACAAGGTTCGATGCAATACTCGTAAATAATAAAAGTAATAAATAAAATAAATAAAACAAGTAATAGTAAAATAAATAAAAGTGTGGTTTCAAGTGTATACAAGACTTTCAGAGTGGTGTAAGTTGTTATGTTTACATCGGAAACGCGTCTAATACCTGTCGCGCCATGGCGAATGGAGTCGACCATATTTTTTTTAAGTACGGCTGGCACGCCACGGTCGAGAAGTTTTGAACTATACGTAAGTGTGATTTTGCACATGCGTGTGTGCATACTTCTGGCAACAGAAAAGTGACCGTTTTTGGTGAAGTCCGTGCATTACAGATTGGTATCCTTATATCTATTTTCCATGGAGTCAACTGTAACACAGGCTTCTCGAGCTGCAATAGATTTGCGTTTATTTAAGTTTGGCTAAGAGTTTTTTGTTAAAAAAGGCCGAGGGTGCCACATTTCCTCGAACATAAACATATTTGTCAGTCATTAAAATACCCCAAACTGTGTGAAAATGCATAATAATTAAAAATTGGCAATAAGTAATTCAAATCAAGCTCTTTTTAGTACTGTCACCTCTCCTAGACAAATTTTGAAGAAAATAATTGCTAGTGTCAAAAGAAATTAAAACTAATTCGAAAAATGTGGTCTTCTGACCATTTTAACGTATTTCTAATATTTATTATTTTAAGAATATAGGCAAATAAATAAATTTCTGTGAGAAAATCTATAATTTTCACCAACCAATCTAATTAAGAATATGAAGGAACAATCTACACTGGTAATTCGATGGTAAAAAGAGTAGTTATCTAATAAGTTTTCCAAAAATAGATAAAGACAGCCTCTCGTTGTAATCTGAAATATAATTTTTAAATCGTTAAAATCGTCCAAAATTTATTAACGCGTGCATATAATTATTAAAAAGAAAAATGTTAGGAATAGATCAAAACATCTGATTTTTTTGAAATTAGAGTTTAAACTTCTTTTCACACAATCACATAGTTTCTAAAAAATCTTTCTTATATAGCTTTCAGCACTAAAAAGTCCATGATTTCAATTAATTTTCAACAATTCTAAATTATCATTAATTTGCACACGGTTCTGTGTATGCTTGTGTCGCCCGTCATCTGTCCTCGCCGACGTGAACATATGTTTATATGTGGGAAAAAGTGGCGCCTTCGGTCCTTTTTGCCAAAAAACTCTCAGCCAACCCTTAACGCTAGCGAATGTATTATAGCAGCTTTAAGAGCCTTCTGTAACCTTGGTTGAAGGATTTTCACATTTTTGAATTAGCTCTCTGACATCATGAATGTCAGATGTTATACGAAATCGAAAATTCACGTTCAAATTGTTGGCTAGCATGAAATGCGGTGAAATTAAATAGGGTTTAATCTAACTTTAAAAAAATCAAAAAAGTATAAAAACTATAATGCTATTGATTCTATTTATTTACAGTCCAAATAGGCCGATATAATCTGTTTAATTTTAAGGTAAACTGTTAAGTCAATTAGTAATTTCAAACCTCTATCAAAATTATTCTATTTATTATGCGCTATATTAAGAGTTTCAAAGTTCTCTATTGATTCGTTTTTAACAATATTCGTAGCTAGATCAAGTATAGATATTCCTGGTTTAGGTCTAATTTCTTCCCTGTGAACTTTGGAATTTAGTACGATAAAGCATACTACACATGACACTTTAAAATTAGTTTCTTATTACGGTAAATAAACTCTAATGATCTATATAATATCCAGACCAATCGTGCTTTTGGAAGAAAACTCATGCGTTCACATGAAAATATTAAACTTTATTCACTTTATGCTTATTGCATGCCAAAATAAGAAGGCAGCAGATTAAATTGACGCGCGTACCATGTCCGATAAATTGGTTTAATTATAAATTAATACAATTTTACTTTGGTGTTTCGTAATTCCCTATCATTTGAATACCTACAAAAACCATTTGTATTATTTTTCATTAAAAATATTTTTTCATGTATATAAGATTCATGATTCGAAAAAAAATTTCATTGCAGAATAAAGTATTGAATATTCTAATATTAAGTAATAATCGGCGAGTAACGTCGAAATCTATAACGACCTACCACTTGGTGGGCTGCAAAGCATTGATTACATAGGAGTTTGACTAAAATTAATTTTTGTAGACGAAAGTAAGTAAAAAATTGTGATATGGCTTTGCTTTCTGGATAGAAAATCTAGATAGAAAAAATTGATTACTGTTAGCAATTGCGTAAGTGTGAAATTTGGACAATACATACATAAAGAAAAAATGTGCCGTGATTGAGCTTAGGTTGCATTGTTTTGATTGTTGGCGGTCAAAATTGTTGAATGTTAGTAGTGCGTTAAAGTGTGTTTTTCAAAGATGTTAAGCGATTATTATTACACTTTGAAAGGTACAAGGAGAAAGTAAAAATTATAAAAGACTGTGATCCTTATTAGAAATCCTGAAGACCTTTTGAAAATCCTTAAATTTCTCCCAATTATTATTTTTAATCTTTGAATTTTTTCATATAACTTGAAATATTTTAAAATAAATTTTCAATTAATCGCTTAGCATTCTTTAAAATCACTAAAACTTATAAAAATATTTCAAAATTCTATAAAAATATACTTTAAATTCCCGTCGAGTCGTAAGATATTCAATAAAATAACTTGAACTCTTAGAAATCCTGTAAGATTTCTTGATAATCCTTCAATTCTTCCGAATTTTCTTTTAAATCCCTTCAACTTCTTCACCATTATCTAAAAGCTTTCAAAGATTCTAAAAATTGAATGAAATTAATTCAAATCTCTTAAAATCCTTTGAATGTTCTAAAATTCCTATAAATCTCTTGAAATTCCTTAAAATCTTTGAATTGGTTCAAATTCTTTAAAATCTTTTTGAGTAACATTTCAAAAACTCGCTTGACATTCTTTAAAATCACTTAAACTGTCTTAAAATCTTATGAAATAACTTGTAAATCCTGAAACATTTTTGGATTATTTTTAAATCTTTAAAAAAGAAACTTTACGATCCCTCCAAGTTTCCTAGTAATTCCTTAAAATCATGTAATTCTTAGAAATCATGAAAGATTTCTTGAAAATCCTTAAAGTCCTTCGAGTTTTTTTGAACTCCCTTTAACTTCTTTGAAATCATTTCAAATATTGTAAAATAGTCTAAAATTAAATAAAAGATGTTAAAATTCTTTACATTTTCTTAGGCTACTTGAAATACCTTAAAAATTCTTCATATCTTTGAACTTGTTTAATTCCTTGAAATCCCTTAAAATTTATCAACATCTTTTAAAAAAACTTTTCCATCACTCGCTTGATATTCTGCAAAATCACTAAAACTGTCTTAAAATCTTATAAAATCTCTTGTCAATCTTTAAACCTTTTTGAATTATTTTGGGATAATTTTTATATATTTTAAAAAGAAACTTTAAGATCCAGCCAAGTCCCTAGTAATTTCTTAAAATCACTTGAGTTCTTGAAAATTAAAGTCCTCCGAGTTATTTTGCACTTCCTTCTACTTCTTTGGAATCATTTAAAATGTTTCAAAATTGACTGAAATTAATTAAAATCTCTCAAAATCCTTTAAATTTTCTTAAACTCTTTAAAATCTCTTGAAAATCTTTGAGCTTTTTTAATTCCTTGAAGTGTCTTAAAATGTATTAAAATCTTTTTAAATAACTTTCAATAGCGCATTTGATATTCTTTAAAATCATTTAAACTGTCTTAAGATCTTTAAAAAACTCTTGTAAATCCTTAAACCTTTTTGAATTATTTTTAAATCCTTTAAAAGGAAACATTTAAATTTCGTCAAGTCCCTATAATAACTCCTTCAAAGCACTTGAATTTTTAGAAATTCAATAAGATTTCTTAAAAATCTATATACTCCGAATTTTTCTGAAATCCCTTCAATTTCTTAAAAATCATTAAACATCTTTCGAAAATGAGTACAATTATTAAAAATCCTTTGCATTTTCTTGAATTCCTTAAAATTAAAAGAATATTATCCCTTGAAATCTCTTTAAATTCATTGAAATATTTTTGAATAACTTTTCAGTAACTCGCTCGACATTCTTTGAAATCACTTAAACTGCAAATCTCTTAAGAAATCCTAATATCACTTAAAGTGTTTTAAAATCCTTTGAAGTCTCTCTGATATATCTCTCTTTGATATGAAACCACTTAAAAACACTTATTATTGAAAAGTATTATGAAATAAGTCCTAATTTCGCCTAAATTAATTAATTTTAACCAAACTCCTATCTAAACAATGCTTTGCAGTCCACCAAGTATAGCCTTATAGATTTTTACGTTATAGATCGAGTGAGACGTAATATTAGAATACTCAATACCGCATTGCTAATTGCGCAACTGCATTCACATCTTCCCATGTGGATATAAATTTTCTCAGTTTCAAACGATTTCATTCACTTTTGATTAAAAATTTCACACCATGGGATTCAGTGCGTTTTTAGTTGAAATTTTATTTGGTTCAAAGATCCAAAATCTAACGATGCTCAATTTTTTGGTCAAACACCTTAAAACCGTTTTCCTGTTTAGTACTTCACTTTAAAAAATTAGAAATATTTGTTAACAAACTAAATAGAAAAAATTGTATACTTCGATCTATTTATTGTTTAAACTGAAGTTGAAAAAAATTATTTTATTTTTAATCAGGGAATAACCCCGTGTTACAAAACCATTTATTGTTACGTAAAATATACGCGACAAAATAATATTAGGTAAAGATTCCACTGTTAAATGGATAATTCTTGACGTAAGTATTTCTTAAATAAAAGAATTTTTCAAATTTTCTTTTACAATTTTTGTTCAAAACTGTTTTTTGTTAGTTTAAGTTAGATTTATGAACATTAAAAAAAAGTATGTGAAAGTGTTCACGTTAATAACTTACTTTTTAACAATAAGAAAGAAAGAAATGTACGATAATAATCTAATACAAACCAAAAAACATTATATTTTTTCCAAAATAAATTTTGTTGTGATTAAAATTTAATATCAAAATGTTAAAAATGTTATATTGAAATTGGTAATTTTGAAATCTCACTATACAAACTAAAATTATTTATATATAAAACTGATTTTTTTTTACCATTTTTGGTTGACATTTGTAGTTACGGTAATAGTTTATTATCAGTTTTCCCTGAAAAGCTAAAAGTTGGGTTACGTCGATGGATGTTACATCAATGGCAAGCAATATAAAAAGTTATTCTAAACATCTAAAATACCAGGTATCTTAAAATCCTTTGGCAAATTGTTTTATCTCGCTCAGACTTTTATTTTTATAATTTATTCATTTACTTTTATGCCGGAATATAAAAGGTTTACTAGTTACGTCAGTGGATACTAATTAAAAAATATGCAGGTTTTCTTTGACTGTTTTATAGTTTGTGATTAAATTTTTAGTTTTCTTGTTTGAAATAGGACAAGCAAGTACTTACATTTTTTTCTGTGATTTGACATTATGCAAAATCAAACCCATGAAGATTTTCCAAGTTGTCGAATTAGAGGCGTTTATGTGTCAACTTAACCACAACCAGATTTTTGTGGACACTCATATTTCAAAACATATTGTTGTCTATATTACATTCAAGTTAAAAAACCAGTGATTGATATCGAACCACTTAAAATAAATTTCAAGGCCAGTAAGCATATATTTTAAACTAATTTATTATATATTTCCTATAGGGCTCTAAAATATATGCTTTTAGCATATGTGGACATGCTTTGAAGGGATTTTTTGGGAATTTAATGTTATTTCATTGTGATTTCCGATACTGAAATTAACTTTTTTTTACCGAGGATAATGGTTTTAGATACTAAAATAAGGATTCCTATTGAGTTTAATTGCAATACAGTTAATAGTTTTGGTAATTTATCCCACGAACACGAAAGTTTGATTTCATCTAAACTGATAAGAAGCCGACCAGTTTTCCTCATTCAAAAGCTTTGAAAATTTGGATTCATTAAGTCGAAAAATTCGTACCTCTAGAACTTTAATTACTTTTTAATTCTGAATTTGGAATTATTTTTAAAGTCGATCGTTTTTTTTGTGTTTCGATTTTGAATTATACCTGTAATTATACCTATCCTTAAAAATAAATTCGTATATATTCTCTGTTCTTGCTATCAATTTTTGTACTATTTGCTTACATGAAAATTGAAAATATACCTATTTTTGATAGTAGTGTGCGAAGTAAGCTTGCATACGAGTCGTCGATGGTTTGCAGCATGAAAAGTTACTTATCTCGAAAGTCACACATGCACGTGCATTGCGTCCATTACTCTCACACAGTCTGCTGGATCGAATCACTTTGCACATCATTTAGACTTTAAAGGCATGTAATTAAGCTCTCACATTCGAGTTAGGCGTTGCAAAAAATAATTATACTTTTAATTCGAATACTTTTTTGCGAATAGACCTTATCTATTTTAATATACAATAAAATTTTATTTTTAAATCTGAACCGTATATTTTATTTTTAAATATGAATAATATAATTTTATTTTTGTATATGAAGAATATAGGAATCTTCTTTTAATCAATTAGAAAAGAAATTATTATAAAGCGGAACTGCTATACATATCACAAAGAGATACGTACTCGTATTATATATATATATGTACGATCGTGCAAGCTCCCTCTTTCATACATGCGTGATATGATTTATTGTAAAACAATTTATATTAAGATTAGAATAAACAATTTTAACGGAAACATTCTTATTATATATCTCGTGCTTTGCACCCGATTTTGTCTAGAATGCGAACTTTTCTACATTATGTTCAATACTATTATATCAAATGTATATTACAATCATTTCTCCTATCTCGGCCTGGGATTGCTTATTCAGATATGCAAAATAATGCAAAAATTTTAATTATCATAATTACTTTAATATTTTTTGAGCAAAAAAGTTTTTTCTATTTATTTTTTTCGTAGCTTCTGTCGTTTATCAAAAAAAATTCTTTTTTTAATGTTGTTTTTTGTGAATAAAACAACAACTTCGCGCACCATCCAACAGTCATTTAAAACAAATATGTAAAATTTTTGGAAATGCACAATTTGTCTTTTTTTATTTTTTTTTGTTTCATTCATAGCTTGAACGCAAAACGGAATTTTTTGTTTTTGATTACTTTCTCATGCGATAAAAATGTGAATTTTCGATTTAAAAATAAATTTAAAAAGTTATTATTGCAATCTTGTAGGGCGTTCAAAAAATATATGTTTTTCTTCTCTTGACTTTTTTTCATATCGTGCCACAAAACGTGAACATTTTACAAAAAAGTGGGGGGAGTCAAATTTTACGCAAATCTAATAATTTCTCTGATAAGAATGTAAAAAATAGATTTGCATGCCCCTTTTTCATTTCGACTCTCAATGTAGGGAACAGTTTTCTTTCTTTTCGCAAGACAGGATTCATTATAGAAAACTATTTATGCCACTGAATTAGCCCAAGAAACACGTGACCAGGTCAGACCAGGCCAGACCGATTTTCTGCCATAACGCCATCCCTATGCGCTCACAGAATTAGTGCTGATCATTGTTTTTTATAGTGCAGTGAAATTAATTAATTAAGCTCTTGGGTTAATTGAAACCTAACCTCAAATAAAGTGATCATAAATTAAATTTTATTTTTTTAATCAATACGAATAAAATTATTATAGATGGAAATGGAAGTTATCCGGAAGTTAACACTATCCAACCCGTTCAATTGATGAATATGGACGAAGCAGAAAATTTGGATCCACTTGAAAATGAACTTCCGGCTGATATCAACGCAGTTTTAGGTAAAATCATTTTATCAGTGAAAAGTCAATCACTTTATCAATGAGTTTTTTATTATATTTTTTATATTGTTTTATACTATTTTATCCATTTATATTAATTTTTTATTAATTTAATGTTCAGTTCAAATGATAAAATCTGTTATAAAATATGTTGACTAATATTAGTCAAAATAGGTAATATCCAAAAATAGTGATCTTGTCATAATAGAATATGTGATAAAATCGAAAGTGCATTTCAGATTTTTTAAAAATAATAAATTCATTATCAAAATACATTAAGGACACCTTTTCATAACATGAATTTCGGAATCAAGTAGTAGAATCAAAATACCAATCGATCAAGTGCTCCCAATAAGAGATCCTTACTCAACTGCGCATGCGTTACACTCGACGTCTAATTGGTTGCTATTCACGCGCAGTTTAAAATGCTAAAATATATTATTTCCCTTCTTTATCATAAATAAAAGAAAGTAAAAGAAAATAAAAATTAATTAAATGCAAAATTCTGTACACAATCTAAAGGATAATTTTAATTCACAGAATATGTATTTGATTAATTTTTACTATTATCAAGATTCATTGATATTGATGTTATTGTTTTTTGTATAAGTCGAAATGTCTTTATTTATAATAAACAATAAAAATAATATTTTTTAGCATTTTAAACTGCGCGCGAATAGTAACTAATCAGATGCCGAGTGCGACACATGTGTAGTGAAGCAAGAAGCTTTCGTTGGGAGCACTGCGTAAATATTTATGAAAAAAGTATAATTTTTCCTGTGAATACTCAGCGTAGGTACGTAAAAATCCAATTTTTCTAATTCTGTAACCTTACTTTCTTTCCTGCACTTGGCTATTGTGGTTCTTGTATATTAACATCATCTTTTCTTCCACTTCCCTGTCGTAAATACTTGTAACAACTAAACCCCTAATGTATATCTAATTTTCCGATACTTAACATTTATTTTCGAATCATCTTAATTTTCGCCAGGGAAATTCGATGAAAATGCACAATCAGGTACTGATTTTGATACTGAAAATTATGCAAGCGATCAAAGTTTTAGGGTTCCATCTAAGAAATGTTCTAAAACTCACGAGCTTCACAAACGCCAAAAGAGTATCAAGTAAGTTGAGAAACAAATATTTGAAACACAGTTTAGGGTAGCTGTTTTAATTAAATACAAAAATTCCCGGTTTTTCCAGGTTCGCAAACATTTTTCACGATCAATAAAATTAAAAAATTCAAACTCTCAAGCAAAAATTTTACCATTTTCAGTAACAAAAAATAAACTACCAATTAAAGCACTCAAAATTACACTCTTATATTTCAAACTTTTGTAATTGATTGTAAGAGTTTTTTAATTAAAAAATGTTGTATTCAATTGCTCAATAATTTAAACGTAAAAAAAGAAAGGCTCTAACACTTTCCAATTTAACAACTTAACAAGAAATGCACATAAACTGCAAAATTTAGAATTTAAAAAAAATAATGAGTTCAAAGAGTCAGATTCAATTCTAAAAATATAAATTCACGTTATCCTTTTCAAAGGTGTAAATTAAAGAATCAATGAATTAAAAAAATTTTAAATTATATTATTCTTAACGATTTTAAGCTAATTAAATTCACGTTATCATTATTAATTTTTTCAACGTTAAACTTATTTTAAATTTGATTTAGAATTTTTAAATATCTTTTAAAATGAATAGAAAGTTCCCTATAACATTTTGAAACCCCTGCAAAATTAAAGAAAATTCTTAAAATCTTCCACATTCTTTTTTAACAATTTTGAAAATCTTAAAATATTTTGAATATTATTTTTAAATAATATTCCAAACTGTAAAATTATTTTCAATGTTCTTACGAATCGTACCAAGAGGTTTTTATTCTTTTGAAACTTTTAAATTATTTGAAATCATTTCAAGCTTTAAATTAATTTTGAATCATTTTAAAACATCTAAATGCGTTTTAAAATGATTCAATTTTTTCTATACAATTAATAAGTTTTCAATTGCTATTTGAACAACTGAATTCAACAATTTCACTTACAAATGTAATATTAAAAAAAAACCATCAATGTTGTAACGTTCAAAGTTTAAAAGCTCTTCCAGATTTTAACGATTCAAGGCTTTCTATATTAAACAATGTCAAATTGTTAATTTAAAAATATTAGGTTTCAATTAATTATTTTTAAATGAACCGTCAAATATTGCTAAATATGAAATATTTATTCTTTTTTCTTTAATTAAAAAATGTTTAATCAAATGCATAAAAAATTGATTATTTCAAACAGAAACAATATTTTTTAATTTAATGAAAGCCTTGAATTACAAATACATTATTATGAAGTTATTTTTAATTTAAAAATAGTTTATAAAGTTTTAGGCACATGTTTGAATTACTTAATGACTAAGATTTCGAATTAAAACAGTTAATTTTTTCCACGTTAAAATCTGGAAATTCTGAATCTTGACCGGATTTCGAATCGTTTTGTAAAGTAAATTATTGTTCCTTTTTAATACATAAATTACAGATTCCTTTTTAAAATAATTTATTTATATTTACTGTTAATAAAATGCAAATATTTTTTATACAAAATTCTCAACTTCAAACGGTTTTAATGTTTAGTTTATTAAGTCTTCAAGACTGCATTTTGAAATTCTTTAAATTAAAAATAAAAACCTAAAATAAAAAATTTCTAAACTAAACGATTTTTAAATTACGCATTGTGAGCTGAATGATGTCATAATCGAAATCGATAACAATTCAATTTATTATTTTAAAAAATTTTGAAATCGAACTTAGGCAGATTTGTTTTTTAAATATTTACCAAATTTCCGGTAAAAAAATAAAATCACTGTCATTTGCCGGATTTTCTCCATTTTAACAAATTCCCAGCCACTTTCCGGTTTTCTAGTCCAGCGGCCAGCCTGAGAGTTTTATAATTTATTTATTTAATTTTTTTTTCGAAGCAGAAGCAGCGATCAGTGATAATTCCATGAGCGATGAAAACACAGAAACGACAGAGGAAGCGACTCTAAGTCATATTGTAACAATTATTGAAAATTTCAAAGATTGGGGGAGCCGTTGAAAGCAGAGGACACTACACTAAAAACCAACCGGGCACCGATCGGGTTTCCCGATCGGGAGTCCCGACCTGGCCCCGACCTGGGCGTGTGTTTCATCCGCGATCTTACCCAGACCAGGAATCCCGGCATGGGTCCGACCAGGAATCCCGATATGGGCCCGACCCGGCCCGGTCTGGCCCCGCCCGGGGCCAGATTAAAATTTCTGCACGGGAACACGAATAACCTCAATTCTATTCTATTTTGTTTATGTTATCTAACCAAATATCCTTATAAAATCTAAATATATACGTACATGTGCAGTACTCACATGCTATATGTATTAAATTTTAATGGAAGCTGATGCGCTAATAATTTTCACTCCCGCGCACATGTTGTTCAAATCATCGTCGAATCGAGAGCAGATGTCTCAGCTTGAGATGGAACCTATTCAAACTATATTACCAAGTAGCGTTAAGAGGCATCCGTAATGCTTGTGTGACAATTAAACCAAGGATATTGTTTTGTAATCAAGGACGAGAATTAGAGACATATGTCAAGGTCATGACAATTAATGATATGATCATTTGTTTCTCCTACACTGAAACAAATTTCCGGAATTTTTCTTGTCGTTCGACATACAATATTTTCAAATTTTGTTGGGGAAAATATTTTTTCGAAAAAATAGTCAATTTTCCCTAATCTTCGGACAAAACTTCAGATGAGTCAGATTTATTCCCTAGAAATTTGAGGATAATTCGGAAATGTTTTCGGGAAATTTTCTTATACTTTCATAGAAAACAATTTTTATTATTGTCACGATTCATATGGAAAATTCCACATCCGGTATCAGAAGGACTACCTTAAATATAAGTAATTTCCCCCGCATAAATTTAAGGAGTTTCGAGAAATGTTTTGTGGAAATTAGATAATATAACAACCTTTTTGAAAATATTCATACTGTTATTAAGAAACTCATTTTGTATAAAAAATTTGGAATGTTTTTCTTGTACTTATAAACGTATGTAGATTTATTTTTAGAGTAATTAAAAGGAAATTTATTTTTGACAATTTTGCACTCTCCGAAGGAACATTTTATTTTCTTTATAGTAAACAACATTTATTAATAAAATACTCAATTAAAAGCAAAATTATGTTTCACATTTACTTGCTTCAAAAGAGCAACTTATAATTATCGCTTCCTACATGATCTGTTGCTGATTCAAGCTCACAAAAATATCGTTAGAAGAAGGTATTTAGGTGACTGATGGTAAAAGTAACAAACAAGTAAAATCAGTCTTCGGGCCTAATTAATTTATCAAGAATTAAAAGATAAATTTGTTTTCTTTCATTAATGAAGTAATTTAGAAAAAATATTTTTCATTTTTCTTAATAATAAGTAACCGATTTAAAAAGCATTCGACGAGACTTGTCCAAATTTAAAGATATTCACACAGGAAAACATTAAAATTTTAAAATATTTGGAATGATTTCAAAATTTAAACTTCTGAATTTGACCAAATTTGAGTATTTTTTAAAATTTGAAATTGCTGCTCTCCCATATTTTTTAGATGCTCTAAAAGGCAGATCCGAATTTCTTTAAAAGTTTCTGAAAAATAAAATATATTCAAAAAAATTTTTTTCTTTTTATTTCAACCCCAATAAATATAAATATTGGATAATCATGAAAGTCATATCGACACCATTTTAAACTCAGTTTTCAGTGTTTAGCGCTTTTGTAAACTGTGAGAATTAATTTGTACAAACATGATAATATTATTGCAGACTTTTAATTTTTAGGCTTTCATAATTACAAATGTAATATGTATGCTGCTATTTTTAATATCGAAATCAGAGGTTCCCTTTCAATTCAAATAATGAACAAAATTGTGTCTCAGTCTTGATTAGGTTGTAGAAACACCAATTGATACATGTGATTTAAGATTCTAATCCTTGTTTTCATTTCTATACACTTTTACGAATAGCAAGAATTTTCTTGACAAAACTTTAGAAAATCGACGACTACCAAAAAGGCGAATTTTATTATTTTTTTCAAAGGGTTTAATACTTATTCTAATTTAGAATTTATACGACAGCTTGTGAATTTTATAGCAAAAAAAAGGTAACACTGCGACCTCAAAAACGTGTGTAACTTCTTATTGACTTTTTAGAATATTATGAACTTCTAAAAAATGGTATAAATTTACGCCTCATAAAAAATTTTAAACTTCTATTTAATTAATATTTTTTCTACTAAATTTTTACAGTCCAGTGACGTCTAAAACCGCTGCGCACGTCGAAAAGAGCAAAATGATGTAGAAAACGTCGTTTGCCCCCTTTTTCTTCTCAAAAGATCGAGAACTTTTATATGGATTCAGTGACCAGTAAAATCAGCTTCGTGGCTGTTGATATATGGCTGGATGTCCTCCAATGCTTTTTTCCTCTTCAATATTTTCAACACCTATTGGAACTAGATTGCAGTCCAATTTAATTTTTGTGATTACACAAGCAAATAAATCATTGACGAAATCCAATCATTCAAATTTAAAAATAGGAAATATGTGCTTGCAAAGAATCTATAAAACAATTATTTCATATAAGTTTAAGGATTTACTCTACGTACAATCAATCTCAAAAGTTGCCTATCTTTAAAATGATTGATAAAATAGACAAAAAGTATCTATTATTAATTTCTATCAACTTTGGTGATAAGCAAACTTTAGAAAAATATAATCAAGGTTGAAATTGTTTATTTAACAGAAGTTATTTAAAGGTTTAGTTTTTCTTTTCACCTTAGGGAAAAGTAACAATTTTTATATAACCCTCATGATCAAGGTCTCATGTTATTCTTCGATGGATTCTCTAAAATTCTATTTGGGTTGATAGAATTTGGGTTTGGTTGATAGAATTTGGAATTTCTATTTGGGTTGACAGATAGAAGTTGGGTTGGGTTGTTACTTTAATTTTAATCGAATTGAAACGACTTTCTTTTTTTGTATATATCCTATTAAGAGATATTTATATGTCATAGGATAAAAAGAAATTCAAAAATGGACTCACAGAGGCAGAGGACAACAGAAACAGATTATCGGCTTGCGCTGCATTGCGCGCTCCAGTGCGAATGTTGTTCATGCACCAAGTGAGCAAGAGCAAAATCAAGAAAGCTTCAACAAATTTTATGTAACGAATTTGAATTACAAGAATGAAGTAACTTTTTAGGTAACTTGATAAGATAAATTCATGGACAATGATCATTTTTAAAGCTAGGGCCACGGATACGTTATTTTAAATATAACAAGGTTCCAACCAAATATAGTTCTCATCCAGTTGTAATTCTCTTCTCTTCATATACCTATACACAATTGGTCTACTTGAATTTTAGTTAATGGAAGCTTTTAATGTGTCCCCTAAAGGTGGGTTTTCGTATGCGCGACTGGAACAGCGCTACTCAAATCGCGCGTTTCAGTTTATGACTACTTCTCACTGAATCTTATGCTGCCCTTTCCTAATGCGCGAAACCCGACGCGCGACGGTAGGGACTGAAAAATGTAAAAAAAGTAAGGATTTTTGGGTACATTTAGGAACAATCAAGTTTAGAGCATTATTTCTTATACAAGGGGCGATGGAATTTTTTTTTAAAAATTCATGAGTATGAGGAAAACTGTTGTGACCCAGTTGCAGTTGAGAAATTACAAAAATAATAAAAATTGTTGCTTAAAAGCACAAAAATGTGCAACTATGTTATCTTCAGTTCTAATACAGATGTTAAAGCGATTCAAACTGCAAACCGTAATTGATAGACTCTGTATTTATTTTCAGTCACCCGGAAGAATGTGTTAGTCTTCTTTTTTGTGAAAATCGCGATATTTTTAGACATTTTTTTCGTCGGAAAACAAGTGACAGAAAGCAGGGGGGGGGGCCCTTTTTTGTTTTACTGCCGACCGCTGGCGCAATTCTTCGGCCCTAGTTCTGAATGCTTGGATGGCACCTGGCCACGGGGCAAAGAAAGGGACCAGCGGTCAGCAGTAAAAAGAACGGGCCCCCCTGCTTTCTGCCACTGGTTTTCCAACAATGAAAAATATCTAAAAATATCGCGATTTAAAAAAAAAGTAAGACTAACACATCCTTACGGGCGATTGAAAATAAATACAGAGCCTATGCATTACAGTTTGCAGTTTGAATCGCTTTAATATCTGTATTAGAACTGAAGATAATATAGTTGCACATTTTTGTACTTTTAAGCAACGATTTTTATTATTTTTTAAATGTCTCAACTGCAACTGATTCACAACAGTTTTCCGCATACTAATGCATTTTTTCACATTTTTTTTATCGCCCCTTGTATAAGAAATAATGCTCTAAACTTGACTGTTCTTAAATGTACCCAAAAATCCTGACTTTTTTTACATTATTCACTCTGCTAAGCACAAATTTTTTTCGCATAAACGTCTTCAAGCTCATTAACGTAATACACTCTAAGCTTTTAAATGACTGTTTCTTTGTTCCACTAGCATTTTTTTGACTGAGTTGTTAAGCTTTAAAGGCAGATGACTATAGTTTTTTCGCCGATAGTACACTGCTCTAGAAGCAGTCTAGCCGCCCAGCCGCCGCGACTTGAGTATTCAAAAGTGTTTTAATTTTATACTTTTTAAATACATTCTCTGCGCAAGGCTGATTTTTCTGCTATTTATGTAATTCTGCTTAAATATTTAAATCTTTTTAAATATAACCTTAAAATTAATTGACAAAAAACAAAGAATAATTTTTAATTTTCCAATTTTAAAATAAATATCAGTAAACTAGAAAGTAAAAAGATTCTAACTTTCATAAATTGTACAGATCGAAGGTTAAAAAAAATCGCTATAATTTGCAATGCTCTAATTTGAAGAATGAATCAACTAATTACATTTTTTGTTAAATTATATAATTTTAAGCAGTTTCAGTGAAAAACATTCAAACTTGATGGATTACAATTCTTTTACACTTTTTAAACTAGAAGTTAAAAAATATTAATTGTTTAGTTGTTATTTATACATCAAAATTTGTTTTGAAATCTTGTTACATATTTCTTTAAACTATTTATTTGAAACAAAAATTTTTAATATTTTTTAAAGGAATTTGAAACATATTTTGTTATTATCTGAAGATCTTCAACTAATGTAATTAAACTGGCCGATATTAACGCGGAAACATTTTTGCAATACTGTATCATCACTACAAAGATGCTGCTCAATTAAAATTTTCTGGCATCCCTCCGATTCCCTGTTCAAAAAAAGTTTTCGAATTTCACTTCGACTTGTCGACACTTACTTGGTGATGGGGGGGGGGGAGCTACTATTTAAGGTGAGTTCCGAACCGCAAAGAAGTTGTGTAAGTACTTAGAGAAAACCTTTTTCTATAAAGGTACCCCGGTCTCAAGACTCTCCGGAGAGAAATATCTCCCTTGCTAGGCTAGTATTCACCGCATGGGCCGCCTAGGCTCTTCCAGAGTGCGAGGCGAGAATCGAACCCGCAAGCCGACGGAGTAAGTACAAAGCCTACATCTTAGCCCCCACGACCATCGTCCCACTTTTACTTGAATTTTAGTTTAATATATATTTTAGGTAACATACAATAAGAGCAGCTAAAAATTTCTACAAATTTTGATAAATATCTATTGGATTATTTTAGTTTTAGACTTATAAGTCCTATTAGTTTAACAAAATAATACTTTTTTGGTTGCCAAAGTGAAATTGCATTTTGTACGATATATCTCGACGTCCAGAATGTCGGGAAGACTAGTTCACTATTTCCCCTTATCAACTCACCCAATTATTCGGGACGACTAGACACAGTCTACAGTACAAGATGCCTGACTTATTTATTCAATAACTCTTTGGTTTGCTATATTAGGGGGAATAAATTGGTTTCTTTGAGACACTTGATTGTCTTTTCAAATTGCGTCGGTTTTCTCGGAATTCCTTGGCAGCTTGATCTCTTCGGTTGAGGGTTTTCCATGTAGCGAATTTATCCAGCTATGCTTATTAATTTCCTCTGACGTTTTGATATGAATCGATCTAAATTGCTGTAATTTTCCAGTCAGATTGTAGGAAATCATTTTACGTTTTTTTAAAAAGATGCATCTAGCTATCTTAGTAAAAAAAACTATTTTTTAGCTGTAAATGTAATGATATTCTATTTTTGGTTGAATATTGATCTTTTATATTGAAAATTCATTTATTCCTTAGAAAAATCGTACTTTTGGCTTGACAATTTAATAATTTTGTTAAAAAGTCATACATTTTGGGTTGAAATTCAACACCTTGATTGAAAATTCAATTATTTTGTTGAAGCTTTAGTTTTCATTTTTTTTAAATTCATCATTTTAGTTGAAAAGTAACCCCTTTGATTTGGATGAAAATGTAACTATTTTGTTGAAAATGAGTTAATTATTGAAACTTAACTTGTCTCTCTAAAAATTAAGCTATTACATTTCCGGTCGAAAATGTATCTTTTTTAGATAAAAATGCAATACTTAGTTGAAAATAAAATATTATCATAACAAATACTATTATAGTAAATACAACTACCTGGTCGAAGATTCATTATTTTACTTGAAAATTTATCTCTTCTTTGGTTAAAAAGTAAACTATCTTGTTAAAAAATCGTCTCTTTGGGTTGAACGTTTATAATTTTAGTTGGAAATTTATATTTTTTATTAGAAATTCAACTATTTTGTTAAAAATTCATCTATTTTGTTGAAAAATATAATTTTTTAATAGGAATATAGAGCATTTTTAATTAATTTTAATATAGCATTCACATTCATTTTATTTTAATTAATTAATTCCCTTATTTACATGTGGCGGTAGAGGTCGAAAATACAAAATGTGTGTAATCGGAAATTGGAAACATTTTAGGCGCTGACATGATAAATAAAACGTACATACATGGCCAGTTGAATGCTATCCGAATTGCACAATAGCAGGGGAGAAGCCATTTTACAGGGGTATTTTCATATTTCGCGCCTTTAAAGTTGCATTCGGATCGGCCATTCGGCCAAGTCCTTGCATCTTCGGATTAAGTTTATGAGAATTTCCATGGTTGCGTTCAAAACCTCAAGCGGTTATGTTCAGTTTCACCTGTTTGCCCTAGTCGCTGTCAGTAAATATAGGCAATGTCAATTTAAAGTTTACGCATGTAATATTTCATTCACTTTATTTAAAACATATCCTGTCTATTCATAACATACCTTTTTTTATACAGTAAAAATAAGCGTTAAACACAATTCACTCTTCGCCCACTGGAAGCGCAGAATATTATTACTATTTTATACTATTTGTCACTGAGCAGCTATTCTATAATGGTATTAGCTAAGAAAAAAAATTATGTTTACTTCTCAGTTCACATGTCTCACATGATTATTAATTAAACATTTTTATTATTTGTAATTACTATATAACATAACCTATATTGTTTTGACACTTGTATCCGTTTGAAGTTTCGAACGCAACCATGGAAACTATCATAAACTTGATGCGAAAATGCACGGACTTGACGAAATGGCCAATCCGAATAAAACTTTAAAGGCGCGAAATATGAAAATAACCCTGTAGAATGGCTTCTGCCCTGCTGTTATGCAATTCGGGTAGCATTCAACGCGCCATGTATGTAAGCCCCAGCGTGTCCACCCTGTATATATATACCAGGTGTATACATATGAAACCGGTATTTTTTCAAGAAAAAAACACATTTATTTCAAGAGAATGATAACAAATATTTTATTCAAAGTATG
>NC_046660.1:94641292-94658432 GCF_010883055.1 Belonocnema kinseyi | reverse complement strand
CTGCGAGCTGTTTTTGCGTCTGACCATCGTCTTCATCTAGCAAAGCCTGCAATTCGACGTCCTCAAACGATTTCGGTGGTTTGCCGCGGTCAGCGTTTCTCAAATCAAAATTGCCACTTTTGATCTTGTTAAACCACTCATTACACTGCGTTCGACCAAGAGCATGCTCTCCATAAGCTTCGACAAGCATTCGATGAGATTCTATCGCCGATTTACCCAAATGGAAACAGAAAATTAATGCTCCCCGCAAATCGTTCTTTGAAGGCACGTATTTCGACATTTTCAAGAGCGAAAAAAATCACGATGTCATATGAAACTTGAAATGTTTGGTATTGGATATTGTTGACAGATGACAATATGCCAATTAGCACAAATGGTAAGTTTCGACAGTGCCTACAAGTGTGCCTACTGGCCGCTAAATAGCAATACCGGTTTCATATGTATACACCTGGTACTCGTATATATATATATATATATATATATGAGATTAAATCCATAGTAATGATTTCATAAATTGAAATTCACTTGGCTCATTCTTTTGCTGTCTTGTTGGTCGAGTTATACATTTTTCAATAACTTTTGACGCCCCCCCTCCTTTTTCCATTGTTCTTAGCTTGGAGCATGGTACTCCGACCCCGCCCCTGCCCTAAACGTATCACCTATTTTATAAATGTTTCCTTATTACTGAGCCTTGAGGAACTCTTTTTCAATTAATACCTGCATTTTTTAGAATTTTCAGAAGTCAGTGGCTTTATGCCACTTCCAAATCTTTTTTTCTACGTCTGTTGGCACATGGCTATAAATTGTTGTTTACTTTGGAAGGTTTTACTTATATTCTTTTAAAGAAAGATTAGTAGATCTGGGGTGGATCTTTCGTTTATGAAGCCAATTTAATGGTGAGCTCAAAAATGTTTCTCATCGAGAGTCTATCTTAGACGACTATTTTGACATTCTCAACAGAGAACTAAATTTGAAAAATAGGTTCTTGTGATTATGTCTGTCTGGCTATCTGTAAATTTTTAGGATGCTAGCACGATAACTTTCGAAAGAATTGACATATTGGATTGGCCTTTGGTATACTCTTTTATTTATGGGCTATTTGTAGTACTCGAAAACTCGAACAATTTATCCTCACGAATTTTTTAATTAAAAAGAAAATTATCAGAGTTATAGCATTTTCAAAATTAAAAAAAAACGAAAATTAGCATTTTAGGCCAAACAACGCCCGACATGAAAAAAGTCAAGAAAACCAAAATGTTGCTTTTTGAAACCCCTACAAGATTATCGTAATAACTTTTAAATTTTTCATAAAAAATAGAAAATTCAAATTTTGAAAAAAAATCCGTAGACAAAGTTGCTCATCCAAAAAATAGTGAAAACTCATACAAATTTGTCATCGATCGCTATTCGACAGAACGCGTAGTTTTTATTTTAATCGTAAAAAATAATATTTCAAATGTGAAAAAGAGATTTTTTGTTAAAAAACGACGCATGGTACGAAACAAAATTAATAGGCAATAATTGTCCATCTAAAATGGATCTACAGATTTTTTATAATTATTTTTAGAACGGACGAGTACGTTTTCTTTTAATCGTTCAAAACGAGATTAAAAATAAAATAATTAATTCTTTGGGCAAACGAATCAAGAGATGAAAAAAAACGAAAAAGACAAAAGATGTTTAAACACATAATATATACAAATTTATTATAAACTCTTGTTATTAAAATATATTAGGAATAATTAAATTAATTTTTTCGCAAAACGACGCAAGCTAAAATAACATTTTATTTTACCAAAATTTTCGCATAAATTATATCTAAATATTTGTTGAGAACCACTTTATACTAGGATGCGTATTTTTAGTTTCAATCGTAAAAAATCACATAACTTTATTTTGCAATACATATCTGAAAAAACGGCACCAGACCATGATACAGAAATAATTGCAATATACATTTAATACAATAGAGTTGAACATAATGTGGAAAAGTTCGTATTTCGGACAAAATTAAGTGCGAAGCACGAGATACGTGATGAGAATGTGTTCTTTAAACAGTTGGAGCATTCAAAAACGAGAATTAACAATCGCCAAATTACACTTGTCGATGCTTTGACCATTAATTTTAAAAGGCCTGCACATAAACGTGGGAGAAATAGAAAGACCGAGTGTGAAGCGCGAGAGCGGATAGTCGCGCGCCCTAGGTAGGTTTTCTTTAAAAATAATTTGCCCATTGTACATGTTAGTGGTTGCACGATAGTTGGCTATATATGAGAAGAGTCTTTTCCAAGCTTCGGAATTCGGGCAACTATAGCTTCTTTCAGAGAATGGGAAATTTTGTATTTTTCCAAATTGTATTGGATATTGATAGCAAGGAATTCGATTGGGTCCAGGATTGATATCATAAGATTCTTGTATTGCAGATTTTGGTTCCTCTATGGTAAGATCCCTGTTGTTTTCTAGATTATTGCCGTTTTTAACTGTTTTTCTTTGCGTAGATTTCGATTCTTCAGAGTTCTTAAATCTCCACAATTTAGTTTCAGTTTCTCGCAGGCTTCCCCTAAGCGATTTACCACCTTTATAGAGTTTTTGTCGATCTTTGACGAATCAAGTTAGCACTTCCACAATCGAGATTGCCAAATTTCTTTGTATCGGAATTTTGGGGTTTTTGGGCTGTTTTACCGATTTATGGGCTCCGCTAGTTTTCATTAAAATTCAAATTTCGAGTGGAGGTCTTTTAACGTTAAGAGTTGGAGCCCAAAATAGGTTTAAAGACAACCTCTGGTTTTCACGCAGATAAGGTTTTGCCAAAAAATACTCTTCTTTCAGAATTTTACAGTGTAATTAGAGTAATTAGTAATCAGTCCCCTCGCTAAACTGCCAGTATCTTTGTGCTCCTTGAAAATTCAAATTAGTGTTCATAGATAGGTGTTTGACTTCTGAGATGTAGGGGTGGTTTTTGCAACAACAAAAAATGTAAGCATTCGAGAGCTTAAGAAGGGCCCAACAATCCTTTCTATTCTGTTTTTTACAGGTTTAAGTTTTTACTAAGAGGGTAGTTTTTTTGTACATAGGTGTGATTTAAAAAATTTTTTTTTTGGCTAGTTTATGAACCAGCCAAAAATGGCTGGTTCATAAACTCGTGCTTTCTTTTAGGACCTAAAAAAAGTGTGCCAAAGATGAATTTGATTCGTTCATTTTTTCGAGAGTTATCGTGTTTACGGACGGACAGCCGGACGGACAGACAGACAGACGCCATCGTGAAAATCTGAATTTTCGGATTCAGGGGGTCTCGAAACGTGGACATTTGACAAAAGCGGGGGGTCAGATTTTACACAAATATAATACCTTCTCTTGATGAGAATGTAAAAATCATTTTCACCCTCATATAATAGAATGAATATAGAAATATGAGCAGGGAGATAAGTGGCAATTCAAAAGTGTAATTTGCTTTTTCTTATGATGCTAGATTGATTTTTTATCTATCCAAAAGCTCTCGAGAATAAATTGAACGTATTTCCCAGATTTCACAAAGATTTCTTGTCTCTGCATGTGAATCCCTCTAGACTGAGAAAAATGTTTCTTTGATTCAAACCAAAAAATTGATTTGAATGTAATTTATTTGAATACAACAAAAATTATTGGAATTAAATCTACAATTTTATTAGAATCAAACTAATTTATTTAAATTTTATTAAAACTATGTTTAAGAAAAAAATGATTTTACCCTATGTTAATGAAATAATAATGTTTAAGTTTAAAAAAGAATTTATTTGATTTTAATTCAAATATAAGTTTTGTTTAAATGAAAAAGACTGTTAAAACCAAAAATTTTCTCAATTAAAAATGATCAGTAGAGCAGGGCCCATTATCAGAAGTAAAAAATTATCAAATAAAGCTAAAGTGAAAATACATAATTCTCTATTTGTATTGAGTGTGCTATACGGCAGCGAGACATGGACCTATTAAGAAAAGGATGAATGCAAAATTAACACGATTGACTTGAGATTCCTGCGCAAAATATGCGGGAAAATTCTGGTGGAAAAAGTCAGTAACGAGATAATTTTCCAAGAATGTGGTGCAGAAGAAACACTAGTGGATACATGGAAAAGAAATCGGTTATGATGGTCCGGGAATGTTGAGAGAATGCTACATGAACAACTAACGAAACAAGTGTATCAAGATAAATTAAATGGCAGCGTGCCTAGAGGCAGGCCGCGGAAAGAATGGTTAGAATGTGTGAATGATACCCTCGTTAGAACAGATATAAGAAGCCACAGAAACGCGAGAGCTTGCATAAAAAATGCATGGGCATAAAAGAAGCTACAGAAGTATGCCAGGACAGGAAAGTATGGCGAACAAATAGTTAATAAAAAATTGGGAATCGAGTTAATGACGCCTGAAAGAAAAGATATTGGATAATAATAGACCCAAGTGGGGAACCTCACATGATGACTTTGTGGGGCTCTTGACTTGGGGTGATTGCTAGAGAGATTTCTCATCAACTTGGGTTGGAGCAGTGTTGTCTAACGAACGTGTCATTTAAATAAATAACATAAGAATTCTAGATCTGTCTAAAAATTCTATAACCCGTTCCTCACATTACTCCCTTCCCAACCGAGTGAGTCACGCCCACCCCGGAAGGGAAATAGCCTAATGGTGTAATAATAATAATATAACATAAGGCAATGTAAAATCATTATCTTTTCTAATTTTCTAATCGAAGTCTCTTCTATAATATAAACTGTTGTTCTCGCATAAGAGGTTCTCAACACGTCATACCTGGGTGTGATATCCCCCCGAGAGTTCCTCTTATAAATCTTATAATTTAATAAAGGAAACAGGAATTAAGAATGAAGGACTGGCACACTGCCAGATGGAGAATGGATCTTTATGTTAGTATTTTAAGTTATTTTTTTTTATCTAGATTGACAGAGGAGCCAGCTTTTAGAATGAATAATGTGTTAATTTAATGGAAAGAAATAAAACTGGAGTAATGGAAATCAAATAAAATACTTAATAATTCTTTATAAATGAATTGATAATTATTATAACATTATACATATGCACTAGGTAGGAACAAAATTATTTTTGTTGAGATTTTTTTCGAAACATTCTATCCAAGTTTCAACCAAATCAGTCAATATTAACATAAAATTAACATCGAAAAATTTTCGTAAAAGCAAAAAAAAAGATGGACGTTTCTTGGTTCATACTTAGTTTTCGGGAGATTGTTAGAATTTGTTGGCATGTCTCCAACGAATAAATTGACGCATATGAGCTCTGTTTTTACCTTTTTGCCATAAATTAGGTTTATTCGACAAGACAAATGATTTTAAGGATTTTTGAACTATTTTTTTAACTCTTTAAACAATTTATATTTGTTTAAATAATGTTGTTTTCCAAATAGACAGTCATTACTAGGAAGGCTCATATTTATCAAAGCATTTGTTAATTTTCCGTATTTGTTTTGATAATTTTCTTATGTCCGAAATAAATGTTTAAAATTTATCCTTTTCTGTAAGTAATGCAGGAATTGTTTATTATTAAGAACAATATTTACGTTAAAATTATTATAAAACACTAGATTGGGAACAAAAAGTCCGATTTTGTTATCTCACTTTCATAAAATGTACAATTGATCTTTAATAAATTTTTAAAACAATTCTACAATGGTTTCAAAAAAAATGTTGATCTTGACAATGACAAATTATCGGATTGATTACAGAAAAAGATTAAATGAAAACATTTATTCTAGAAAAAAATGGTTTAAATCATTTATTTAACCAAATTCAAATTCGTAAAAAAATAGGGTAGTAATAACTAAATGCGGTAAAAATTTAAAAATAAGCGACAAATTAAAGCAGAAGCAAAACTAGAGTTTTTTACCTATCTTTAAAAAAAGCTACAAGTAAATAACAATTATTTTCAAACAATTGGTAAATTCTCAAAACAAAGATCAGTTTTCGTATAAAATTACCAATGGTCAGATGAAATATTAAAGAGGTTCCTTTCGATAAGCAGATAAGAAAAAATTATTTAAACAACTGATTTTAATCATCGAATACAAATAATTTATGACAACAAAGGGAAACAGAGCTCATATGTGTCAATTGTGCGCAAAATTGTCAGTTGTATTTTTGTTTCAGTGTTCATCGAGTGATACAATTTTATATTATTTGGTATATAATAAAATATTATTCTCCGCATTCCTACAGGAATTAAAATATACCGAATTCATGTAAAAATGTTAAGGAATTGTGTTTAGTTCGGTGAAAATAAATCTTAAACTTTTGTAAGTCATGTTTTCCATGAGAATTTTACAGGGCCTAACTAAGATTTAGAACCTGAGAGTTTTTTTATAAATGCACATTTTATTCTCTATGCCAAAAAGGCACCGAGCAAGATTAAAGTTAAAGTTTGAAGTTTACGAAAAAAATTAATAATTTTACAATTTCGTATTCAGAGAAATAGATAATTAATTATAAAAAATAATAAGTTGTGGGTCCGCCAGTTTATACCACGTGCATATTTTTAAAATAAATTTTAAGTTTTAGTCGTAGTAAAAATCGTTTCACCCAATGAAATTTAAAAATTAATTATTCACATATAATCTCAAGTACCCAATCGTATTTTATGACCGCATTTGCGCAAGGGCTGAGAAACGAGCATTAGTTGCCAGGTTAAAGAGTAGAGACCGCCCGTCAGCACAAAAAATGTTAAAGAAATAATTTTAAATTATAACGAGATAGGAATATGAGTTTAGCAAAAAATTTCCCTCAATTTTTAGGACTTAAAGAGGAAAGCACTGAGTAATGAAAAATATTCTTCTTAAGAAATGAAATTTTCATTACACTCATAAATTATTGTTTATACCAATAAACAAATAGTATTAGGTTAAATAGATTACTTTTTGTAACCGTTAAAATTCTAAATATACAGTTAAAAATTGGCCATCGTCAGAAATATCTGTAAGTTATTACTAGATTTTATTTGATTTCCTTAAAATGTTATTGTGTTGACCAGGTTAATGAATACATGAATATGTTACTTTGAAATTAATCAATCTTGTTGATTACAGGTCCATATTTTTATTAAAAAATAACTGCTTCGAGGTCTCATATTATAGTTTGACGTGTTGACCGCGTTTTTCGAAGGTGCTCATCAAAAAAACAATATAAAGACTATGCATTTGATCTTTCGTTTGTAAAAAGTGTTGTGTCTATTGTTAAAAAATATTTCAGTAAGTGAAAAAAGAACGGAATTTTTATTAAGTGCAATTTAAGACTATTTAACAAAAAAATGTTTTAAGTTAATTGTATTATTTTGACTCCCTTTGCATGATGGACATAATGAAAGTTTATTAAAAAACACCAGAGATGTCAAAATTGTGTATGTATCCATGCCATCCCGCAAATGGAGTGATTTTAGAGATTTTATTTGGCTTTCTATGTAGGAATGCCCGTATGTATTTTCAAAGTAAAATCTTGTATTACAATTTCAACACACTTCCACATGTCCAATGAACTTGAAAGTTTGTGTACATACGTATTGCCGATGACATTACATCATTTTACAAAATTTGAGTTAAAAAAAGTTTAATTTAAAAAAAAATGACAAGCCTCCCTTCTAGAAGGAGTTCAAATTGAGGAATTATACTGCTTAATATTATACTAGATTTGCGAAAGAAATATTTTGAAACTACTACAAGTAAAAAAATTAAGTAATTAAAGTTTGTAAATATTATTATTGTTATATCATTAAACTATTTCCCTTTCAGGGTAAGCGTGACTCACTCGGCGAGGAAGACAGAAATGAGGGAGACGTGGTATAGATTTTTAGATTGATTTGAAATTCCCGTGTTGTTTATCTAAACAACGCGTTCATTCCCCAACACTACTTTACACCAGGTCGCTGTTCAATCCCTCTAACGGTCACCCCGAGATCCGCACCTTCTTCGTCGAAAAGGGCCATTCTTCGACACTTGTCCATGGATATAATAAATAGTCATTAGGACATAAAGCATTCGTGTATAACACCTTGCATAATATTCTTATACTAAATAATACTTAAGAAGCTGATGCCTCTGTAATAATCGCTTTTTGCATTCATTCGGAACTCCTCCCATCTCGATACATAAATTGATCAATTCGCACAACCTGTGAGGTATGTAGTCGCCACCATATTTAAGCATTTCAGCGGTTATATTGTCCACACCAGCCGTATTAGTATTTTTGAGCTCTTATTTATATCTCTAATCTCAGAGGCATAGACTCTCTCAATTGAGTTCTCTAACGTATTACTTTATTTATACTTAAAAACAACCTTATATTAAAATATACTACAAAGAAACAAAATAATTGAATTTGAAAAGGGGGTATGGAATAATAAAATATGTGATGATAGTAATAAGGTGACTAGTATATTATATTTTAACAAAAGATTGTTTTTTTCAAACTGATTAAAATTTCTTACAAATTTAAAGACACAGAGATGAATTAACAACCGAGGCTGTTGTTCTAGAAACCTATGTATATTTTATAAGCTTTTGTGAAAGCATAAACTGTTACATACCTCAAGTTTTAGTTGCTTTGTGGTTATAATTGCATCCTCTAATTTAATTTTTAGTGATTAGTTTTCTTGTAAACTCCATAACAAATTAAAAAGAGAAAAAGGATTTTTTTTAATCCTTGCTAAATCAAGTTACGTATGCCAAAGCCGGCCAAAGTAGATATAACTCGCTCAGCATAAAATATAAGAAAAATAAGGAAGGCGTAATGAATTTTCCATTACACGAAACAGTTTTCTTTTTTTGTTTTATTGATTAAATTTTCTAGTTCAAAAAAAGAATTAGTGAAGTAAAAAAGATCTGATCATTTTTCACAGGAAATTTTTCAAACAAAAGTTTTTTCACGGTGAATGTTTAATCGGTTAAAAACGTATCCTTTCGAAAAAACCCGTTCAAGTGTTAGTTTTAAATTACTAGGGCCAAAAAATAAATATGTTTCCTTATTTAAAACTTTCCAAATGATAATAATGTTTAGTCAGCCAAAGTACGGGACACTATTTTGCTATTATAGCGTATATTATTGACTAGCGTAAACGCGCGGCTCCGCCCACGTGTGGGAGTGTGAGGGGCGGAACGAAATTGACAATGAGTTCGCGAATAAAAACATGCCTATAAACTGCCCAGGGACATGATCTATTACTATACAAATTTTTACTACTTTTCGTGTAACGGTTCAGAAGTTATAAGAGAACAAAAATATAGAACTTCGCAGTATTTACACACACACACACAAACACACACACACACACACACATATATATATATATATATTATGTATGGATTAAATTCGCAGAACTGTTGTCGAAATTTTCCACGAATGAAAACTATTGATAGAGTTTAAACTACAAAAGGATTCGTATATTTACACGAAATTCCGATTTCATAAATTGAGAATTTCTCTTCAATAAAATGAAAAGAGCTTTGAGTGAGGAATTAAAAAAAATATGACAAATAAATGGAAACATAGTTAAAATGTAGGGTAGAAAGAGGGTCAAGATCGATCGGCTAATTTTCATTGCTCTATAAAAACTTAATAAGACGGGGAATTCATTAATGTTTTTAAATTTGGAGTCTCAGGTTATTATACATCATATTCCTATACGTAATTATTATTTCAATAAAACAATGCTTTGATAATTTAATTATTTCTAACAAGCTGTAATTCGTCGATTTCGCTCCACATGCGGGGCCAGACCGACTTTGGTTCTTGTATGAAATAAAAACATCTTAGGATCTGAAAATTATAGGGTGTGATTCATTTGCATTTTATGCTTTGGAAGATTTAGCTAAAAATACATACAGCAAAAAGTTAAATGTTTACAAAAAATGTTTAATTGTGAAAGCTATGGCATGACGTCTTATTCATTGACATTCTGCTAGGCAGCTGGGTGCAGATAAAATGCGCATACGACATTGTTGATCTTGCCTCGATAGTTAAATCACAGCTATTTTTCAAATGTAATTTATTTTGGACTTTAATGAATTTAAATTTGTATGATTACTTGATAGAATAATGTTTTATCTACGACTAGATCAAATTTTCATGTTCTATTTTTTCAATTAATGTAGCAAACGTATTACTTCTGGCATTGAATCTTCCATTATTTGTTTTTAAAAACAGTTTATTTTTATTTTTTTATTTTTCTTATACCCCATACATTTTCAAGATTTGAGTTGATAACATATTTTCCCTAATTAATTTAATTATTTGATACAAAGCAGAATTAAAATCATAATGGAAGAGCCACATACATATAATTAAAATTTAGCAGTTTACAAATCGATAAATAAAATACAAAATTTAGCAATCTTCTTTTTTAAAAGTATCTGTAAATTAGAAAGCTGTCTCTTCTTGAATTTATTCAATCTAGAAATTTACTAATTTGAAAAAACCACCCATCGAATTTGAATATAAATAAAATATATTTAATTTGATAAAAATTTAAAAAGAAAATCTTTTTATTTAAGAAACTGTAAATTGAAGGATTTTAAATTAGACAAACGTAAATATCGAATTAATTCGAATTATAAACTGAAAGTTTCCATTGAAAAAGAAATATTACGACATCAATTAGAATTTACAAATTACTTGAAACTGAAGTCAAACTTTTAAATTAATACTTTCCAAAATATTGGAATTAAAAAAAAATAAAAGGAAGCTTTTCACTTTAAAGAGTGAAATTCTTTTTTTCATAGCATCATGTCAATATAAAGCAGTTCAAGTAGGGAAGCATGTAGAAAACTCTAAGTTTGCCATATTTGAATAAGACGTAGAGTTTTTTTCCCAATGACTCTGTTCTCCCAACAGTGCTCTTTCTCATGATATTCTTTTACAAATCATGAAGTATTAATTTAGTACCACTCGAGATTTTTTTGTGAATATAATTTTATTTTCTGAAATGAGCTCTGAAATGAGCCCAGAAATGATAGGTTCTTTTTACAGTAAAGTTTGGAAAGCTAATTGTAGTCATGCGAATAAGGTAAATAATTCTGCATTTCATATCACAAACAGAGGCATTTTTATGTGTTTGACACACCAAGGAATGTTTTCAAGGTGAGAGGCAATCAAGATAATGGACTTATTTACCTAGACACGACCTAAAAATTGTATGTTAACTCGAGTGTGAACTTATATTATACTTGCTAAACAAGAGCGTTAATTATGAATCACTATTCAATTAATGTGAATAGCAAACTAAATTAATGTCAGGAAACTAAAATAAATTTATGATAATATGAACATTTTTTAATGATTTATGTGAAAAAAAGTTGAACTATCTACTCTTACGGACCTTTCCGTTAGACTAACCCCTTTTTCAACTCGTTCAGGGCTAACGTTATGGAAAATTCAGTATTTAATTCAGCAACTTTCGACATTTTTCTCCATTAAATTAAGTATCTTTATAACACACGAACTTCATTCTTATCATGAATACATAGTTTCATTCTGATAATATCTCAATTGAAATTTAATCAAATGCATTATTACCATTCAAACTGTGTTGAGATATCAAATCGGAAACTTGTCTAATATCTACAAGTGACATATTATCGGTTAATTTTCAAGGACTCTATTCATCTCATACATAAATGTCAAATTAAACGATTATAATGAGCAAACTAATGTGTTGAAATCCATTTCCCGAAAAACAATTATATTTTTTTATGAAAATAAAATAAAAATGGTTTAATTTTAATTTTTCGAAGAGTAATCAAATTATCGGTTGAATTATACTGTAAAATTGAATCAGTTTATTTTATTTTATACCTCGAATTTTTAATACCTTGTGAAAACTTTCTCCAAAAAAAAGTTTGTAGCTCAGAATTTTTTAATAAAGCTAAGGTTATTTTTTACTACAAATTTTCACCTTGACATATTTTAGGAAATGATCTTGCGAAAATCAAAGCTGTTTACATCTTATAAAATGATAAATAATTGAATATTGAGTGTTAATAATTCATCATGTGTAACTCTGATGAAATATTAAGTTATAAAATTTGAAAAAATTCTTTTATCTTGGGCTCATTTATTAAAGAATTTAAGGGTCCTTCGACATAGAAAAAGGTACTCAATTTATTATCAGCTGTCTCTATTATTACGGAATAATAATAGTCTATTATTAAAAATAATGACTATTCTGCAAATTGAAGAGAACGAAAGAGATAAATATATTTGGCTGTCTTAAAGATGTGTTGATTTAGGGGATTTGGAAATGGGTCAGGGGCTTCAAAGGTGTTGGAAAGAGGATTGTGTTTAGTAAACGGGTTCTGAGGGGTTGGAAGAAGCATTACATTGTATTCCCCAAGAAGGTCGGGGCATAGAAAGGTAGGCATAAATATTTTTATAAATTTGATATTTAAAAATGTGAAAAATATAAAATGATTTCAAAAGCTAAACCTTTAAAAACAATTTGAAAAATTCAATATATTTTCTATATTATGGATCCTTATACAAGTGAAAAATTTTCGCCAGTAAAAATAAATTTAAAACTTTCTAAATAAATGAAAAATCTTTGATTATAAACAAATGAAGTAGTTTAATTTTAATCCAGATTGGCAAATAGAATTATTATAAAAATTGTTTCAAGTCAGACGTCTAAATGATTTCATTGCTCGTTGTGTACAATTTTAAAATACGGACCGAGACTTCAATACGTGGAGAAACCTCGAGTAAAAACGTAGCTTCCGCTACAGACGTTAAAAATTAAAAGCCGTAGAAGATTGACTTCTTTACAGTTTATAGACTATCCATTGAGGACAAAGATAAGATACGTAATTATTTAAAAGAGAAAAGCAATAGAGACGACGTTCCTCCATTCTTAGAATTGATTTGACTCCCGAAAAAGGGTTTACATTAGAAAAAATAGTTTTACAATTACAAAATGAATTATACTTGACAAAATAACTAATTATACTGTTTTTCAGTATTGGTTTTAATGCGCTAAGTTTCTATTTTGAAATTAGTATTTTTTGGAAGAATCCCTTTAAAAAGATTATGCATGTACCTCTCTTTTAAATTAGTAACCCTTGCATAATCCTAAAAGTTGAGACATGAAAAAATATGTACAAAAAATAAATTTTCTCACTGTAAACACCACAAATGCCGATTAGGCACAATACCGCGAGAACATTCAATTCAACACACTCAACGAACCGGATTTCAAGGGAAGTCAACTGTTTGAAAGATTATTTGAATCTTTTCGAGATTTACTTTTGATAAACTTGTTCAAATAAAAAAATATAATTTTCAATTATTTAATTACTTTAAACAAATTTATTGGGTATGCTTCATGTTAGGATATTTATATACAGACCATCAGTAGTATGTTGCAATCTGGACAAAGTACATTTTTGAAGCACGAAATTTGATTTTTTTTTTACATCCACAAAAGGATTTTTTAAAATAAAGCTCCGAAAACGCGATTAAAACGCGGTGAAAATCTAGCGGTGGGCGCGATACAGGCGTCGCGACGTCCGACCACCGACTGGCTCAAAGTCGACGTCGCGACGTCGACCATCGACGCCAAACTGTAAAGAGGGGAAGGAAAGATATACACTACGAAGAGCTCATCGATCTTTCCGATAGAGACGCACCCACTGGGATAAGTATATGTGCTCTATGATAAGTTCTATCTGCTATCAAATGTTAAAAGCTACATGATTTCAAATTTATCTTTGGTAGAATGTGTACCAAGAAAATGCAACGATATTTCATTTGCAGCTTCATCTGCGAGATACAGTAACCGTGAAATTTCAAAATTTGTTTACGCTATATCGGTACTATATTAAAAATTTTGTTGCAGAATGTTTCTTGGATTCATTTCCCAGGAAACAACTGTGAATTTCTGTCAAATTGTTTGAAAAGGTTTTAATATGCTCTTAGGGCTTTTAATTCACCTACAGCAGGTAAAAAAACGTATCTTCGCGTATTATACCTAAAATTAATTGTAATTTTGCCTAAAAATCTTAAAGAGTAGTCCAAATGTGTAAGAATGTGAAATAGTGAAAGTTGAAAAGCCACTCTCCAAAATTAAAAAAACACCCCTTTCTATGAATAAAAGATAGTTAAAGTAAGCTGAAAAGCCAACATTTTATTTTCTTGTCCCTTCAATTTTATGGTTAAAAAAATTATTAAGTGTAAACCTAATTATTTTAATAAATTGATAACGAAATAAATCGTAAAATAAGGTCCGTAGCTGGGTAAGCATGGATGGGTTGCCCCCGTTTGTTTTCGGTCCATATTTTAGGCTAAGCTTTTTTTTAAAAATAAAAAAATTCGAATTTCTGAAAATTGGCACAACCGATTGTGTACCTGAAATGTTAAAAACAACAAGTTAGATTTCCGATATTTAGAAACGAAAAACGCTAAAAATCTTGTGTTTGAATTCCCCGCATTAAAAGCTGAGTAATGCCGTTGGGGCTCACAATGAAAACATATCCTAACTATATTCTCATCTAAAATTTTCAAAATTATGTTTGATTTTCGATATTTTCACACTAAAAGCGCCCAAAATTTTCTTTTTTTTATCCCATGAATTATAGACCGGGTGAGGCCGTTCGGAATGGTTTTGAACCATTCCAGCGTAAACAAATAATTCTGTTGACGTTTTTCAATTTTTAAATATCGAAAATCTAACTTTTCCTTCTCAATCTCTTACGTGTTCATATAGTAATGATGGTTTTTGATGATTTTTTTTATGATTCGGGAAATAAAAAAAAAGATTTTTTGCCTTTTCTATTGTACGAATACCTAAAATCAACCTTTTAATTTTAACATTTTAGGTGTGTTTTTACACTCGAGCCGAAACTGTCTCACTCAGTCTATAATTCGAGGGATAAAAAAAGAAGAGTTTGGCCTTTTTTAATTTTCAAATATCGGACATGAAACTTACCATTTTTATCATTTATTTAATTCAGTGAATAAAAAAGGAGATATTTTATATGATATTTAATTGGTACATTTCGAAAATGGTACCTGTGTTTTTATTGCCGGATATTCAGTGATGTGCGAGGGTAACTACCCTCTTAAAAAATGGTATTCGCTAAAAATTAAGTTGCCCCGTTCTCAAATTCTCGCGGAATTACATACATATAAACGGTCATCATTTTTCATTAATTTTTTTCAATTATGAAGTAATCCTTTGATATCAATCCAAAACGCTTTGAAATTTAAATAAAAAACAAGTGGGGACAACCCAACCCATACTTATCTGCGTATTGGCTTTCATTAAATGCTTTCCTTACTCTCATATCTCATCCCTAAATCTGTTATACGCCGTATGAAAATTGAAAGAAACTGGAGCTGTAAATTCCATACATAAATTACAATCGCTTTTCGCCCTGCTCGTTGCGGATTATCATTCATGTTAACTAAAAATTTAATTTAGCATTAATATTATACTGTGCTTTTGAAATTACTGAATTATATCCAGATTCAAATGACATTTCTATTATTTTCAATGTTCTAGAAACTAAGTATCGCTGAGTTCTCAAGTATTACATTCCGTTGCAAACCAGAATAAAGCGGGGAACTTTTCGAACACCTGCGGTCGATTCAGTGTATTGAATTCAGTTGGCTTTAAATCACTTTCCAATGCAAACCATAACAAGGCGGAATTTTTTTAACGACTTATTTTACTACATTTTTCCCCATGTTATTCTGCAATTCCTAATTTCGATAATTAAATCGAAGCGTTAGAGTTTCTATTGAAGTTAAAACTCGAGTTATTTTTTTTTAGTTTTCCTTCTTGCCAGCTTGAAATTAATTCTAAATATAGCTTCAGTGTTCCTAGCTCTTTGTTTAGCTCACTTAAGATCGACCGGTTATATCAGTCGGAGGATTATTGACCCCAGGCAGTTTGGAGATCTAGCAACGGGCATTACCTGTTCGATTATTTTCGGTATGCCCGTACCGTAAACTCTTAACCAGTTATTTGATTGCATCTTTTTCTTCAGTCCATTTTGTTTAGAAACAAATGTCTATCTTTCATGCCGATTATTATACCGTAGGAATTATTTTTCTTTCTTCACCTTCCCCATTTGTCGAATACTCTATTAGTTTTATGGCACAAACGCGGGAATCAGATTTTTTTCTGATCCATCAAAATTGAGGGTCGAAAGCAGACTTAGAAGAGGCCTATTCTCTTCGAGAAAACATAACGCCGTGCCGCGCGGCCCCGGTCAAGGGAAACCCCAGTACAAATAAAAACCCGTTGTCGCCTTTGAATAAACATCCGCGAAATGACGACTACATTTGACTGATCATTTATCTGGCCTCGGAAGACGTAGCCGATCTATGCCCGCAAAAGAATTTTTTATGGGAAGTATTACTTCCATTAAATATTCCACTTCCGCAGAACAATCAAATTTTGTCTTATCAGCTTCGGCGAAATGCTCCATTTCCGTTGAACATTCAACCTTCACTGAGATGCAATCTGTTATGCCGTCCGAATCATTCACTGCGTCTTATGTTACAGCCCGATGCGAGCGTGACAGAAATTAACGAATTTCCAATTTAAAATAAACTCTCGAAAAAATCACAGCTACCCTTACACTATAAGTTGGAGTTACTTTTGAGCGGCGACGACCAATCACACTCAACTTTTAGACCTCACCGAACAAGTGCGCCCACGCAGCCCCGAAGTAAGATCACTTCCGTTCAATTCCAGCCGAAATTAAAACTTCTCATCATCGCCGTTTCAACAAAAATTCGAAACGGAGTCTCTTTTAATGTGAACAATATGGGTTGCTAATAACCAATTTTAACGCGTACTTCCACGCAATCCAGAATCCGGTCAATTGCCCGTAATAAATAAATAAATAAGTAAATTAAATAGGACCAAAGCAAAAGGATTCTGACCGCACTTCGACTCGAGCACCTCGTACTGCCGAGCAAGTAGTATGAGTATATTCCGGGCAGACAACGGTCTCTCCACCGTCCGCGCTGGGAGTACCTCAGCGCTTACAAAGGCATGTACAGTCTGTCAAGTTAAAGCGTGGGTGGCTTTACTCGCAGTCGGTAAGGTGTATCGACATGATTTTGGTGTCAAAATATTAAGAAGAGCTCCCTCT
>NC_046660.1:94635980-94641192 GCF_010883055.1 Belonocnema kinseyi | reverse complement strand
AGGGAGCTCTTCTTAATATTTTGACACCAAAATCATGTCGATACACCTTACCGACTGCGAGTAAAGCCACCCACGCTTTAACTTGACAGACTGTATAGCAATGCCCGAATGCGTAGCTCACAACAGTTTCTTCCAGTTCGATTATTTTTCGGGTTGATCATTTATCGCATTGGATCTCACAAAAGGGGACGATGGTTGGGGCCCTCTAATCCCCACCACCTTTTTTTTCTGCTAACACACCACACGATTTTTTTTATTCGGAAACATAAATAACACATCATTCGGAACCAGTCGCGTATTTTCCTATTTCCCAAAGGGCAGAACGCTGTCCTGTCAAAGTACAAGTAAAACTCAAGTCATTTTAAACTTGCCATTTCAAAATGACATATAAGAAAGTCAGATCAATTCAAATAAATATTATGAAAAAGGGTTATTTTATGATGGAGCAATAAAGTATTACGTAACGCCTTTTCCTGACAGTTTTGAGATTTTTGTTGGGTCCGATCCAGTTTTATGACACACCAAGCGGGCTTGGTCGGGTTGTCGGTTAAAACGCACTTTATGAAGTAATTTTGCAAAATTGTAATAATTGCATTAAACTGAGGAAGAATCCTGAAAATGCGGTTTAAAATAAGAGAATGGACCGCAATTCATAGGGCACAGAGGGCCGGCATTTCCGACTTTAGGTCTTTTCATACAGTAGAGTTTTTCAGAAATTAGAGCTATACACAGTAGTGTGTGCTACGGCAGTAGTGTTTTAAAACCTGCATATGGAATCGGAAATTTAATAAGAAAGGCATCATGATCTTACGAATCTTGTGGGGTAAAGATCTTCAAGGTTAATTTAGGTTTCTCTTATGTAGATGAAAATCAAAAAGTTGGAGTTATTCAATTTTAAGCTTGGAAAAATAGTATTACAGAATAACATAAAACCTTTCATTTTCTCTTCGTATCATTCAGAATAAGTGTTAGCCCAAAGATGAAGTCAGCCTTTATTAAAATTTCAGTTTAAAAAAATGTTATAACAAATAAGTATTTTCAATCATTAAAACCACAGTTTTAATCAAAATAATAATCAGATCTGCTTTTAGAGGCTTTACATGGGTAAATTTATATTTTTGTTCCCTACAGAATCTTAATAATATTTACCCATAAACAAACCTTAAAATATATTTCATGTATAAATAAATCTATCTTACTGGATATTTAATTTATGTAAATCCTTTGGGGCAGTTCGAAAAAGATGTAGCGATTGTGGGTGAGCGGGGTCACCTCAAGCGTTATGCTGATGTTAAAGTTATGTACACTTGTTATTGTAGAATGACGTAGGATGACATTTACTCATAGTTACTTAAAGTTATTTTAATATCGCGTGAGGCAAAAACTATTAAGACATAGTATATTATGAGGAAAATTAAGCTTAATAAACCCTTGAAACTAAAACAATTCTTCTTGTAAATACACGCTCATTTTCTTGCATTCTATCTCATTTTAATTTTTTTTCAATTCCATTTGACACTTTAAAATGCTAAAAATCAATAGGTTAAATGTGAGGGGGAAACTACTTCTAAAATTGCGGTCCAGTGGAGGTGGATTACCTCGAATTACGTCGGATTAACCTGGAGTACTTTAGATTACGCGGATTACGATGGATTACTGCGGATTACCTAGGATTACTGTGCATTACTTTGGATTACTTGGATTACTTCGATTTGTTTGGATTACTCTGGATTACTCGAATTGCGCCGGCTTGCCACTGATTACTTTGAATTACATAGAATTGTGCTGGATTACTCCTCCTAAACTAGCCTCCAACGTATGTTCATTTCATGTTTCCCGCGAATAGAGGTAGTGTGTGGAACAGGGAATAGAAAGAGAGAGAAAATCGAGAAAAGGAACCTGTCCTTTTCTAAATATGGACATTGGTGATTGGTCAGTTGATCTTCTTCTAATAAAAGCAGATGGAAGATGAATAGAACCAATCGCTATTCTTAGAAAAGGACAGGTTCCCTTTCTCGATTTGTTTTCTCTTTTTATTCCCTGGTCCATTTTCGACAGCCGTAGCCAGCGTTCCAGTACTGTATGTCGATGGTCTGAAATTCTCTCATATCGCAGCAAAAAGTTGATTGAACAGTCGATCAATCGAATCTAACCTAACGTCAACCGCCAGAATCCGGTTTATAGAACACGTGTAGGTACGGCCATGAGCACGGCAAGATTTGATTCAACTTGGGGTAAATCTTCTGTTTCCATGTAGGAATTAGTAACTTCGGCAAATATTTGTATATCTTGACAACTTTGGTGCCATATATTGTTACACTTGGTCGACTGAGTGGTTTACCCATGTCTGACTGAAGTTCAAGTTCTAATTAAATGCATTTTATTTGTTTGAAAGAATTCTCCGTCACTGCAAGCAATTAATTTCGAAATTAATTCATCGGTCGCAGGTAAGCTTTAATTTAGTAAACTATTCATGGATGATCGAAAAAAGTTAAACATTCTAGACCATATAAAATTTCAAGTAAAAGAAGTTTTACAACCCGCTTTAAATATTTTCTTTTTAATTCAGTCTAACCTAAGATAGTATGAAAATACAACACTCGAAACAAAACTAAAATATCAATGAATGTGTTTATCTCGGTGTGTGTGACGGCTACGACTTTTACGACTTTCACGTTGCTTGCTTTAAAATGTATTTTATTTTGACGTCAACGTTTGACGAGGTATTTCGAAACAGACCCATTTTATAATAAAATAAATTAATATGAAGCTTCGCGGGACATGTTATAAAAAATATCATGCAAATATAGAGATCATTATTTATTTTTATTTGAAATCAACGCCGATAAAGTTTCTATCAATTCAAAAAGCTCTATAATTATTAGCGAAAACATTTGAGCCCATATTTTAAATGTTTGTAACAATTATTTCCGAGTTTTAACCTTAAATATCCAACTTGCGGAACATGACAAAGATATTGTGAAACAGACTTTTAAGTGATTATTGAAATCCTTAACTTTATCTTAACCTTAACTTTGAAGTGATATGAGTACTTTCCTTTGGTCTTTTTAAAAAAATTTCTAAACAAATTTATAAATCAAATGAAACGTGAAACATTGCTGGGACTTAAAGTGGCTAAGGCATTTCCAAGCGAATTTCGCACCTATTAATTTTCTAATTTGTGTGTTAGTTTCAGCCGAGCTTCTCTAGCAGTCCTAGAATGCATAATCCTTTTCTTCAATTCTGCCGGATTCTTGTCTTGAGCCAGTGAGATTACGAGTGAGGTTATTATTAGTCAGTGCATCAGCCATTGGTACGTCTTCATTTTTCTAATCATTTCTCGGTTTCTTATTTTATTTATGTATTATTAATTTTTTTATCAATTGTTTTTTTCTTGGGTTTAGAAATACAGGATGAGTATCGACGGTTCTAAACCGGAGCATGATTTTCAGAAAGAGATGTCATTTTTTTCAAGGCTGAAAGCTGAGATCTCAACTAAAATTCCACTCGTATTGAAATGCGCTTTGATTGAATGTGAATTGACCGATGAGCTTACTTTGTCTAAGGTTGCTGATAAAGACATAGAAGGAACAAAGACGTTCTTAGACTCACTTGAAAAATCGGGTTTTCAGGATATGATGGGATCCAATGTGAAACCACAGTTCAAGAAATATATGGAGAAACCCAGCAGTCTTTTCGACGTTCCCGGGCATGTACTTAGACTTTCCGGCATTATTGAACACTGCAATTTGAAGCAAATAAGTCAGAGGGATAGGAGCTTCAAGGCTTCTCATATGGAGAACAGACAGAAGCCAAATACGATCGTAGAGAAGATCATTTTTCGAATAAAACGTCCTTCTCAGCATCAGTCCAAAGTAATGCAGATGGTACAGACACTACTGGTCAGATGCTCTATATATTAAGAAACATTAGGAAAATGATAGACAAATCAAACATCGGATCCGAGAACCGCAAAAAGTTAGAAAATCCAAACATTGATATTTTTCCGGGCAGGGAAGGATCTTCATGCTCGCGTGTCCTGTAACCTATGTCTCGAAATCTCAAACGAGAGGAGAGCTACTATTTACAAAAAAGGTGCAACGTGCTGGAATATTCACAATTACACCAGGCATGTGAAACGCAATCATATTTATTTTCAGACCTTGGTTCAAACGTCATCAAGATCAGATTCTATGGATAACTTTTTAGCTAGTCATTCAAAAAAATCGAATACCAGCGAGAATTCTTCAGCTTATAACAAAAGAAAAACAGTGCCTCCTGCGGAAGAAATCATAGGTGATGAAGCCGAAAATTCAAGGGAGCAAAATTTTCAGGCACAGTAGGAGTTGATGGGGCGAACTCCTTCCGAAGTACTGAGCCCCAATCAATAAAAAGAAAAAAATCATTTATCTCTCACTCAGAACGTGCCAACAGGGCCTTAATGAAAGCTGCTGAGAGCTCTACTGATGGCCAAAAAAAGACAAAAATGACAGAGTTCTGCAACATTTTAGGTCAAAATGATTTCATTTTGAAACAGAAAAGATAACTTTATGATTTTGTACAGCATCTTACACACAAACTTTCTCATCTTAAAGAAACTGATCCTGAGGATAAAATAATTATTTCTACAATGCCAAAACTCCTAAAAGCTTTGATCCGCTCTCATCAAAAGAATTTGGAAAGACAGAAGAATGGATATCGGTACCAAGATGAGTTGATAAGAAATTTTTCTGTGTATTCAAAAGACTTGGGTGGAAAACAGTCTTACGAGTTTTGGTCTAAAAACCTTCCTATGACATCCACATCTGCTGTTGTCAACTATGGTAAAGAAGCATCTAATGCAGTTATTGAAGGTGAATTTAGATTTGCAGATCTGAATAAATATTTAGATGAGAGAAACTTGGAAAAGATAGTGATCGCGTCTGAAGATGGAACTCGCATCAAAGGGAAACCTCAAGATGATTCTTCAACAAACCAAATTGTTGTTTTTGTCCCAGAACTTGATCAGAATGGTCTACCTGAGATAAAATCATTCGATGGAACAACTGCTGAGAATATCATAAGACTATTCTCTTCTGAAAAATGTTCAAATTACGCTTATGTGATAATGATACGAGGGTAGTTCAGTAAGTCCTTAGAATGACCAACAAATGGCGCGCGAATCGCTCCAAATCATCTGTTTTCAGTCAGCACCACTCCCGACTAGATATAT
>NC_046660.1:94632369-94635880 GCF_010883055.1 Belonocnema kinseyi | reverse complement strand
ATAGAGCTCCAAGGAGATTATGTTGAAAAATAAAAAAAAATTTACCCAAAAAAATTGTTTTTATACTTCATTCTAAGGACTTATTGAACTACCCTCGTACAAACTTTGGCAAATGTCGCCCCTTTTTGTTTGACAGTTTTTGGTACGGACAATAAATTAAACTGCAGAACAAGTTCAAAACCGCTGGAAGTTTATGGAGAATGAGGGAAAGAAATATGGCATCACAATTTTGGGATACTCATCAAATGGCGACACACGCTTACTGGCATGTAGGAAATATTACACTTATCGAAAAGCAGAAAATGTACTCAGTAAATGGCGAGGATTTTTTTGCTTCTATGGATAATGATCTCGACCCTGGAATGCAGACTGCATATCTAGAACCTTTGTGCTTTTAGGACACTATCCATATCGTAGAAACATTAAAAAACCAGTTGTTAAAAGACAGAATAGATGAAAGCGTTCTACTAATGGGAGGTTATTTGGCCAGTGGATCATTTTTACACATTATGATAGAAAAAAATAGCAAGTTTGATCATGTACTAACGAAATGTGACTTGAAGAATGATAAGATGAACTTTAGAGCTATTCAGAAAATATCTGACAACCGAGTACTTCGGATCTTAGATTCACTGCCAGGAGCAAATGGTACCAATTGCATACCTTGTAGTGCTCCGAGGTATTATGCATTCCTTTCTTAATAAGTCTGTAAAATAAAGTGATAGAGTGTACCTTATTTGGAGGAGTCTGTTCTTTTTGAGATTCTGGCGACTCTGGTTGAAAGAAAGCAAGTATAAGACAAACACAAATTTCATAACTTCCAACACTTATCAATGCATTGAAATAAGTGCTCACTCCTTAATTAACGTTACACCTCGACTCAGAGAACTGAATAAACCTCGTCTATTTTTAACCTGGCTTATGATTTCACAACCCTGTGAAGGATTTTTCAGAGATTCAAGATCCTGTACTTCATCATTTTCAACTGTGGTGAACGTGAACATGCTTGAATTCCTTTATGGGGCCAGAAAAGTTAAAAGACTTGGTGAAGTTGGCCATGAGCTCAGTAAAGACCTTCAGCTACCCAGACATCATAAAAAAATGTAGGAATCAGAAAAGTCAGAGAAGAGGCTTAAAGAAGAAGGTCTGAGTTGTGACACGGATCTCTTGGACTCTATTCTCAAAGCCAGAACAGATGCACTGGAAATGGTGAAAGACCTGGGAATGGACTTGGCTACTCTTGATACCCCAGTTAAAGCTCTCGGTTTGCTTCCGAGATGTACAAAAGATTATGGCACAAAACAGCAAGGCACCACGAGTGATGCTAGTGGAGATGACCATTGTCACAATGATTCAGACTCGTATTTAGACTTCGATGATGAAACTGGAGATGAAACTGAAGGAGAAGAAGAAATTCCATCAGAAGTTGCAAAAGATATGCTATTAGAAAGAGAACACTCCTCGCTAGATAAAGAAATTCCTCCTGCCAGTAAATTCATTGAATACGAAGATAATGGAAAAATCATATTGGTCAAGAGGAGTACACTTGTCTGGCGTTTGATATCTAAAAAATTCCATCTCAGTAGTAACAGGCAAGAGCGAGTGAAAGCTGCTGAACATAGCTTGCAAGGTGATAAGAAATCCATATTAGTTTCTCACGTTGTTAAACAGGAAGATGTGAGTTTAGGAGAGTGGTGCGTCTTCAAAAATTCTCCCAAAGATGACCACTTTTTTGTTGGGAGAATACTTGGATTTTCTTATCTTACTGGTAGAGGCCAAGAACGACTATACTCAAAGTCTACTACGCCAGTTTCAACACCGGAAGGAGTTAGTCTTAGAGGAATAGGCTGCATGGGAACGTCGTACACTGTACTATTTGTAGGCGATGGAGTGTTACGGAGATTATCAGTTTCTACTTTCCATGATATAACAAATTATAAGTGCTCACTTCCAAGGACAAAGATTGCTGACGTTGTACTCAGTTACTCATATGATGTAATAGCTGCTATCAAGAAGGTCATGAAATAGTTTCCAAAAAACGAGCCAAAGAGAAAAACACGATCCTCTTCAAGATTGTCTTCTAAGACATTTACACAGTAGAAAAAAAATTTTTCTTATTTTTCTTTCCTGGTATTGCTTTGAATGTATTATTAGTAAACGTCTAATGAACCAGTAGACTGTTATCTTATCAATTTATTTTCTTCTAAAATTAGATAAAAGTAAAAAATGTAGTGCCTGTGCAATTGCACCAAAGATGCAAAGTTCTAAAGTTATCAATTATTTCCATTCTAGTTCTAATTAAGCCTAGGTAATTAATGTAAGAATATTCTTTTATAGATATTAAATAAACTTTCCTCTTCCGAAAATTAATTTTAGCATTTTTTTTACCTCCTTATTCATTACCTTATTTTGTTGGCCTGTTTTCTGAATTGCCGCGGATTATCACGGAATACCGCGGATTACATCGGATTACTCCGGATAACGCGGATTATCCGGATTACTCCGGATTACCATTTCGGATCACCAAGTGGTCCAGCAGATTACCAGAGTTATTTCCCCCTCGGTTAAATGTTACTTTTAACATATTATTTAACAATATATTCAAATTATTACCAAGTTTCGTGGTTATTGGGATCATCACGACTACTGGGAAAATCACCTTAATGCAGTTAAAATTTTGCCGAATTAATGCATATAACGCTGTTTTTAATTGAATTTATTAATTGTTTATTGGATGTAGATGGAAAGTTAAACTTAAGCTGGTCGGATCGGGTCTAACCTAACAACCCGATAACTCGGCCTGACCCGATCCGCGCCAAAACTATTTTGCACATGACTATCGTTGCTGCTTTATTTAACTTTGAAGTTGAAAAACATGTGTCTCGAACAAACCAAAAAAGTTCCCTTCATTTTCTTCAAAATCAATCAAATTCTTGAATGAAACTGATAACACAGGCCCACAAAAAAAAACAAAAGTGTCTGTGCAATTGACCAGACCTATATATTCTTATGTATTTTTCGACGCTGAATCCGAATTTGTTATAAAAAAGGAAGGGTCCAGCTACTTTTTTATGGGGTTTTGCTCGAAAAACCTCATTTTTTACGGTTTTTTCATGGTTTTTTTTAAATAAAAAAAAATAAAGAAAAATTTTATTTTTTTGACTTCAGAATCGAATTCGACGGGAAAAAATACATCGAAAACCATGTTTTGATTTTTTTTTACAAAAATTTCAACCCACCATAGGGCGATGAAAAGGCAGAAAATCGCGAAAAGTGAAAATTTGCTTCAAATTTGATTAAAATGACATTAAAATCAAGTTTAACGATTTTAAACCGATTTATAAACATTGAAAATACTTTACTGGGGGTTTTTGAGGTCGCTGATTACGAATTTTAAGTCATTTTTTTCAAAAAAAAACTCCTAGTCGGCGTAAGTGGACAATAAACGTGATAAATTGATATTTTTTTTCAAAAAATCGATGTTTTGGATACTGTTCTGGAGGTTTTCCAC
>NC_046660.1:94630648-94632269 GCF_010883055.1 Belonocnema kinseyi | reverse complement strand
TATCCGAGGTTTCTCACAAGCTACTTGCAACGACGACTATTGTAGCTAAACACGTGCTTTGGCCACATTATATCTTGAAGGGACAATTTTTTTCTTTATGCGTTTTATATTTATTGATAGCACTTGTTTTCGCTATTGTTTTACTTTGATGCTTATTGGTAATATTTTGGCATGTTCCAGTGAATTTCACATAATGAAACAGTTCATTATTTATATTTATCTCCTCCGTCATGTTTTATTCACATTATTCCTATAGCTGAGGAAAGCTTTTCGTTCTTATGATAAAACTATAAAAATAAAACCTTAGTACAAAAGTAAAACTTTTCACTTTTACTCATTTTTCATACAAATCAAATGAATCTTTGCAAATGTTTAATAATAAATTGCTTGAAGTTTTTAAGCGACTCGTAATATTCTTACTGAATTTCGCTGTACGCGTTTTTCTCAAGAATCTTAACTCGCCTTTCCTTTGTTTTTCATGACCGTCGAACCGCCATATTCAGAGAATCAAACAAATAGTCCCCGAACATAGTCACTGTACTCAAATCCAGAAAGTAACCGGAATTTTTCTAAGTGAATAAAAATCGATCATAATACATTTCTAATGTGCCGAAAATCTATTTTATAACATATTTCAAGCGCTTAAACAAAACTAAAAAAGAAACAATATTATTGAAATTTGAGCTAAAATATTTTTAATTTTGGCTTTATACATTGAAATGCACTGAAAGAATTTAAATTTGAATTTTTAATAGAAGTACCAATGGCATTTTGAATTGATATCATACTTTATTATCGATTCTGAAAAGTTTAAGTGCGAAAATTACATTATGGTTTTAATAGATGGTAAAAACCCGGATAAAAACAAGTACATTGCGATTCTGTACGTTAAAAAATTTATAATGTTTCACATGGCGGACATATACCAGATATATTCAGACATGTACCGAATTGACAGTAAGAAAAATATGGTTCTTGTTGATGGACAAATTCCAGATAAAAACGGGTTGATTGTGATTCTGTACCTTTAATAATTTAAGATCTTCCAGACAGCGGATATATACCAAATACATTCATACAAATTCAGATACATTTAGAATTTAGATTTAAATTTAAAACTTGTGGTTCCAATTGACTATTGTGAAGTTCACAGTATTAAGGACTTGCCATCGGCTCATATTCGGGTCGTTTCTAACTCATCTTCGGCTCGTTCATGCTGGCTTCCAACTGGCCTCTGACTCACTTATAACTCCTCATCGAATCACCTCTAACTCACCCGGGAAAATATTTGATAACTCGCTTTTAGTAAATTTTCAGAATAGGTTACTTTCCTCACACTGTACATATCTCGAAAATGTCAATATGTTCAGAGAAAATAGAGGGGAAATATTATTTTTTCGCCTTAAGCGAAAGTTTTCTTAACTTTAGACGATAAACAATAAAAATAAAATTGTCGGTGTGAGAAACAGAAATTTGATTTTTAGCTTTCGAGTTGCTGAATTGGTAAATTACACAGGCGCACAAAAAAAACAAAAGTGTCTGTGCAATTGACCAGACCTATATATTCTTATGTATTTTTCGACGCTGAATCCGAATTTTCAATAAAAAAGTAGGGTCCAGC
>NC_046660.1:94628468-94630548 GCF_010883055.1 Belonocnema kinseyi | reverse complement strand
AAATATCTAGGCGCAGTTGTTCTTTTTTCAAACATTTTTCAAACAGTTTATCACTCTTTAAGAAATTGTTTAGGGGTTATTCACGTGTAAGGGGGGTGGGAGTCTGCCGAAGTATTATTCTCCATGTTAAGACCAATGTTGAAAGTATCACGCAGGGGGAGGGGTTCAGAAGTTTCTGAAAAGTGTATCCCGTATTTTGTGAACAAATTTCAAATGCATATCTGAGGAAGACTACAATGTCGTGGTTTAGTGTGGTATATGCTTATTTTTTATCACAGCCCAGATTTTTTTTTCTATGTCTAGATTTTTCACGTTATGGGTTTGAAAATTCAACCTTTTTATAGAAGATTCATCTTTTTACCATGATAATTCCTCACACTTGGAAGACATGTTTTTCTGTATTTATTGAGATATCTTTCTCGGTTTAAAAATTCATCTCTTCGCGCCGAAATTAAATTTTTACGGCTAAAAATGCACCTGCTTGATTGAAAACTAACCTTTTTTGATAAAATTAAAATCATACTTGGTTTCAATCACAATAATTAAAATTTTCTTTAAAAATTCAACCACTTAGTTGAAAGTGGAACTTTCTTGAAAATTTATTTTTTTAAGTTGATTCATTATTCTAGTTCAAAACTTTTTTTTATTCCAATGTTTTAAAAATTTGTTCGAATTGGGTTGAAAACTAATTTTTTACAATATCATATTTTCATAAAATTCACCACCATTTTGTTAATTGAAAAATTTCTTTAGTCTTCTTGTGAATTTTCACCGGTACTGTAAATAAATTTGTATTCACAATATATAAGCAGCACTATAGTCTTTTCAAGTTTCACTTGTTTTATTATTCACATGGACGATTTTCGACACGTAGTGTGAGAATCCATTTTGGTTCTTTTTTGTCGTCTGGTTTTTGAGAATTAGGATGTAATCGTATTTATAATCAAATAGCTATTCTCAATCAATTGTAAATAATATTTCGATAATCATTGCAAAAATGTAAAACGTTTTAATATAAACCTTAAACGAAAGAGCCCAGAAGTTTCTTGACTGGGAAATGACTAATTATGTTTGATATATTCTTTGCTGAATATATTAGGTTTTATTGCAGATTTAATTTGACACTCCTATACATTTTTGTAAAGTAAGAAGAAAAAAATTTTTTTAATGATAAAATTTTCAAAACTGGTAGTTTTGAAATGTCTAGCCAAGTACGCAGTAAACCTCAAGTTCACTTCTACCTCTGTCTATCCAGGACAAGAGGTTTATTTAAATAATTTATATTTTGATCGAATAATAATCTTTGTTCACGTAATAAAATTCGTACTTCTAATGGTTACAGGTTTCGATAGAAATTATGTGTGGAGGTATCATATGATAGAGTAGATGTATATATGTGTGATGTGTGTGTGTGTGTGTTGTGATAGAGGTGCTTTCAAAGTTATCAAAGTTATTATCAAAATTATGGCAAATGGGTCAAAGAAGGAACAAGTAGGTAATGAAGGATTGAACAAGTTTGATAGAAGGTAAGTGGCGAGATAAAGCTTAGGTCAGGCAACATGATTTAGTCTCCCAGTAGCGAAACTTCCGCTTCAGCCGAAAATGGCCACGTACTAAAAGACTGAATAGACGATGATAAGGAACAGAGAACAGCTGTTTTAGTAGTTCCTCTTACGTCTGTTTAATCTCATCAGGAGATTTTTATACCCATTCAAGTATGTTTTTTTATTTACTCTAATCCAAAAGAGTACGAATAAATGAAGGCAGAACAGGTAGTATGGCAATAAGTACCAAGACTTCAATATTAGAGGTGAGAAAAAAATTATTCTAAGTGGGCGGTATATTTTCCTAAATACTCAAGTTTTATATTTTTAATTTACCCAAAAGACTTACACTCAGTGAATGTAATAGATTAATTATAAAATCAAGAATCCAATAATACTCCATTCGGACTCAAATTTCACTAAAGTGTAAGTGAAAAGTCGAGAATGTTTGAAATTATATAGGGCAGGCCCGTAGCCAGAAATTTGGTTTGGGGGGTGCCCAAAACGTAGTTTAAAAAATTTTAGGGGGGGGGGGG
>NC_046660.1:94627304-94628368 GCF_010883055.1 Belonocnema kinseyi | reverse complement strand
CGGGCCCGTCGGGCCCTACGGCTGGCTACGGCCTTGATATAGGGTAAACCTTTGAACTACCCTTAATATACTAAAGCACTCATAAAAATTATAGGCCTCGTTAGACACGTTTCTGCTTAACTTCAAACCGAATAGTATTTTTAATTAGTTATAATTTTAAACATTAACAATTAAAAAGCGCTAAACATCGTTTTTATCACCTGAATTACAGATCTGGTGAGATATTTTGGCCTCACTCCTATAAACTACCCCTAATGTATTCAAACTAAAAAATATTCACATTCTTGTAATGTCAGATAAGAGCCGGAAAGCCCTAGACATAAACCGTTTTTGGACGTCAGGCACGAAATAAATATTATTTCTGATTCTAATTGGTGGACAGAAACCGGATAAGGTCGGATCAACTTTGTAAGGGGTTTGTTATTACGCATTCATCTTCATTTGTTCAAGGTCTCTAAAGGAACCAGTTTTGTTGTCTACAGGTTTCTATTGGAGTTAAAATTCTATAACATGATATTTTTCTCTTGAGTCGCAATTTCAGTGAAACCCTTTTTTGCTGTATTACACAAAATATTTAAGGACAAATTTGTTCACAGAGAAAAATTTTACTTTGCTATTGTGCGTTTTTTAAATGTAATACATAGATTTCATTTTATTCATGAAAAATAAATAAAAATGAACATATTAAATTTGTGTAAAAACAGCACTTGCCATAATATAATATTCATTAACAAAATTATTCAACCAAAGAGGGTGTAATTTATTTATTTCCTGACCATGTTTTGATATTGCACGTAGTTTAACATTCAGGTACAAAATTAATAATTAATTCTTACGTAAGTGTTTATGCAAGCACAGAAATGTGCACTTTATGATTGATTAAATTTCCCGCTAGGTTTTATAATTTTAAAAAATGTTAATAAAGGTATAAATAAATTGGAAAATCTAGAGACGCAGAGGACCGTCTACCAGGTGTATACATATGAAACCGGTATTGCCATCTAGCGGCCAGTAGGCACACTTGTAGGCACTGTCGGAACTTACCATTTGTGCTAATTGGCGTA
>NC_046660.1:94611360-94627204 GCF_010883055.1 Belonocnema kinseyi | reverse complement strand
CATCCGACTACCACTTATTTGCATCGATGGGGCACGCACTCAGCGAACAGCGCTTCACTTCTTACGAAAATGTTGGAAAATGGCTCGATGACTGCTTTGCTTAAAAAAACGAAGACTTTTTTTTTGAAAGGTATCCATAAATTGCCTGAGAGGTGGACAAAATGTGTAGCCAGCGAGGGCGCATACTTTGAATAAAATATTTGTTATCATTCTCTTGAAATAAATGTGTTTTCTTCTTGAAAAAATACCGGTTTCATATGTATACACCTGGTATATACTACGGGGACAATATGGGCATAGAAAAAATCCACGATTTCCACGAAAGGAGCAGGCGGTTCAGGTCAAAAACCACGTGGAAACGTGATCGCTTGAATTTCAGAACTGCTTTTCAAAAAATTATGAAAAATTAAGAATATTTTCACGAATATTCGTTAGAACTCCCTATCTTGTATCATTAATCTTCTGTTTTTGAGAAAACCGGAATTTGCAGTGAATTAACCGCTTTTTCTTAGCTTTCTTGGTTTTGAATACTAAGAATGTCCATATTTTTTTATCAAATCTAGAATAAGTCCACGTGGCCAGACAAGCCTTATATGTGGGGGGGGGGGGGGGGGGGGGGGGGGGGGGGGGGGGTAGCAAATGCTGTAAAATTTTCCACGTAGTATATGGATGGCTCCTACGCAAATTAGAGGTGAAATTGTTATAAAAAGTTTTTTTTTAATGATCCAAACAGCACTTGTTGGTAAAGACTCTTAAAAAAGGATTTATTAATTATTTCGGTGTGTGGTAGATAGTTTCCACGACAAATTCACCTCTGAAAATATATAGCGCCGTATAAAACAAGAAAGCAGTCAGTACATTTGGGATTTCTTATCAGAGTTGTAATTGTTACCAATTTAAATATATCGGAAATAAATGCGAATCGGGGGGCCAAATCCCAAATGTAGTTACCGCGTTCGTGTTTGCACGGCTATATATTGGCGTAGATAAAATGAATAAGAGCTTAGGGTGATTTCTTCGGTACGACATTCGTAATCTGACATTTAAATTACTCGAGGAACTGAGAAGACGAATCCTTGGATCGGTTTTCAGCTGATTGGCTATCTATGAGGGCTGGGAATCCTCTCGAGAGAACTGCATCAAGTTTTATTCAATTCACTGTCGCAGTGCGGCAAATCGAGTGTCCGATCTCAAATACATCAAATTTATTAGGCAATAGAACCTGTGTTTCCCAACCGGATAATAATTCCAAGGTCGAAAATCCTTATCAACAAAAACGCTGACACTTGAATCAACTTTAAATTCTAATCATCTATATTTTGAAAGTCACTTCAGTTCTTCGACAGTCTAAAATTAGCACTTGTGATCAATGTATATATTTTTTTGTATAGACTATATTATTTTTACGACACATAATATTAGATAATACATTCTGCAATATGTGATATTATCTTACAATCAAATTGTTTTTATGTCTTCTTTTGGCTTGAAATTACAAATTTTAGAGATATTTAAAATAGTCTTAAATTCCTGTTTATGTAATTCTTCAGCAATTTTTTGTTATTACAGATTTATGCTTTTAAATTTCAATTACACGCACCCTAAATGTAAATATTAGTCTAAAGGGAGAAACTCATATCCTTAGAGAAAATTTCGACTAATTGAATTTTTTGTTAGTACAGTGTTTCTCTTATATAGCGGGACTCGCGGCACCATAAACAATCAGGGCGGCATGAATTATTTCTGTTGGAGTTTCGTCCAAAAAATATTTATTATTGTATTTTTGCCCTTTTGGTTTTATAATGTCATAACGAATGTTAAAATGTTTGTGCTCAAAAATCAAAATTGATAAAAGTACTAATTATAAGTATGTACGTACATATATCAGGGTGGCCATTTTAATTGAAGAAAAAGACTCTCTTGGCCAATAAAATTAAAAAATTCGAATTCTAAGACTAAACATTTTTCAATTTAAAGTAATAAAAAGAAACTATAAACTACACTGGGAAAAAATACTTCTGAATCAATGAAATATTGGTTTGAAGCACCAAACGGTGCTTTCGCGCTCGGTCAAATGCAGATATAATCAATTAAAAAGCATACGCTATTGTTTCTTATTTTCTTGATTCAAATAAGATATGATTGAATCATAAAAAAATTGATTAGACTCAACTGAAGATATCCTGGACCTAATAGTAAAATATTATAAAGTTAACTACACGTGAAATTTGAAGCAAACGATAAGTCCTATAAATTGATAGCATCATGCTCTCAATTCTAAAGTGCAATGCTATCGTTGCAACAGTAGAAAAGTTTAACTGTATAGTACACTGCCATACTCTATCAGGAGAAATTTCCGATTTAAAGGCGAAAAATATTGATTCAAATGCAAAATACAGTTGTTTTTCAGAAATTAAAATCTAAAGAATTTACACCTTCTTTAAACCTCTGACACATAATCCTCCGTTTACTCGTATTTTTATTGACATTAATTCTTAACTATATTCTCCATACATTATTTCAAACTAAACTACGGCTGAATTTGATAAGTAAAGACGATTTTACTTATAACTAATGAGAAACGCACTTTATTAAAATATCTGCAATCGCCGAGAATCGAACGCACGCACTGTTCGCTTCAAAACGCACGCCTTACCCCTTCAGCTACGACGCCACGCTGAGGACGATATCATAAATACTGATGGCGTGCATTTGACACTTTTGAATTTACAAGGCAAATGCCACCTCTGCAGCATTGACTTTTTGATTAAACTATCATAAATCGATAGTATGTCAAAAATAATTAGACACGTAATAGATGTAATGCTCTCACGATGATTCATTTTGATGATAAGAGATATTTCGGGTTATAATTGTGTATAAAACTACGTTTTGTACACGATTGGAATCCAAAATATCTCTTTTTTAATAATTAGATACGTGTCCCGGCTTCTTTGTAAGTGGGCCCTTGTTTACAAATTATGAGCGTATGAAAATCACGGTCGCCGGGGCTGCCAAATGTCTACCGAATCACGCGCTGCTCTTTTCAGCCTGCGTCATCGGTCCAGTGGTAATGGGCCTATCTAACGACCAGGCTGTCACTAGTTCAAATATTTTATTTGATATCTTTTTTTTCTATTTTTCGCATTTTAAATATGTCAAATAATAATTTTTAATGCCCCCCAGCGATCAATTTTTTTCCCTCTAAAATAGTAAAATTATTGGGAAATAACTATCATGCAGACACTTTTCGATTCATTTATTTGCATGATCGTAATTAATCGGAAATTTTTGCCCTTGTTGTCGAAAAAATGTATGTTTCAAATGTTTTTACGACGATTATCACCCACAAATATATTAAGAAGAATAAATATATTTTTAAACGTACTTAGATAATTTAAATTTAATCAATATAAAAAAAATATTTTTCATATTATTAAGGTGTTCTGTGTTAGACATTTTTTCTCAAGAAATGAAAATTTTGAAAGCTTGCATCTCAGTAATTAAAAAAATTTGTCTCTGTTTTAAATAGAAATATATGAAGGTATAATAATTTTAATGTACACTTTAAAAAGAATTCAATTATAGTCTAAACTTACAGATATAAACAATCCTTTCTCGGAATGAGAGTTAAATAGTAAATTAATAAATGTAAGTTAATTTTTCTATAACAATATTCTAAATTAAAAATGGTAACTTAATTAATAATTGCAGAAAGTAATTACTGATTAAAAATAGACAACGTTAGATAATTAAAAAAATTTCTTTGCAAAATTTATGTTTTGCATCGTTTCAAGCTAAATAGTATAATATACGCCATTTATTTTATTTGTTTTTATTTTAAGTTTTGACTTAAATATTTACTCCGATTAGCTGTTCAATAATTACTTGTATAAAATGAATAATATTCTTTTTTTATTAAATGTTTACATAATTATTAGTATTTTTTATTTCTGCCATTGATTTATGTTTATATTTAGTTCAACAACAATAAATAATACTACCATAATTATTATATTTTATTGATGAAAAACTGTGCTTTTTTATTATGTTTTATCACTCCATATGTTTATAAAAACTAGAAATTTAAAGATAAATTGTTTCAAAATTCAATTATTTAGCAATGCTTATGAAAATTTTGGCACATTTTCTTTAGATGTTCAGTTTTTGTATATATTTTAAATATTTTAATTTATACTGCCAAATAAAACGACTGAAAAATTCTGAAAAACAAAATTTCCGACACTGTAAAATTCCCGAATAATAAAATCTCCGTAAAAAATTTCCGAATTATATAAATTAAAAAATGGTTTTTCTTCAAAACTAAATATTATTTATTTATTAAAAACTCAATGGTCAAATATCTGTATCAAAGAAATTTTTTATCAATGTTTAAACTATATGAAAATTATCTATTGAATTTTAAACAAGAATAATTGTATAAAAATTGTATAAATAAATGAGTTTAAAGACTGCACATTTTTAAACAAAATTGCTCATTCAGAAATACATTCTTTTTAATTATTGTTGTTTAACATTTTTCAAAAATATTTTCTACAGTTTCGAACATTAAAGATGTTTCTCTGATAAAAGTATTTGTTTATTCCATTAAAAAAAATAATATTCAACAAATCAATCTTTTTGTTTCTTTAAATTCTGGAATTTTCTCGTTTGCCCATTTTATATTTCGGTAATTTTTTGGCGGAAATGCAATTTTATATTTTTTGTAGATTTATTTTTCAAGATTTTTCGGTCGTCCGCTGATAAAATGCCAAATTCAAACTTTAAAACAAATTTTAATACGCCAATCACATCAGCTAGAAATTTGTTTCAGTGTTTTTTTTATATATTTCCAGTTCAATTTGATGGTGTTCAACATTTTTTGGAAAGTTCGAAAATATATTAATTTATCCCATTTGTACACGCTCATGAATCAAAAAAAATATTTGATAGATTTGAGAGGGGGTTGGTTCAATTTTACTGTGCCTTACAGACAGTTACGCAATTTTTTTAAACATTCGAATTTATTGTTTCATAAAACAAGATTTTTCTTCACATTAGAACCTTTAACCTTAAAAAGAAATACACTTCTTTATCTGATAATAGAATATACAGGTGACTCAAAATTTATTGTTCTTTGTTTCTATTACAGATGCTGTAGATCTGATAGTGTATACTTTTGACCGTATTTGAAAGCGCCATTCATTGTGGCGACAGTAGATACTATCAAATCTAAAGTATATTTTAATCTATAGTACTGTATTTTCAATTGAAAAACTCGAATTATTTCACTTATAGCCAAATTTGTTAGATTATTAATATAAACTATTGCATTAATAATGCGGAATTCAAAAGCATCCGGACTTTTGATTCAAGATTACTTTTTCTCAGAGTACTTTTTTCTCAGTAGAAACAACTCAAAGCGGAACTCTTAATTTTTATCTTTTTAAGTTGAAGTTTAAAACTTTTGTAATTAAAAAAATTTGTATTTGAATGCTTATTAATTTACATATAAAATGGAAGGTACTAATACTTTTCAATAGAAACAAGTTTAAATGAAATGCACCTAAATAGAAAAATTTAGAATTTTTAACTTTTATAAATTATAGAGTTCAAAGATTCAGATTCAATTCTAAGAAGTTTAAATCTACCTTATCATTTTCAATGCTCTAAATTAAAGAATCAATCAATGGAATTTAAAATGTTCTAAATTTTATTATTTTAAGCAATTTTAAGCTGGAAACATTGAAAATTGAAAGGTTAGATTTTTTTAACTAAATCAATAAATTTTTTTAAAATAAATCATAAATGTTAAATGACAAATTTTTTATCGAAAATTTTCAGTTTCAAATGCATCTAATCTTTAATTGTTCAAATATTTAAGCCTGCATTTTTGAATTTCTTTCATTGAAAATGTCTGCCTAAAAATAAAACTCTAAAATGGAAAATTTTTTAATTAAAATATTTTCGAATTGCGCAATGTGAAGCAGACCGCTAATGGTACTGCCCTTTTTTCATAGACTCCTGTATTGTTGTCGAGTTGCTCGGCTGAAGTAGCAGCGCCACTCTTTCAACCGTGGACCACCTTGTCCTGTATAACGGGAACTTTTTCCTTAAACTGCCATGTAACTCATTATAGCCTGCTCCAATTTTCTTTGTTCACGCCTGAGTGCTCGCCTGAGTGACAATCGCAGGCCCCGCGCAGCTCCTTTTACACTAACCTGTAATGCGGCGTCAGTTCTCGGAGAGGCTATAGAAGGGAGGGCTATTGAGTTTACTTAAGGTAACTTCGTTTAATCGCTTAATTATATTTTGAGCCTCGTTCTCAGGATTAAAGATGTAGTTGTTCAGAGAAAAAAATTTTAAGAGTTTTTTATTTATTTATTTTTGAGTACCAGTTATTTTTTTTATACAGAAAACTAAAGAGTATTTTGACGCAACGGTCTAATAAAATCGTTTGCGCGAAATTAAGTTCATCTGATACAATCGGTCTATTTGTAAATATCTGCAAAGACCCGCGTATTTTCTGACCAACCGATCATTTTTCTAGTAGTGTGTAAATTAGCACCTTTCCTCAACGCTGCTGAAGTTGTAGCATGGCTTGTCGAATGTGCAGAAAATATTGAAAGATTTATTCCACTTTTTTGTAGAATGGACTCTATCCATTTACTTATTGTTTGTATAGTTACCTCTTTAAGAGTTTTTTAATCGCAATGGAAATCTTATAAGTAGTTTCCGTAATTTCTTTGTTACGTCTAATTACTTCAATACAGTGGATGTGATGCATAATTGATGCTCATAAGTAAATTCTGGCACCAACAATAAAGGCTGAAATCGGTTTGAACCGCAGTTTTTATAACATCTAGATTTTTTATTTTAAGACCACTGATAGACCTTTTCATATTTGGTATTCAAATGCTAGATAATGTCTGACCTCTATGAGCTGTACTTAAGGCGAATAAAGTTATTGTGTTCTTTGTCAATTCATCCAGAGATAGATTATCTAACGGGTAAAGATTTTGTTAATACTTAAGGACTATGGAAACATTTAATGTCCAAACATACTTATGTTTTGGTGGTCTTAATTTAAAAATTTTGTTAAGAAATCTTGTAACCATTCTATCGCAGCCTGTATGAATTTCAGAAATAATGAGATCGCAGATCTATAACAATTTAATATACTGTAGGATGCACTCGACTAAAACTATCTCTAGTGCTTCCAAAGGAACGTGTTTTTCGAGAAAGCTTCGCCTATACTATTCCCGCCAACAAATTTAAATGCTGAATTCTGGGATGTTTTCGCCTATTAGAAGAAATTGATAGGTGAGGACTAACCTTACAAATAATTAGTTCTCTTACAATGAGTTCCATGAATATTGGATACAATGACTGATTAGGCAAATTAGGAACCACAAAAATGCCTTCTGCTTTATCCATTCTTACCTTTACCAAGGCTCTAAGTATGAATGCAAACGGTGGAAAAGCATAGAATTTTATATTTGTTCATTTAATAGTACATGCATCGATTTTTAACGCTCCTGGCTCTGGAAGCTATGAAAAAAATTGTTTACATTTTTTATTTGCTTTTGAGGTAAATAAATAAATTTTCGAATTTTTAAATTTATTTATGAGTTTTTGGAAGGCAACATTTGATAGTTCCCATTCAGAGTCTAAGTTCTTTGTTGTTGATAAAGCGTCTACCTCAAAATTCTCTTTATAGGATATATCAGAAGTATATAAAAAATGCGCCTTTCATCTGCCCATAGCCAAATTCTTTTTGTTAAATTATAATATATAGGATATTTTATACCCCCATCTTATTGATGTAGGCAATAGCCGTGATATTGTCTACTATTAAAAAAATTCGCGACAATTAATATGAAGATATTGTTGAGACTCATTCCAAAAACGATGAAATTTTATATCATCTTTTACTGCACCCCAACCACTGCTAGAAGCACCTGTTTCTAAAAGGTTTGTATAGAGCCAACCATACTGTTTAGCTGAGCAGACAGCGATCAATCTTCCCATCAAGTGAGTCGGGTCTTTAATTTTACAAGACCTAGGAATTTACATCTTGTTGTTGGAACCAAGCAACTTTTTTGTGTATTGTTAATTATCAATGCACAAAAAAGTTATTATAATAAATCCAAGTTTCTTCAATAAGTTGTTCGTTGCAATAACGTTAGCTTTACAATCAGTGAAGACGAAAGGACTTGTACATAAACCAGAGGGGAGGTTTTTAAACTGATAAAGTTGGTAAAATAATTGAAATCTTAAAAACTGTTTACAGGACACATGATTTGGCACCATTTAGTAAGCATCTTGGTAACTTGCATCTTGGTGGCGGTAGTGAGAAAGTGTGCAGTGACAGGTGGTGAGATATTTTTACGGAGTTTGTGTGAGATGTGTGATTAGAGTGTGAGGGTGGAAGCCTAGGAGGTGAGTAGGGTTACGAGATGTGAATTAGCGAGTAAAAATTAATTTTAATTCTAGTTGTGGGATAGAATTTTTATAAATAGGAAAAGTGAGGTTAGGTTGGTAAGGGGGCGGGGTAGTTTTGTGGTCAGGAGCTTAGACCTTCATGGTTGTGAGGGGTGGTTCTCCTAGTGCTGGGGGATGTTTTGGAAGAGAAAAGAAGTTCTGCAGGGGCTGTGAGGAGTAAAATAGTGAAAAGTCAGAAGAAATTTGGGTTGGTAAGCGACAGCGGCCTTGAGGGACATCTGTTGGCTGCAGTAGGTACTTTTTTGCAATAACAGGTCACAGTTACCGACGGAAGAGCGAGAGGTGGTCAGCGAGAGTACTGGCAGCGCTCGAAGTGAATTGAACCGGTAGAAGTTTCCAATAGGCCACGGCGGCCAGCTGTGCGTGGCCCGGTGTCAAGTGGTGCGTCCGGGAGAAGGAAAAATCGGAACGAAGGTAGCAGCAAGAAAAGCGCGCTAGAAAATCCCTCTAAAAAAAGCGTACGGAAACGCAGGCCCCCCCCCCCGCCCACTTAAGATTGAGTGGCAAACGGACAAGAAGGCTCTCGGGGTGCGGATAGGCGTGGTCAGAAGGTTGAGGGAGTACGTAAGGGGGGCTATGGTGCAGATGGAAAGTATGAGGAAGGACCTGAGGGCGAAAGATGGAAAAGGAGATAAAAGAGCTGAGAGGGAATTTAGAAGGATTGCAGAAGGAGGTGGTGCCGGTAAGGAAGAAACAAGAGGATGAAATGAAGCAGATGGAAAAAGGGATTAGGGTGTGAAAGGAAAGGGCGGAAAAAAGGCTTGAGAAGGTGGAGCGCAGGGCGGAAATCTAGGTAGTTGACAGGGGAAGGCGAGAAACATGATTTTTAGGAGAGGATGTAGAATATGATAGAAGAGAAAGTGGGAGAGCGTAGAAATGAAAAGGAGAAGAGAGCGGATAAAGAATGGATAAGGACAATGGAGTTGACGATGGAGAGGAGAGAGAAGGCAAATAGGAGAATTAATATTGTTATAAGAGGATTAAAGCTAAAAAAACGGGGAAGAAAGGGAGGGGGTGAAAGCGCTGCTACAGAGCATAGGACAAGGTATTTAAATTAGAGGCAAGGTAGGGAAATTTAGGATGGAGATGAGAAGGGAGAATGAAGTGGAGGTGGTGGAATTGGAGAACTGGGAAGAAACATTAGGGGTAATGCTTAACGAAAATAGGATAAAGGACTAGAAGGTTTTCATTGACCGAAATTTGACGAGGATAGAACGAGATGCGCAGAGAATGCTAAACGTAGTGAAGAAGGAAGATGAGGTTTTCTGGAGGTATATTCAGGAATTTGATGTGGTTGGACTTGTAGAGACGTCGAAAGAAAGAAAGGAATAGGATAGCGTAGAGCCAAAGTGGCCAAGGTGATATAGATGGTGGCTACCCGAGTCGATCAGAGTAAAGAGGAAAGAAAGGGCTAGTGGGGAAATTATAACAGGGGTAGGGATAAATTAGAGGAAGAAGTTCATGTACAGAAGAGGGGGAGGGTTTTCAAATAAGGGCAGTAAATATAGGAGGGGTATTGTTGAAGTTTGTGACTGTGTACAATAAGGATGGGATGGAAAGGGTTAAAGAAAGGGTGGAAGACTTACTGGAAGAGAGAGATGAGGACATGGCAGTACTGTGGGGAGACTTTAACGTGAGAATGGGCGGGGGGAGTTGACCTATGCCATGGACGAGAGAAGCGATAGAGAAGTATCAGGAGCAGTTGGGAAACGTAAGCTTTGAGGGGGAGTCGGTAAAAGGAATATGGGAGGATCCTAAAGAAAAAGTGAAAGGGTGTGTGCAGAAGAAGGTATTTAGGAAGAAGAAGAGAGAGGTGAAAAGGAAATACAGGAATTGCAGGAAGGAACTACGATAAGGGAGCAGTAGGTAGAAATGAGGAAGGATTTTAGAGTGATGTGTAAGAAGAAAAAGCAGGAGACAGAAAAAGAGCTGCAACAGAAGTTGAGAAGTTTTAAGACAGAACGGGACGTGTGGAAGATAATTAATAGGTTTAGTAAACCTAGGGTGGGGATAATTGAGAAGATAGGGAGTGACGAATGGTGGGAATTTTTTAAAGATTCATTTGCGGAATAAGATACACGTAAGGAAAATGAGGAGATTAAAAGCTCGAGTGAGGTAGATGGAGAGAAGCTGAATTATATGACGTTGGCAAGGTCTGAGGCAGCAGGGCTGGACATAGTAGAGAACGAAGAGTAGCTGTTTGGCATACAAGATATAAGGAAGAAGTTCAAGGGGGTAGTGAAGAAAGAATGGAGGGGAAGGAATATCCAAGAGAGTGGAGGGAGGGGTTGATTGCACCACTGTTATAAAACGGGGATAGGGAGAGGCAGGAAAATTATAGAGGAATTACGGTAATGAATACGACGTAAAAAATATATGCAATGGTGTTGGCAGATAGGCTGCGGAAGGATGTTGGGGAGAAAGGAATATTACCGGACACGCAGGCAGGCTTTAGAGAGGGAAAAAGTACTATTGAAAATCTTCACGTCCTGCAGCACGTGGTGGATAGAGAACTAGCCAAAAAGGGTGCCGAAGTATACACGTTTTTTGTAGATCTAAAAGTCGAGCTCCCATCGGCGGATAAGGGGGGTTGTGTGAGGCAATGGAAGAGATAGGATAGACAAGGGGTTGATTTAAGGGTGCCTGCTTAACCCAACGCTTTTGGCAATTTGAATCGCGGATATGGAAAGTAAGCTAGCGGCTGGAGTGGTAGGAGGAGTCAGGATATGGTCACTTGCATATGCAGATGACATAGTGCTGCAAGCAAAGAACGAAAAGGCTTTAAAGAAGATGATGAAAAGGTTGAGGGGATACTTAGACAAAAATAAGTTAGAGCTAAATACGGTGGAAGGGGAAAGCGGTACAGCAGGTAAAGAGTTTGTGTACCTGGGATTCCTATTTTGGAGGAATGAGGGAGTGAATGGCCATATACATAAGAGAATGAGAAGGGCAAATGTGGTGATGAGGCAGCTGTAGGGGCTGCGGAAAAGGTTGTTCGCATATGAATTTGCAAGGAGAATGAAATTGTTTGATTCGCTAGTGAGGAGTGTCTCATTTTACGAAGTGGAGATGTAGGGGTGGAAGACAAGTGAGGAGGTAAAATGATACAGGAGAGATATGTAAAGTGGACATTGGGATGGGCAAGGAATACGCGAAACTATATTGACAGGAGGGAGACAGGAAGAACGAGTTTAGCGATTATAACGGGAAGTCGAGCGTGTAAATGTGAGGAGACATTTTTGGAAGAGAGGGAGCTAAGCTGTTTCGGGAGTGGTGGTGGAAGAAGGAAAATGAACGTAGGGGTGCGAAGATGGAGGTGGAAAGGTATTTTAGAACGAATGTATTGCACATCGATGAAGTGAGAAGGTTGCACGAGAATGGAAGGAAGATATATGAGATGGTTAAAAAGAATGACATGGAGAGAGAGAGAGAGAAAACAGAAGGAGATGATAGAATAAGAAAGTCAAGGTTTAACGGGAACTATGTGTGGATTATACCAAGGGAGAGAGCACAATATTTGTGTGAGAAAGGCGAGCAAGGAAGGCAGGAACTTATAGCGAGGGTGAGGTGTGGGTGTATGGAGGATTTTAATAGGTTTTGGCTCTCTAGGAAGAAGAGGATGTGTGAATTGTGCGGGAAGGAGGATGGAAAAGTGGAGTTCTGTTTGTAGGAGTGTGAAGTGGTGGAAAGGTGTGGGATAAGCATGGAGGTATTGTTGCACGAAAGGGGCGGCAAAAGGGCAGTTGCATGGGTGAAAAGGGTGTTGGGTAAGATGGAGAATAAGAGAAGGAAGGAGGGGGAATGGAGAAGGAAAGATTTAAATAGGAGAAAAAGTATGTGTAAGAAAACTGTAAATATTGTACATAGTAGATAAGTATTAGGTGTTAGTCGAGGAGGCAGAGGCAGAGGCCAAAGTTCCTACCATGCGTCGCGATCGGCCTCTGATTCGTTGCTGTTCGCGCGCAATTTGAAATGTTAAAAAATAACATTTTTATTGTTTATTATGATCAATGTCATGTTGACTTATATAAATTTTTATTAGACCAATATTAATTAATCTTGATTAAAATAAAAATTTATTAAGTGCATACTGCGTAATGGTTGTTGTGTTATGATTGTTTTTGCTAAATATGTAAATTTTTGTATTAATTAATATAATTTTATTGAAAAACAAGATTGTCAATGCATTTTAATATTTTTATAAACTTCAAATAATAAAATTTTCAAATAATGAAAAATATGCAAGAAAAATACAAGTGAGTACTAAAGGATATTTTTTATTTGCACAGTAGGCACTTAATAAATTTTCATTTTTAACAAGATTCATTAATATCGGTCTGATAAACATTTATATAAGTTAAAATGACATTATTCATAATAAAGAATAAAAATGTTATTTTTTAGCATTTCAAATTGCGCGCGAGCAGCAATGAATCACAGACCGAGCGCGATGCATGCGTAGAAGAGTTCGGGGCACTCGTTACGAGCACTGCCTCTAGCGCACAACGAAAGAATTTGACGTGAAGTGGGAGAACGGGAAAGCGGGAAATGATGAAGTAGTGGGGTTTGTCTTTTGTACACTCCGTGCTCACTTTAAACGTTGTGACCTCTAGCGAGTGAAAGGAATACTACATATGTAATCTTGAGAACAAGGCTCGTAATATAATAAATAATCATTTAAGTAGAATAAAAAAAATTGTGGTTCAGCATCTGAAGTAAGTAGAAAAATATTTTATTGAAATTTATTAATGTTTTCCACTTGGCTTTTTTAATTTTCAAATAAGAAAATAATTACATGTGTTATTTTTTACTAATGTAAATACCTTAGTAATCGCAATCGTAATTCTGGTAATCGTAATGCCAATTTTCTTGCTTTTCATCTAGTTTTAATCAGTTGCCGTTTTATTTGTAACTATAAAATGTTCAAGCTAAATAGGTTTAGTGATTAATTTCTACTCTTATACATTTTTCAACAATATATTAAAATTGTAAGAAATTTGTCATAATTATGTTGCCCATCTGGGTAAAATTTGATGCACTTTTGAAAATTTAGAATTTTAAAATAAAAACCACGAAGGCAAGACATTAACTGATTTTTAACTTTTCACTATGCTATACCATTACCTTTTTGTAACTCGCCTTAAATGATCCGACATAGTTTTTGAATTTTATCTCTATTCTAATTCAGTATAACATTGATGAAATGTTACTATATCTGAAAATGAAAAAAATCATATAATTTGATTTTTTTCAAAAATATCTCAATTGTTTGTTTCATCGCCTTTATGCCTTTTATTTATACATTTCTATTATATTTCATATACTATAGAATTAAATTTTGAACTCTATTTTAAACGATCAAGAAATTCACTATAATTTTTTCTCAAAATATTAAACTGTAGGGCGCAATCCTTAGAGTGAAGAAACAATTATAATTTACTCTAATAGTAAAGATTTCAAACAAAGTCTATAAAAGACGTACGCAAAATAGAACATAATATCTTCTGTTGTATGAATAAATTTCCGAAACTTAAAAAATTGTAGTTTTTAAAGTTAAACCTAAAATCCTAAAAAGTGTGCCGATTTAATGTTGTTTTCAGTAACAATAAAAATAAGATACCGGAAAACGAGAATACACACGCAGAAAAATGGATGTTGAAAATTCGAGAATCTATTCTACGTGAGCATAATTATTCCGTGACTCCACCGAGGATTCCACTTTTGAAGCATGGTCTGGTTGGATTCTGACAATAAGCAAAGAAAAGAATCAAATACAAACTCAGAAGAACGCACAGGGATCATTCAGACAGCTGCGCGCATTGAGCTGCATCAGTACGACTGATTCTTGTTGATTCCGTCTGATTCCGCTGATTCTTTGCCGATCCTTCATCGATTCCTTCTCGACCACACTAGGGGAGCGTCCACAATTTCGTAACATTAAGAGTGGGAGGACGGGGTTCGTGTTTCAATACGGTCTGTTATGTGGGGGGTATTTATAACCCGATTACGTAACATTTTTAATTAAATGTATTTCTCAGGGTGGCCTGCTGCACTAGGAAACCAGAAAATCCAGAAATGATTTGAAGAATTTGTCCAATCGAGTCCGCATTTGATAAACTTCGGAAGGTCCCCAAAATGAAGGCTAAGTTTGTTTATTAGATATTTCGAACAAAAATTAAAAAATTGAGGGCTTTTTCAGAATTAAAAAATTTTTTGTTGTTGAAATTTTATAAATGTTTGTCAAAGTTTCTTATAGATGGGTAAAAGACTTGCAAATTTACTAAATAAAATTTTTTATTTTGATGAAAATTTGTAGAAATGTTGAAAATTTCGCATTGTGGTCTGTGCACAAATGTGGAAGGTAACGCAAATACCGAGCGTGGAGCGCGAGGCAAATACATTATCATGCGCGGAGCGTGAAATAAATATATTATTGAGTGCGAAGCGCGAGAACCAACGGTCGCGCGCCCTAGACGCGCTGAAGCTAGCGAGCTGCGTGCACAGCGCGCTTCGAGAATGTGCCCGCGAAGCGGACGGATTTAGAATACACAATTATAAAAATAGAATATTCAAAACTAAAGAATTTGAAACAGAAAGCCTTGAATTCTTAAAATTTCACAGAGCTAAACTTAAACTTTGAACGTTACAATGTCAATTTTACTCTTCTATTTTAAAAACATTCTATTTTTCAAGAAAATTGTGTAATTTTGAATCACACAATAGTTGATCAATTATCTGAAACCAAATATAGATTTTCCAAGATTTTCAAAATAAAATTAAGAAGCTTTTTAAGGATTTTAAAAGATTTTCATATAATAAGAAAATTTTCCTCAATTCTTGGGAAAGTTTAAATTTATTTTTTATTTATCGTACAGATTTTTATAACATACAGGCTAATTAGGATTAGAGTCTCATAGTCAAGAAAGTACTAAACTAAATAAATATGTCAAAAAAGCTTGTTAGCGAATCTCTACGGATTCTTTAGTCTGAATTTCAGTCAAGACATCATTTCTGATATAATAATATCCGTTGTACTCAAGAGGCTGAGGTACAGAAAGTCGATAATTTCCAATATCGATGTATCCTTGCTTTAAGCCAGTAACTATATTAAGGCAGCCATTCCTGTCTATGTCGAATCATTGGCATAAAACATCGATTTCTTTCTTGTTACCATATATCCTTGGTAAGTTTCCTGAAAATTCCATTGATTTCCAAGTTTTACCCGAAGTGTAAGCAAATACTAATATACAGTCTGTCAAGTTAAAGCGTGGGTGGCTTTACTCGCAGTCGGTAAGGTGTATCGACATGATTTTGGTGTCAAAATATTAAGAAGAGCTCC
>NC_046660.1:94595128-94611260 GCF_010883055.1 Belonocnema kinseyi | reverse complement strand
GGGAGCTCTTCTTAATATTTTGACACCAAAATCATGTCGATACACCTTACCGACTGCGAGTAAAGCCACCCACGCTTTAACTTGACAGACTGTACATCCTAACGAACAAGAGTTACTAGCGTCTTTTTTGAACATGCACCAGTCCCCGATATATATTTTGTCTAATTCTGTTGCGTTGTTCTTGTCAGAGTCAATTGGAAGCGAAATTCCACTTTTAGATTCTGAATATTTAACTCGCTCCAAGCGATCATTACTCAGTTTCGTATTGTTTGTAGAAAAAACCAGCAAAGTAATGTCTTACGTACCACATATTCATTTTGCAACGAATCTTTAACAACAGTGTAGGGACTCTTTTCATTTTCAACCTTCTCAGAATTAAAGTGGAGTAATTCTAATGTCCCTTTCAAACTCAATAAAATTTTCTGATCTGCAACATCACATTGTTGGCTGCCGAATTGCCAAGGTAGAAACGTTGAACAAGGTTGAGACCTGATGCAACGAAAAATTGCGATCAAAAGAGAGTAAGCATTGAACTCAACACATAAATATGTGTATCCTGGTACATGTTCAAACAATAATTTTGCGATTTTTAGATCACATATCTTTGGTACAGACTTGAAATTAATTTTATCTTTCGAGGAAAGATCGCTTGGAGTAAGCTGATGCTTATCTTTAGAAACAGTTTTTATAAGAGACTGAATATGTCCACATGAAATTATAAAGTTCCCAATAGGCAAAACGATGGACGGATTCAACAATCTTGTTTTTAATTTAGCTCTGACGTGAAAAGTGTCTTGCGTAGTTAAAAAAGGGGTGAGGCATCAGCATAGAATTCATAAAGGTAAAAACCTTGTCCTACTTTTGCGACATCAGGCGATAATATACCGATTTGGCTTTTTATGCGCATGGCTTTAAGAGAATATACTAAAGGCCAATCCAATCTGACAATTCTTTTATAAGTTATCATGTTCACAGACAAATAGACAGATAGACACATTCGTGAAAACCTGTTTTTGGGGTTCAGGGTTTCTTGAAACGTGAACACTGAACAAAAGGCGGGGGGTCGAATTTTACACAAATCTAAAACGTTGTCTGAATGAGATTGTAAAAAGACTAATTTTCAAGCAAAAAGTTGCATTTTCAACTAAAAATAAATAAATTTCCAATCAAATAGCTAAGTTTTCAACTAAAAAAGATCGATTTTCAACAAAAAAAAGGAACAGTCAAAATAAATCAGTTAAAAAAATTATTTTATAATAAAAAATGAAACGAATTATCAACAAAATGTACAGTTGAATTTTAATCTAAAGAGACAAATTTTCAACCAAAAAGTGGATTTTTAATAAAGTACTTCAACTGTCAACCAAGTAGTTCAACTTTCAAAAAAAATAGTCGAACTTTCGACCGATACATATTATTCTTTGACCAATTTCTTGAATTCAAATGTAAAGTCTAATTTTGTACTAGAAGAGATGAATTCTGATCCAATAATATAACAGTAGACTTTTCAATTATAGAGAATTAACTATCCACCAAAAATAGTTTAATGTCTTGATTTAGTTGATAAACTCTTTCTGAATGAGTCACGTAAATTGAAAAAACACAGAAAAATGGAGTAAGTTGAGGAAAATAATGTTTTGATAATACAATGTCTAACAATAACACTAATTTTGTACAAAAAAACATGAATTTTCCACCAATTACATGAATTTTTACCTAAGATATATCAATTTTCAACCAAAAGCGGAATAATTCAATTGTCAGGTAATCAAAGTAATTTTTAATTAACAAAATTATTTTCAAAAAAATAGTTCCATATTCAAACCAAGATTTGAATCTTCAAAAAAAAAAAGAATTTGTGAGCAATACAGATGATTTCTTAACGAAAAATGTAATAATTGATGTATCAGCCACACAGATGCACTCATGCGAAAGACATACTGAATTTCTACTAAAAAAAAGGAATTTTCAGGCACAAACGATTTTTTAATAAATAAAGAGAAAATATGAACGAAATTTTTGCACTCGAGGTTGAACTTCCAACAAGAGAATTAAAACTTCAAACAAATAATACAATTTTCAATCAAGAAGGTTAGGTTCCAAGGAAAGAAATAATAATTTTCAACAAATTGCATGAATTTTAATCCAAACTGTTAAATTTTCAGGCAAAAGAGATTAATTTTCAACAAACTTGTTGAATTTTTTAATAAAATGATTTAACAATCAACTAAATAATGAAATATTTAATTTAAACGATTAGTCTTGTATCAACAAAACAAATTTTCAACAAAATGTAGAAATTTTCAACTAATAAGTGAAATTTTCTACAAAAACGATGATTTTTCAGCAAAATTGATCTATTTTCCACAAAATAATCCGATTTTTAAACCAATACAAAAAAGGCGTATTTTAAACCAAAAAAGAATAGTTAAATTGTCAGTTCAAAAATGAGTTCTCTGAGCAAAAAAAAACAATTTTCGAACCAGAGATTAATCTTAGACGAAAAAAAGGGATTTTTACAAAGTTGATTAATTTTATCAAGATAGTTTGATTTTCAACTAATAAAGATTAAATTTAAAAAAATGTAACAGTTGATACTTCATTAAAAAAATAGTTTAATTTTAATTAAAAGACGTTTGAATCCATACAAAGGCGAGTTTTCATTGAAGAGTTAATTTTATTTAAAAAGTTTTTTTTTTAACAATAAAAGTTCTTTTGAACAATGCAGTTAAATTTTCAACCAAAAGAGGTCAACTTTCAACTAAAGAAATACATATTTTGCAGAGTAGTTCCAAACCAATAACAAAGTTTCTTCTGATTATGGAGCTGCCATAAAGGATGGTACAATTTTATGGCGGATTTTCGACCCACACCCCCACATTGTCACATGGTGTCACATAACCTGTGATAGCTTCTACCATAGACTGTCAAAATTCGGATAACCCCCTCCCGCCTTAAACTGCTACATACTTTATGGAAACTCCCTTATATTAATATGTTAAATCGTTTATACGTACCTTTTCAGATGAAACTTGAACCCTCGCTTGAACCAGTTCTTGTTTTAGACTACACTAGCATATCAGCTGAGAAGCAATACAAATTTACAGGCTCCTCAAAAATGCAGCCTGCGTTCGACACTGCGCACTGAACGTGTTTTAACGCGTTGATCCCATGCTAACTCAAGCTGATTCGCTCGAGTGTGCACGGAATCGTAGCGATTCCGAGTGATCCTTGGCGTTTCTGACTGATTCCCGGGGTTTCTTCTGAATCTTACTGATGAACGCATGATTCAAACTTTCAGAATCGATCTCTAAGATTCTACCGAATCAAGTTTAATTATTAGGGGCAATCTAGATGTTCAAAGTTAGTATCTATAGATATTGAGAAGTGAGATATTACTCTGTAACATACAAAAGGTTTAACTGAATTATCTGAAATATTACATGGAAATTTATGATTAGGTCAAAAAAAAGTGTAAATATTTGAGGAGTTTACTTCTTTCTGGTCATTTAAGGAATAAATTGATAACTTATTTGTAAATTTCAAATTAAACCTGAATGTTCATACATAAATGAAAAACAGATATATCGTAAAGCGATCAGATGACACATTCAGTCAATATTCAGTTATATTCTAGACAACATAACCTCAAACTTAAAAACCTTGTACCGTTCAGTAGACAGGCAAAAGCCGCTATCCGATTTTAATTAAGGATAACTAATTTTGTTAAATTGGAAATGTCCAAAACATAGGATTTTAAAAATATAGCGATGTGAGGGCAAAGTATAGAGTACAGGGCGGCGTACATCGTAAAATTATAATTCGCAAAGTGCATGCGCTCGGACGATCTTAACATCTGGATGTGTTACAGTTTAACATAACAATATTTTTACCATGTTAGGCGGTACTACTCTATTACTCTTTTCTCCGTGTAGCTATGTTCAATTTACAGTTTCACTCTTGTTGTATTCATATTCATCAAGTATATGTATGTTCGTTTGTTTGTGGTATTTGTACATGCAAAATTGTAAAATTTTTTTGTCTCAAGAAAGTTTAAATTATTTCAAAATAGTAGATTAGTAATCATCCCTGTTGCCTATGATGTACACGATACTTTTTGTCTGATCCCTCCTTGAAGTCCAACTTTTCATGCATGAGAATTAGGTGTAGGACCCGTATAATTAGTACTCTGAGACACTCTGAATCTCTGAAAGAAACCTGACTGACCTTACGTCAATAACGTAAAATTGCCTTGTGATCTGATATCGAACAAGATGTTTGAATTTTTGAATTGACTTGGAGCCACAATCACTTCTATCCACTTTATCCTTCAAAGTCAGTTTACACCTGGTGGAGCGGGCGTAAAATTATGTCAGCCCGCTGGAGAAGTAAGCATGTACAGTTGACACCTACTTGAAATTCACCATAATGCGCTTGTTGACGACGCAACGAAATTGAATTTATTTAACAAGAAAGCTTTTTAAAATATTTTATTAAAAAAAAAAATGATCAAGGACTTTCATTTTTATAATCTCGGGATTGGGACAAGCCTGACAGCATGAGTTGAATATCGAAAAATTAAATTCTCGGAAACAGGGTCCGAATAGGAATCGACAGCTAGACAGGTATAAAGTTTACTGCCAAAAATCAGTGAACACGACCGTGAGAGAAGGCGTAAGATTGGAGAAAGGGTGAGTGTTCAATTAGATTTTGACGCGTTAGGTTTCTTCAGTTTCGTAATAATATCTCGTCGTTTTCAGTATCCTTCTTTTGTTGTGGGCAGGAGCCCCACGGATAACATAGCCCTCCGGTTGCATGGGCATCGACTCATAAATATGGGGTCGTGGTTCTAGCTTCCGAGAACGTCATTTGAACTATCTTATGAGACAGCGTATGTGCTTATAAAACATTTTCTGAATGCGTCGATGGCATTAAAACTTGTTGTGCCTATTAGATTTTCTGTTAATACTTCGATGGCAAGACAGCCTTGTGTCTATATTCTTATGGAATTATCTTTATAGGATTCAATAGTAGTCGGCAGTAGTTTAGTCGAGGTTTAGACTTCTTGTTGGAAATATTCACTTATTTATATTGCAGTACAAAATGAGACTATTGACAGTCGCGAGAAACGCGAATTTGAAAGTTTTAAATTGAGCCTCGAATATTTTTCGAGATATCGATTTTTTCTGTTAAATGAATTAATCGAATAATGAAGGTTTCACCCATATCACTTTCCAATGTCTAGTCGAGGACGGGAAGGTACCCCTTTAAGTCATCACAGAAATAATGTAAGGTCGCACCCCTACTTCTTTTCCAACGCTTCGCGGGGACAGGATGGCACCGCTGTGACTTGTAATAGAAATAATCTTGATTCGAACTCTCATCCCTTTCCGACATCTCGTGGATGCAAATAGGCACCCCTGTGACTGATAACAGAAATAATATAAGGTCGCTCCCCTACCCCTTTTCGAACGCATTATAGGGGGAGGCACCCATGCGATTGTTCAAAGAAATAATGTTTGTCAAACCCCTGTCTCTTTCCAAAGTGTCATGGCATAGGAGCGAACAGGCGCCCCTATAACTGGTCACAGATAACTGCATCAAAAATTTGTCGCCGCCAAAATCGTAATCTTGCTCGCTCGTACCGACAGGCACTCCTCTGGTCGTGGAGGAATCACGCAGAGTCTGAAGTAGTTCAGGAATGTTCCTGGGGAGTAGTTACGCTGATCATGTGGTCCTTTGGCGATCTGTATAGCTATAGCAGTCAAGTATCTAACTACCTGAATGAATACTCGGTACATAGCCTCTCGGATAGCGGTCATTCATCAAAAGTTGCGTTGTCAAGTGGACGTTGATAAAAAATATTTGGCGGCTCATAACTTAACTCTTTTTTTCACTCATCAAGGATCTAATTGGTTATTGGTTATTGGCACAAAAAATGTTGCTTCTATAAATAGCAGCAAAACGTATTTTATGATGGAGAAACTTTTTTTCAAAGTGTGTAGCAATAAATTTTACATTATTAAGTATACATAAAAGACTCGGGGACTGTTTATCATTTTTATCGATCGAATAATAAACATAGTGTCAACTGTTCCTCGTAACCAAAACACTTATCTGGCGGCGAATAAATTTGATTTTCACGAAGATGTTTTTCAAAACCCATTATACTAGCAACATTAGGATTCATTTGCAGTTTCTTCTGCAACATAGTAAAATATTTAAAATAATATAACTTTACTTTATATACCTCAACTGCAGTTCCATTTCCTCCTGTTGGAAAGAAAATTGCTTTTCCCTTCCTTTACGTAAAGAGATAAAATTACTTTTAAAGTTTTAAACTTGCTTCACGAAACAAAACTTTCTAAAGGCAAAATTATTTTATCGGTTATAATAATCGTATTCTACAACTAAAAACATTCAGTTAAAATAAGTTAAATGTGGATTTAGATATAAACATACCGAAAATTTAAATTACTTCATTCAAAATTCTGGTTATTTCAACTAAAAGTCTGTTATACAAATTTTACTCCGCTTGTATTTAAAATAAAATAAAATTTACATTATTGTACCTTAATGCACAGAGGCATCTAAATTGTAAATTAATTTTAGTATGAATTTAATATACGGGTCAAACAATTCTAATATGCCAAATAATTTCTCTAAAATCAGGCATATTTATAACAAAGCTTTATAGCTGCAGTAAAGCATCTGCATTTGAAAAATTTCTTTTCACTACAAATTTATCTATATTGAAGAAAAATGTTTAAAATACATATTACCTTATTGAAATTACAAAACGTTCTTGTGTAAATAATTTATTTCAGGGTAATTATTTGATGTATTGGAAAAACCATGAAATGAAATTCAATCATGTGAAAATATAAATTAAATTTAAAAACTACGACTATGTAAAAAACATGGTAATATAGGTTTATGTTTTTGTTGACAATGTAGTTTAACACACTGTACATTTTCTTCCCAAGAGTAACATTTCGTAACAACTTTGAAATATTATTTTTATTATTGATATGTTATTTTTATTATTATTATCCTAAAAGGTAAGTATGAACGGGAAATTTACGCTAGATAATTCGTACAACACTGTTCCTTAGAGTGCGGTCTCTAGCAACGGATGACCTTACGCGGCAGACGGCACAGGTGGAGGTGAATGTTTCACTTCCGCATACTTTTTTAGAGTTACCAATCTTTTTACAATGTTACAAAGAACGAGATGGACTTTGTGCCCTTGATACAGCCTGCTCAGCTCGAAAAGGCCAGCTTGATATTTCGCCTGTTTTCTCCATTTTTGTCGTGATATTGCCATCAGCTGTTGCCGAGAATTCATTCACGTAAATTATCTTGGTCTTCATATCTTGGAGGACAACAACAGGTTTTATACTCGTAGCACTGATACGTTGAGTGGTGAAAAATGAGAAATTCCAGTGAATCTTACACTGATTATTCTTTACAACGGATTCCAATTCCCCCTGGGCGTCTGGCAAGACAGGAAAAAGCTTAACAAGATACAAAAGCCAAAGATGGTAATATAACACTTTTAGAGCCGTATTGTGTCTCTCAATGTACCTATAGCGAGAATATTATGAGCTTTCACTGATAACATGTCCAAATGTTTGTGGCTCTTGCTTAGACGCTCGGCAGGCGGTATCACTTATAGGTAACTTCATTATGCCCTGACGGTAAACTAAGGCATTAGAGAAGGTATATAGGAGCTACGAGAGATCTAGGATAATGACTTCGATGGATTGTCATCATCTAGCGTTTGCTTCGGTCAAGTTGCTTTAACTCATCGACGTTCTATTTTACTGCACCAAACATGTAGAGTAGTATAGGAATGGCCATAAAATTGGTTGTCTGGATCTCATTCTTTCCAGATCATTCGGAAGCCCGAAATTTTCCGAGAATTTGGTGATGCCTTTTTTCAAGGGCCGTTTTCAACACACGCATAAGTTGGGTTTCCGCTTACGGTATTACAAGATATGCATATATATCTCCATTACCCAGATGTTGAATAGTATTTCCACATATGAGTTGAAGATCCTGATCTTCACGTGATGATGTATTTTCTAGTCCAGCTTTGTATAGATTGACACAGGCGCACTTTTCCAGTCCGAAGCTCATGCCTATTGCTTTAGAGTTCCTATTTACCGCTGTTGCAAGTTATTTATTATTACTACAAATTATTATTATTTTTGAAGAACTTTATTCTTAATTGATCACTGGGGTTATAAATGAATAATTCAAGATAATTTTGCGACGTTTCGTCATATTGGTTTTCTGACCTTTTCAGGCTAGAATTTTATTAAAACACCAACATATAAACAAGTACAACCAACAAAAAGAAACAGATTTTTCCTTTTTTTCCACCGAAATTGTTTAAAATAAAATGTTTACCTGCTAAACTTAAATAAAAGTTTCACATTTAAAATAAAAGAAAAAGTTAAAAAATTTCAACTAGTCAGAAATTAAAATTCGTTAACACATCGTCTGTGAGGTGAAGGCAATGACTGGTTGTCATTAGAAGCTAAGGAGGTATTTATATTAAGAAGCACGTACTTTCAGGAACTGATCTCATATCACGTGTCAAAATAGATATCATAAGAACGAAATTATGATTTTAAATTAAGAATTACTGAATTGTACATGTGATTCAAAGTATGAATATCCTCTTTTTTGTTGATACAATTTTTGCTGCTCTTAATATACATATAACATTTCGGAAATAAGAAGTTTATTCCAGTTGGACTCAAAATCAAGAATTTTATTATTGAACCATTCGAATTCATGGTTATATATCTTACGATGTACATTCAAAACAAATTCATTTTTCTTAATATTCATGTCTTCATTTATACGCGTTTTTAACATTCTTTTGGTTTCACCCACTTGGGAAGCAGAGAATTTTTTACAGGGAATTTTGTAAACAACATTGATTTCTTCCATTTTTCAGTCTTATCCTTGCCTAGTCTGATAACAGATGACAAGGAGGGTTTTATCGATGGAATTGTAGATATGTTAAATTTTTTGAGAAGACCAGAAGTTTTGTCAAACAAATTTTTTATGTATGGTGAACTGACTTTTGGTTGACGGGCCAATAATTGTTTTCGCACAGAATTATTATGTTTGGGACAAAAATTTACTTTCTGTTTACGGATGTTAAATTGTAGTTTAATAAAATTAATCGGACAATCATTATTAAGTAATATTTGAGTAATAATTTTCAAATTTTGAGCGTGAAATTTTTCGTGCGATAACATCATTGCTCTGTCAACAAGGTTGAAAACAATGTTCTTTTTTACTTGGGTTGGATGACCCGAAAAATAGTTGATCGTTCTGTTTGATAAGGAAGGTTCTTAGAACCAATTAGTAATAATGTTATTATTGTCTCTTATAAGAGAAATGTCTAAGAAAATGTAGAATATTATTTTCTTCAAGCTCGAAGGTGAACTGCAAATTTTTATTGTAGGAATTAAAAATGTGGGTAATTAATTGAATATGATCCCTTTTGACACACAAGATAGTATCGTCCACGTATCTAAAATGAAAGGGAAGATGTATATTGTATTTTCTTTAAAATGTTTTTGATGAACTATTTTCCAGATCATCCATAACCATATCTGAAAGTAAAGGTGAAATGGGTGAGTCCATCGGAGTGCCATAAATTTTTTGGTAGAAATTATCATTGAAAGCGAAATACAAGTATTGTCATACAAAAATTTTATACCTCTTCTTATATCATCGAAAGGGATTTTGCCATTGTTTTGAATACTGTGAAATCTTCTGTCGAGGCTCTCCATAATAAATGCTTTACATTTAAAATAAAAGAAAAAGTTATTAAATAGTACATCATCGTAGTATAAGGAACAAGATCAATTGGATTAAAATAAAAATAACATTCTCAAAAGTACCTATATACATGATTAATGAGATCAAGGGGTTTTCAATCAAGAGAAACAAGATGATGACAGGAAGTTCGTGAAGAGAAAATTTAAAACTTAATTAAATAATTTATAGCAAAAGCTTCTGAGTTTCTATCGAATTAAAAATTGAGATATAACATAAAAATTGATTAAAAAAATTGTTCTAAAATAGAAAAAAAAGTTCACTTTTATTTTCACCGTTTAAAATAAATAATAACAATCGTGTGCATTTTTATTCAATTCAATGAAAAAGCAATAAAAAATACGTTCTCGAACATTTTGTTTTCAAAAATTTCCTATAGAAATTTAGTTAAATAACTAATGCGGTTGTTTTAACTTGTTAATAAATTATTTGATTTTCTTGTCTTTCTTTCAAGTCACCTTTGGGTTTCATTGTTGACAGAATGGGCACGAGTGTAGTCATTCCGTCTCTTGAATCAGATTAGGTAAATAAAGTGTGCTATTCGATACCATTTAATGTTTTGTAACTTTAACTTAAAGTCGGTATTTCCTTTGCTTTCGCTTTTCATAAAGTGAGATTTTTCCGACTTTTCCCCAGCACGGAGAGGGATAGATGTTCAGAAGTAGATATCAAAAGCCTTTCTATTTAACCTTAGTATAGATATTACGGCATAATGAGTGACATATTCTATTCAGTCTATAATATATAAGGGGCTATCTTGTTTATATTGAAAATATGAAGTGTGTGATATTGACCATTCATATCTGGAATACCTAAGGAAGCGAATATTATCGGAGCAGTATAGCTGGCGGGTGGCGCCGCAACAAAGGATTTCAGTTCCACATTGTTCGCATTTCTGTAACAATCATCGTGCGTGTTTTTGGAATTGGATATCATACTTTAAAAAAAATGAGGACTTCACGCAAAAGGCATCATCTATGTTAGCAGTAAGCAGCACTGAGCAAGGCTACACGAAAATTATTGCTCGGGGATTCGGATATCAAAGGCTTAGGACTGCGATGTGGGATCCTTTTGGATTTTATGGAAACTTGCATGATTAACAGGTAATTTTTGCATAATTAACAAATATTTTGAATGTCTGAGATTCTGCCCTTTAATATCTTGGATATTGTCAGGTGAAATCTTCCTTATGGTATCTTAGGATGCTCCACTTAAGTTGGGCGGAGGGGGGTATTGCCGGCGATCTTTTGATAAACGACGCTGTGTAATGAGAATGCGTTTATTAAAATTTCGGAGATATAGCATGGATACTTGTAAATAAATAAATAAATATTCTATTATCCATGTAATTTGTATTTCAATGTTTATTCGGTACAAAATGGCTGGATTTATATTCTATAAATAACAGTTTTGTTTGCCACCTACAGAAGGATATGTTGACACTATAAAAATGAGTGATGGCGTTAATTTGAAGGTCTTCTGAAAGTTAGAAGAAAAGGTATTTCTTATTTTTTGGTACTTTCAGGGGTTAGATTATGTTTTGGAATGTAATTTAATAGATATTGGTCTCAAATTAGAGTGGGTTCAATATGTTCGAAATATTCTTTTCGCATCTTAGGAACCGGTGGACGACATACGTATATCTCAGGGACCGACATAAAAAGAGAAGGAGGTTTTTCGGAAAGTATACGAATTTTTTATTTATTTCTATGTTGCTATGATTGCTATTTGCTTTCTTTATCCGTAGGACACTGCCTTCTTAAAGTTTTTAATGTTCAATATCTGTAATTGATTTTGGATTTCAGAAGCGATTTCCGAACTGATGAAATGAAAATGACCACACAATATCGAAGATATTCCTTATCGCAAAAAGTTTGTCTTTTCTTTTAAAAACACCCGTAATTATACCAAATGATGTTCCTTATAAGCTTAAGCAACTAAATTGCCTAATATTTCTTACAAATAACTTTCTAATTTCTTTTAAATTCAAAATCAATATCGGTGTTATTCACTGAATGTAGGGTGTCGCTCCCTAGGAATATGGTGTCGTTCGCTGAATTTAAATAAATTGATTAAAAATAAATATAACAATAGTTTGGTAAAAAATAATTGTATTACTGGGTACTCTCTGAAAGCGGAGAAAAGTTCCTTACTCTCTTTCTTGCCTTCTCATTTTCTGTTGTTCGATGTTCGCAAGAGAGACCTCTTGCTGGGGATCTATTTTTTTAATAAGATTGGTTGCAGGTCTGCAAACATTATGAACGTTATGACGATTCATGGGCACGTCTAATTTTGACCGCTATGAACTTTTTGAAGAGCAAATTGTCCTTGGTAACTTTGATCACACATATAAAGAACCATTTTCTCATATTTCTAAATTTTCTTGTGTTCCTGTGACAGTGAATTTGAGCTCTGTAGACTACAAACATGTTCTATGCGCCAATAACTGAATCATGGGGCAGGTCCATCCTCTCAAGATAGAATGCCTAGCCGGGCTCAAAAGTTACTTCTCGATTCCTAATTACATCTGCCAATTGATCTTGTGTTACTTATAACCCACAACCACAACATCGGTCATTTTTAAGAGGATTCGTTGTCGTCTATGTTATAAACAGCATCATGACACACTTCATGATAACGTTACTCGTAAAAGGTATTCAACTTAGGACTCGGACTCTTCAAACAGTGAGAAAGTTCGTTTGGATTCAGAAGCTGACTTTTCGGTTTCTTTCGGCTTTCTGAACAGCTCTGCTTGCTACTTCACAAGTCTCTTTCCGGATCTCGGATGGAATCAACTTCGAAACAGATCCCTTCTTAACTCTACCTCTGAGCGCAGTACTTTATCCTAAAAACTAGTTTCCCCGGTTGATTGATCACAACAGGCCATCAATGTTTCCATCAACACGGTTGAACCTAAACTAAGCGAGATTTCTGGTAGAGGCGTGACCCCTTTATCTTGATTCTCTCCCATCATTGCCACTTGCCGAGGTGAATAATCTTAGATTTGAATTGCTCATGGGTGCTAAAGTTAACAGGTCGCTTCTTCTGCATGAAATTCGTGAAGGGTTACGAAAGCCTCCCGTCGCCTTTTCGATCTTTTTTTGGATGGTTTTGATTGGGCTGATCGGATTTATTCCTTGACTGAAACCTTGCGCTGTTGTAATTATGGTTATATTGATTCACTGCGTATACAAGGAATTAAAATTCTCTCTTGCGGTCACCTACGCTTCGTTGAACTCACAACGTGTTCTCGTTTGGATTCAAGCGGTTGACTCTTCTCGGTGACTGATTTATGTAGCCAGTTGGATTTCGGGGGTCCAGGGGGCTCACAGACGCCTTCTGACGTCATGTCCCTATCAATTAAAATCCAGCTGATCATGCCACTCGAGAAATGAATCCTCGAGCTTGAACTTAGTAGAGCCTGTAAATGAATGTCCTCGAATAGCTTTCGCAGAGTATAGCTTACTGGACCGCTTTGATAATTTTTATGATGAAGCTTTTCCCACTTACCCTCCCCCCAAGCAAATTATAAGCAATTTGAGCGAGATTAGTGCGCGTTGTTTACGCTTTAAACTGCTTTCCGAGGCAGCTGTAGAGCGTTTTGGACTCGTGGATAATCGCCTTACTCACGAAGAAATCCACAGCGTGTTTGTTAGTTTGTTTTTCTGTGCTAAGAACGAATTCTCGGAGCAACATCTTCGGATAAGGAACTGCACTATGTCAATCACAGGGATTTTTTTGCTCAATCCTTGCGTGACCAGCTTGGTGGGACTGGTCTCATTGGTACTTTCACGCACCGTTCGGACGTGTGACTAGTGATGATCCCGAACAGGGTGGACTTGAGCGATCTGCCTCTGCTGAAACATATTTTGGGTTCTACAATCGCGCCATTACCACATTGTATTGGTTAGCAGTGGTGCGCTGAAACAATGCGGCCAATTGTGCTCTATGGTGGGTGGAACTGCATTTCTTACTTATAAGCGGAAACTTATTGTGTGCGTCATTGCGGGCGACACTAAACTTTTAACATGCATGCATGCAATTTGTATCGTTTGGCGAACCAGGCGGGCGGGATATTAATAATTTATTTGATTTTCTTGTCTTGCTTTTGAGTGACCTTTCAGTTTCATTATTGGCAGAATGTTTTTTACCCAATGCTTATTCTTCTTGAAATTTTCCTTCTGTTCTGAGTTTCAGGCCGTACCACTTTCGTTGAAGTCGGTACTCAGGTAGTAGCGTAATGTCTCTTTGTTGATCAGGCTTTCGGTTTCCGTAAAGTGGTTTTCCCGACAAGATCCTCCTCTGCTATTGTGGGAAGAGACGAGTCGGATGATGTATAACCTCCGGGTGCTTCGGGATCAATTGTTAATAAATGATCGTGGTCGTAACTTCCGCAAGCTACATGTTTGCTAATTTTCCCAAACAAGCAAAACCTATTTTTTTGTACAAAGTGCTTGTTGAATTTGATTCGAGCACGTTTGTTATGATTTCTTCGATAAGGCAGTTAGAGGCTGATGTTTTACAACGTTTGATCGACTTCAACCGGACCGGATGTGACTCGTTCCCTAAACCACGACAGTCTACGAGAAATTATGTTACATTATTAAAGCTTATAGCGTGGAAATAAAACAAATGTTCCCAAAAATGTTGGTTTTTAAAATTTCATATCGATATTTTATTTATAACACTATATTTTTATTGAAGAATATAGCGTTGCAATGAAAAAAATTACTCGAAAATATTGGTTTCAAGAACTTACTGTCGAAATTTCTATAACAACAAATGTGGTTTTTTTTATTGAAAACTATATCGTTGCAATGAAAAACAAAGATTTTATCGAAAATTGTGGTTGAATAAATTTTCTATCGAAAGTTTTACATTCTCAACAGGAAAGGTATTAGATTTGTGTAAAATTTGACCCCCTCCCTCAGTTTTTGTCAAATGTCCATGTTTTGAGACCCCCTGAATCTGAAAAGTCAAGATTGTTAGCCAGCCATTTTGAATAAAAATTCAAAGAATGGGCACCTTTTGAATATTTTTAAGAACATTTTTTTCAAAATTCACAAATTCTCTGTTCGGTTATAAATAGTATCCAAAAAGTCGAAAAAACTATCCTGATGATTTTTTTCATAAAATCAAAACTTACCTGAGTTATAGCATTTATAAAATTCCAAAAAGCAGCATACAAAATAATGAAAAATCCAAAAATTATATTTTTCAGCTAAATCATGCAGGATAAGGTAAAAAATCAGTTAAAAAAATTGTGCAATTGTGAAAGATCTACAAATTTGTTTTCAATAATTTTTTGACAGGATGCGTAGTTTTGGCTTTAATCACGAAAAACATCATTAACAGTCAAAAAAATCTGCTCACTGCGTAGGCACCTTCTTATCACAACTTTTGTCTTTTAATATCTTTTTCGTCTCGTGTGTCCGGTTTCAAAAAATTGAATTTTTTATGTTTTTGATGGTATTTTTTACAATTTAAACCAAAAACAGAACTATCAAAAATTTGATCATGAAAAATAAATCATTTTTACATTCTCATCATAGAAGTTACTAGATTTGTGTAAAATTTGACACACCCCTCCCCCCATTTTTCGTCAAATTTCCACGTTCTGAGTCCCCCTGATTAAAAAAATAGGTTTTTACGAATGTATCTGTCTATATGTATGTTTGCCTGTCTGCCTGTGAGCACGATAACTTTTGAAAAAATCATTCTATTAGATTGGCCTCTTATACACTCTTTTAGTGTCCTAAACTAAAGGTCAAGTTCGTTAGCCAGACATTTTGGGTATAAAATTCAAAAAGTGAGCGCATTTTGAATATTTGCAAGACCACTTTTTTGAATTTAAAATGTTCTGTACGAAAGTTTATAGTATTCAAAAAGTTGAACAATTTACCTTGATGATTTTTATCATAAAATCAAAAATTACCAGAGTTAAAGTATTTACAAAATTCCAAAAAGGACACAAAAATAACCCTTTTAAGTTAAATAACGGACGATATTAAAAAAAGGCGAGAGAAGAAAATACGTATTACGAAGGGCGGAAAAATCATGTCAAAATTGAGGTTTGAGGTTATAGTGGTATAAGGTTTTATTTCTAAATATCCTATAAGATTATCATAACAACTTTTTTATTTTTCTTAAAAAATTAAAAAATCAGATTTTGACATCATACAAAATAATGGAAAATCCAAAAATTACATTTTTTTATGCAATGATTTCACAGAATTTCAAAGATTCTTAAATATATAAATGCAGTAAG
>NC_046660.1:94581238-94595028 GCF_010883055.1 Belonocnema kinseyi | reverse complement strand
GGATGGTACTATAGAACGCCACCTCAAGGTAGGCCTAGTGGCGCCATCTCTTGGTCAGGCCGGAAACTTATCAATCCACCCTCGTATATATATATATATATAAACATAATTTAGAAGTTAAAAAGCGGTAAGGCTGCTCAGTAGGCCGTACGTGTAAAGTTTAAATAATAAAAAACGTTGGAAATGAGAAAATTCAATTTATGGAAAAATGACAAGAGTTGCAGCAAAATGTTTAACAACCAATTTTTTTAAAAGAATGAGAATTTTTTTAACGGGACAATAAAACTACGTCTGTTTTAATACCAAAGTAAGTTATGAATTATAATAATATACATTTATGGGAATGATATAAAATTTCAGGGACAAGCTCCAGTGCGATGCACGAGAATTCACAATGAAAAGAGAATTCACAATCACCAAATTACTGTTGTCCATGCTCACCTTTAGTTTTAAAAAGTCTATGCACAAAGATCGAGTTTATATTTAAGACTATAGTGTTTTTCAACCAAAAAAAATTTCTCGAAGGCTTTGGTGCACAAAATTTTCTATCGAAATTTTGTTAATAACACATTTGGTTGTTTTTTGTTGAAGACTATGGCGTTGCAAGGAGAAAAGAAATTTGTTCAAAAATATTAGTTTTAAAAACTTTCTATTCATATTTTGTTCATAACAAATGTGGTACTTTTTATTGAAACCTAACACGTAGCAATGAAAGACAGATTCTCGATAATATTGGTTTCAAAAATTCCTATATAAATTTTGTTAGGAACTAATGTGGTTGTTTTTATTAAACGCTATAGCGTAACAATGAAAAAAAAACAATTTCTAGAAAATTTTTGTGTCAAGAATTTCCTGTCGAAACACATTTGGTTGTTTTTTGTTGACGCCTGTAGCGTTGCAAGGAAAAAATAAATTTTTTTCGAAACATTTGGTTTAAAAAATTTGCAGTCTATATTTTGTTAATAACAAATGTGTTTGTTTTTATTGAAGCCTATAGCGCTGGAATGACAAAAAAATTCAATCTAAAATTTTGGTTTCAGCAACTTCCTATTGAAATTATGTTAATAACAAGTCTATTTCTTTCTATTGAAGCCTATAAAGCTTCAATTACAAATAGATTCCCTCGAAAATTTTGGTGTCTATAAATTTCTATCATAATTTTGTTAATAGCAAATCTGGTTGTTTTTATTGAAGGCTATAGTGTTTCAATAAAAAAAAAATTTCTCGCAATTTTTGTGTCAAAAATTTTCTTTCGAAATTTTGTTAATGAAAAATGCGTATGTTTTAATTGAAGCCTGTTGTCTCGAAAATTTTGGTTGATTAAATTTTCTATCGAAATTTTGTTAATAACGATTCTCATTGTTTTTACTGATGCCTATAGTGTCGAAAAGCAAAAAAAGTGTCTCGAAAATTTTGGTTGAATAAATTTTCTATCGAAATTTTGTTAATGACGATTCTCGTTATTTCCATTGATGCCTATAGCGTAGCAATAAAAAAAATTTTGAAAATTTTAATTGAAATTTTTTTTCAAAAATTTTGGTTGACAAAATTTGCTATCGAAAATTTTTTAATAACAATTCTATTTTTTTTTTATTGATGCCTATATCGTAGACATGAAAAAAAAATTCTGGAAAATTTTGTTTCAAAAAATTTTCTATCGAAATTTTGTTAATAACAATTCTCAATGTTTTTACTGATGCCTATAGCGTAGCAATAAAAAAAATTTTGAACATTTTAATTGAAATTTTTTTTCAAAAATTTTGGTTGACAAAATTTGCTATCGAAAATTTTTTAATAACAATTCTATTTGTTTTTATTGATGCCTATATCGTAAACATGAAAAAAAAATTCTGGAAAATTTTGTTTGAAAAAATTTTATAACGAAATTTGGTTAATTACAACTCATATTCATTTTATTAATGCCTATAACGTAGCAATGAAGAAAGATTTCACCAAAATTTAGGTTGACAAAATTTTCTATTGAAATGTTGATAATAACAATTCTGGTTGTTTTTATTGACGCCAATAGCGTAGTAATGAAAAAAAATTCTCGAAAATTTGGGCTAAAAAAATGTTCTGTGGAAATTTGGTTAATAACAATTCTGATTGTTTTTATGGAAGCCTATATCGTAGCAATAAAAAAATTTATCGAAAATTTTGGTTGAAAAAATTATCTGTCGAAACGTTGTTAATAACAATTCTGGTTGTTCTTATTAAAGCCTGTTGCGTAGCAATAAAAAAAAATTTGTCGAAAATATTGGTTGAAAAACTTTTCATCGAAATTTTCTTAATAACAATTCAAGTTCTTTTTATTAATGCCTATAACGTAACAATAAAAAAAGTTTCGCGAAAATTTTGGTTGACAAAATTTTTGATCGAAATTTTGTTAATAACGATTCTCGTTGTTTTTCACTGATGCCTATAGCGTAGAAATAAAATAAAATTTCGCGAAAATTTTGGTGGAAAAAATTTTTAATCGAAATTTTGTCAATCGTAATTCTCGCTGTTTTTTTATGCCTATAGCGTAGAAATTAAAAAAAAAATCTCGAAAACTTTGGTTGAAAAAATTTTCTATCGAAATTTTGTTAATAACAATTCTAGTTGTTTTTATTAAATCCTACAGCGTAGCAATAAAAAAAAAATTCTCGAAAATTTTGGTTTAAAAAATTATCCATCGAAATTTTGTTAATAACAATTCTCATTGTTTTCATTGATGCATATAGCGTACCAATTAAAAAAATTTGAAAATTTTAGTTGAAAGTTTTTTTTTCGAAAATTTTGGTTGACAAAATTTACTATCAGAATTTTGTTAATAACAATTCTGGTTGTTTTTATTAATGCCTATAGCGTAGCAATGGAAAAAAGTTCTTCAAAACTCTGGTTTGAAAAAAATTCTGACGAAACTTTGTTAATAACAATTCTGGTTGTTTTTATTGAAGCCTGTAGCGTAGCAATAAAAAAAAACAATTTGACGAAAATATAGGTTGAACAAATTTTCTATGGAAATTTTTTTAATAACAATTCACGTTCTTTTTATTAATGCCTATAACGTAGTAATAAAAAAAATTTCGCGAAAATTTTAGTGGAAAATATTTTCGATTGAAATTTTGTTAATCGCAATTCTCGCTGTTTTTTATTAATGCCTATAGCGTAGAAATGAAAAAAAATGTTTCGAAAACTTTGGTTGAAAAAATTTTCTATCGAAATTTTGTTAATAACGATTCAAGTTGTTTTTATTGAAGCCTATAGCGGAGCAATAAAAAATTTTTTTTAAAGATTTTTGTTGAAAAACTTATCTATCGAAATTTTGTTAAAAACAATTCTCGTCGTTTTTATTCATGTCTATAGCGTAGCAATGACAAATACATATCTTGAAAGCTTTGGTTGAAACAATTTTCTATCGAAATTTATTTACAACAATTCTGGTAGCTTTTATTGAAGCCTATGGCGAAGCAATGAAAAAAATTTGGTTTGAAAACTTTGATATAAAATTTTTCTAATTGAAACTTTGCTAATAACAATTCTCATTGTTTTTATTGATGCCTATAGCCTCGAAATACAAAAAAAAATGTTTCGAAAATTTTAGTTGAAATACATTTTATATCAACATTTTGTTAATAACAATTCTCATTGTTTTTATTGATGCCTATAGCGTAGCTATGAAAAAAATTCTGGAAAATTTTGGTTGAAAAAACTTTCTGTCGAAGCTTTGTTAATAACAATTCTGGTTGTTTTTATTAAAACCTATAGCGTAGCAATAAAAAAATTTCTGTAAAATTTTGGTTGAAAAAACTTTCTGTCGAAAGTTTGTTAATAACAATTCTCGTTGCCCTTATTTGTGTAAATAGTGTATGTTACATCCGCAACTTTAAAATTTTCGTTTTGATTTCAAAATCCATTTTGTTTTGAAACAAATATTTAGTGTTACCCTAGAGGGATAAGACCTAAGAGCACATGGGTATGCCAATGATCTTCCCAGAGTTTAAATCTAATTATGGTAACTGTACTACGGTCGGTAAGTGTATTGTTACCATGGAGGGATAATAATTCGGGAGGGATAATAATACCGATGCTCGATCATTGAGAAACTACAGTTGCACACTGTACCGTTATTCACTATTTATATTTAGAATTATAATCATACAAGTGTATTTATACTTTTAATAGTTTAAAACGACAACAAAGCTAAAACCGAAAATATAAAGTATGAATACACACGAGTGCTTAAAAACAATAATAACGTTTGATTCTAATTATATGCTTCAGTTCACCATTAATGGGTAATCCACGCAGTGGAAGAATATGTATGTAGTAAAAAAAAAACTAAAACTATAAAGCGTCTGACCTAATATAAAAATCATGATAAAGATATTTTATATCCCTGAAAGTGCAAGAGAAGAGACAATGCGAACGTCGAACACTGCGGTTACTCTTCCACTACCATTGCTGGCCGATGGGGTGGATATAAAACATTAGTCAAAACCACGGTCGTATATGCATGTCCAGAAACTCCCGGGAGTGGGGGTACCATCATTACTGAAGCCCTCTTGTTTCTCCTGAGTGCCGCTGAACCGGGAGGCGCTGCTATTAAGTAGTATGTACATCTGTTTTATTATTCTCAACTACGTTTTTAACTTAACCTGCGGTGTGCCCGCAATCGTTAAAATATTGTTGTTATTGTTGAATATGCCCTGGAATTGTGCAGTACCAAACTGTTGAAAAAATAAGAATGGCTCAAAAGAGAACCGATCTACATTCAAAGTTTTTTTTGTTGAAAATAATCCTTCATAATTTTAGTTTAAAAACAAAAAGTCTGAGTGTAATATGCAACGTGATATGTTTTATAATCTTTCCACGTTGATTGTCTCATATTCCGTTAAACTATCCTCGATTAAATTATCCGCGCATTCCACTACTCATCTATACCGCCCCTCGTGACATTTTGTAACTTCACAGGTCGTCTCATGAACCGTGGTACCCTTACTCCCGGAAGTTTCGGGACCTGGAGAAACGAGCGTGGTCAAAACATCGAGTCATACGAAAATCTATATCGACAGTATCGCGAATGACGCAACGTGTCTTTGAGTTGTCAGTGCGTGCCAATTTACAAATGCACCTTTACGTGACAATTTACAAATACACCTCTATGTGACCTTTCCAAAGTCTCCAGCGTAAATAAATCCCATCACTACACTTGTAGACCGTCTTTTAGTTTGTGGCAGTCCCACTGTAAACCTAAACTTCAAATGTACGAATCGCTTGGATAAAGTCGCGATCATTTTCAACAAACGTGAAATATTCCTTAAGGAAGAATCGCATTGTATAAAGTGCCGTACCTGTTACTTTTTATCGTGTAATAGTACGGAGTCTTAAAAATAAACTAAGTTCCTTCGGCTTTCGGTCGTCGTACAAGTTGATTTAGGAATATTTCGGGTACATCAACTAAAAACACCTGGTAGAATTCCGTTGCTATTCTACCAATTATCGGGGATATTATCGTCACTACAAATTTTCTCCTGCACTTTCAAGACTGAAAGGTAGCGTAAGTGCTTATAATTAATTCACTGTAGCCTAATTTTATGTTCATATATTCTAATAAATATAAATGTATTTTATAAAAATTGTCATAATTTTTGAGTTTATATAACACGTAATCCCCATAGGGTTGACAAGTGACCACGACACCACATTCAATAATAGTTAGGCTTTACCACCCTGACTTAATCAGCGCTTTAACCTCCCTTACCTATCCCATTATTAAACTACCCTCGCCTATTTGCTCAGGACGTGGCACCTATAGCGTAGCAAAGAAAAAAAACTTTCTGTCGTAATTTTGCTAACAACTATTCTCTTTGTTTTTATTGATGCCTATAGCGTAGTAATGAAAACACAATTTTCGACCTAAATTTGGTCACTAAAATTTCTGCTAGTTTTTATCGAAGCCTATAGCGTATCAATTAAAAAAAAAAGTAGCTCGAAAATTTATGTTGACAAATTTTTCTATCGAAATTTTGTTCATAAGAATTATTGTTGTTTTTATTGACGCCTGTAGCGTAGCAATGCCGAAAAGTGTCTCGACAATTTTGGTTGAAAAAATTGTCTATCGAAATTTTGTTTCCAACAATTCTGGTGGTTTCTAGTGGAGCCTATGGCGTAGAAATGCAAAAAAAAAAAATTCCCGAAAATTTTGGTTGAAAAATTTTTCTACCGAAATTTTGTTAATCACAATTCTCGTTTTTTAATTGGTGCCTATAGCGTAGCAAAGAAAAAAAATTTTCTGTCGTAATTTTGCTAACAACTATTCTCTTTGTTTTTATTGATGCCTATAGCGTAGCAATGAAAACACAATTTTCGACCTAAATTTGGTCACTAAAATTTCTGCTAGTTTTTATCGAAGCCTATAGCGTATCAATTAAAAAAAGTAGCTCGAAAATTTATGTTGACAAATTTTTCTATCGAAATTTTGTTCATAAGAATTATTGTTGTTTTTATTAACGCCTGTAGCGTAGCAATGCCGAAAAGTGTCTCGACAATTTTGGTTGAAAAAATTGTCTATCGAAATTTTGTTCTAACAAGTATGGTGGTTTCTAGTGGAGCCTATGGCGTAGCAATGCAAAAAAATTCCCGAAAATTTTGGTTGACAAATTTTTCTACCGAAATTTTGTTAATCACAATTCTCGTTTTTTTATTGGTGCCTATAGCGTAGCAAAGAAAAAAAATTCTATTGGAATTTTGTTAATAACCATTCCCGTTGTTTTTATTGACGCCTATGGCGTAGCAATACAAAAAAAATTCTCGAAAATTTAGTTTGAAAAACTTTTCTTTCGAAATTTTTAAAATAACAATTCAGATTGTTACATCCTCAAACATTAAAAATAAACTTTTAACCGTATCTTAACACTGAAATGACAGAAACATGAACTTGAAACCAGTAGGTAATAACTTTTGTGGTAAGCCACGACTAGTAAACTATGACCGATGATAAATATTCATCGGTCGATAAAATAGTAAGCGCGAGCTAACTACCTGTGCATTACCATAAGTATACCCACCAACCCAAAGCAACGTTAACCTTGAAATATGTCGCTTATCCTATTAAGATGTTACATGCTACGCCGACATAAGAATTGGTAATCAAATTGTATATCATCTAAGACTACTAAATGATTACAATTAAAACTGAAAAGTACTTATATAACTATATAGTTAAAATACGTAATTAATGTATCGGCCTAAAGAAAGTAGAATTAAGATATTGTCTAGAAAAAGAGGAAAAAAAGAATAACGAAATCAATATAGCTAAAAAAGGCAATAAAATTAAAATTATAAAGTATTTTGGAATGATAATCCACGAGAGCAAAACAGGTATGAGCCTTTATCAGTATGTAGCTCGTCGAGTTTTCTCGATTTATACGTGGCTCGTCGATTTTTCTCGATTCGTACGGCCTCGTCGAGTTTTCTGGATTTGTACGTGACTTTACGAGAGGCTTATTCAAATGTGAACCGCAGGCTCACCCCTGGAGGTTGTCTTTAGTTGGTGACAGTCCCACTGAAAACTTAATCTTCAAATGTACGAACCGATTGGATAAAGTCGCGTACCTGTTACTTTCCATCGGGAAGTAGAACGGAGTGTTAAGAATAAACTAAGTCGCTTCGGTTTTCGGTCGTCGTATACGTTGATTTCGGATACATCAACTAAGAACACCCGTTAGAATTCCGTCGCTATTCTACCAATTATCGGGGATATCATCGACACTATAAATCTTCTATTGCCCTTTCAACACTGAAAGGTAGCGTAAGTGTTCATAATTACTTTACTGTAACCTAATTTAATACTCTTATATTCTAATAAGTATACCTGTATATCATAAAAATTGGCATATTTTTGAGTTTACATAACACGCAATCCCCGTGAGATTGACAAGGGCCAATGATCCCTAATTAAATAATAGTCAGGCTTTACCACCCTGACTTAATCCGCCCTTTAACCTCCCTTACCTATGCCATTAATATAAATACCCTCGACTTTTGCTCGGGACGTGACAGCTGATTTGTTGGCAGGGGTGGCATTGTCACTTTTCGTTTAAATTCAGTGTCTTTATTCTAAATTTGAATTCAGTGTTTCCCTAAACCTCAAAAATTATATTTTCGGTTTTTAGTAATAAATTTCTTCGAAACTATTTACAACCTGATTTTAGTTTAGTACCAAAAGGTTATAAATTAATTTATTTGGAAAAGTTAAAAATTTTAGATTTTTAAACCCTTTTCTCGACTCTCGAAGCTAAAAAACTGCATTTTATTGCAAGGTACTAGGTAATTTAACACTGTGGCATAAGATTAAAAGTTCTCGAAAGTCAAGCTACAGCGCGTTACATCTTGTAGTTGCCCTTTCTCATCTAGATTTTTAAGGATCCCTGTAAATGAGTTTAAATCCATTGTAAAAATATTTCTTTCACTGATTGATCACACGTTACGATCAAACCGTTCACCTAAATTTTAACAACGTGTAAATCCATTACGATTAATAATAGATCTTTCACAATCAAATATAGTAATTATTTAGAGTTGCTTATATACGGAAAAGCGGTTACACCAATATCACTTAAACAATTTTCGAGCAAGCAAACCGATGAATTTAACTTAACATTCGCAGGCATTTCGTGCTTAAGTGAGTTTGTCATAAATTAACATTTAAACAAATGTGATTATAAATTTAAAAATCTACATAAAAACATACAACAAAAATTTTAAATGATTAAAATCTGTATTTCTCAAAATTGTTAAGGGGGTATCCCTATATTGATCGCGAAAAAGCGAAGAAAACTTTATGAATTTTTTGCAACAAAACTACACAATGTTTCAATCTCAAATTTGGACTGATATTCATTGAGTTTTCATTACAATAAAACATTTTTCTTTAATGCAAAGTGTTAATAAAAAAAGCTGCCATGATGCGCGAAAGTTGACAACTTTTTTTTCTCCTCTGGTTTTATGGGCAAAGCTATCGGTCCTGTGCCTCTCTAAAACATTTCTATTCTCATTCTATTTTTGCAATAAAAGTTTTAAATAATAGTAAATAAACGTTCATAACGTTAATACTTTAATTTTCAAATTATTTTACCGAGAAACGTTTATTCTAAAGAGATCAACGAAAGAGTATTTTAGAGAATTTTAAATCTTTTTTCCTTAAAGTTTCTATGTTTATTTTAATAAAAACTGAAAGAAAAAAAGATTTAAAATTCTATAAAATATTCTTTCGTTGATATCTTCAGAATAAACATTTCTCGGTTGAATAAATTTGAAAATTAAAGTATTAACGTTATGAACGTTTATTAACTATTATTTAAACCTTTTATTGCAAAAATAGAATGAGAATATAAAAGTTTGCACTTGCAAGGGTTGAAAACATAAATAGCAATGAGAATAAAGCATTGTTTGTACGAATTACCAAATATTACTGACATATCAATAGCCTAAAAATCGCCCGCGACTGCCGACGTTTTTTTGACGTACTGATGATTCAAACCGTAATAGTGGCGTATTTCTCCGACAGTAAATTTATTAAAGAGTATTAAAAAAATTCAATTCGGTTGAAAATTAACGAGTCTTCGATTATTTGCACGAACAAATCCAAAATACCACACTGTGCGACGGGCGAGGAGAAATAAGAGCGTCAGGCGAGCGTACGAATCCTAAAGAAACACGTAAAGTCTTCCACACAAAGCTCAGTCGAAAATCTCCAGTCGTAGAGTTTTCATCGTCAGAATTTTTGAAAAAGAAAGCCCCATTCTTAGTGGACACCGGAGCCGACATTAACATAATTACATTGGACTCTTTACGCGAGGATTTATTAATAACAGAAAGTGAATCTATATAAATAACAGGAATTACACAATTAAAAATCTCGACTATCGGAACGTTAAAATTAGCCATAGAAAATGCTATGATACTTTTTCTGGTAGTTTCACTGGATTTTCCCGTCAATACGGATGGAATTCTTGACCGAGAATATCTTCGTCAAGAAAAGGTTAAAATTTCATTTTGGCATAATTGTATAGTTACCCATTCGAACCCTTTAAAGCCGATTCCTTTAATCGATAACAAGTCCAAAGTCGCGCAGAATCAGATAATTGATTATAAAGAAGCAGGCTTAAAACAGAAACTCAATATGAAGGCCACTGAGAAATTTGAAATAAAAAGTAAAGCGGAATTCCATCAACGATTGAATTCAATTATAAACCGGGCTTAAAACGAACCAAATGAACTTGAAACTCAAAAGGTTCGAAATGAGGAAACTAGTGCAAAAATAAATACAAAAATGATCAAGAACTAGTGACAAAATAAAAGGGGGGGATGAATCACCACAAATCAGGTCATATCCATTGCAACAAACAATCAGAACAATAGCTAATTCAGGAACCATAAAAACGGTGGTAAATAACAAACCTCGACATACGTCTCGGTTCTCGTAGGCTGTCAAAACAGATACGCCTCTGTTGCAAGCGGAGTGCGAGTTAGGTAGCAGATAAAGTTCTTTTGACGAATTGCGAGAGGAGAATTTAAGGATAGGATTACCCATTTTTGCTGAAACGCTATCCCAGAGCATAAATACAAATGAAGGGCAACCATACTAAATAACAATATAATATTTTCTTTCACAGGATGGCAGAGTCAAAAATGTTGACAGAGTTCCCAAAGGGACAAATTTACCCTCGACAAATTCACCATGAGACTGTCAAAGGATATAAGAAACCAGAGCCCACTTATAAAAAACGGAAAATGCGTTGTTTGGAGTATGATGAGAGTTTATATTGACGAAAGAATGACTTTTTCCGAATTAAACTTATCACAAAAAAACAAAACAAAGGATAAACTCTACTGCGATTCACAGCATAAAATGTACCCGAATATCGGTTAAAGTTTCTTTCTTTCCATGAAAAAAAAAATTATTTTCAAAGATGTGAAGTCTGAATAAAACTTTATCCCTTTAAAAAAAAATTTATCTGCATAACATTTTATCATAACTATTTTATCATTTAAATTCTGTCCTGACAACTTATATTCTCTGAAATTGTATATACGATTATTTCTTCTACTTGAATGTCATATTTCTTCAATTAAACAAATTATCAATTTTACACATTTAATTATTTTTGTAAGTAAAGTAAATGCTTCATTTCAGTAATGGAAATAAATAATTGTGGTAACTTTGAGATTTAGCATATAAACACCGAAGCTGGTTCACTCTTTTGAATTTCTGTCAAGAACTTTTCAAACAAAAAAATTAATAAATAATCGATGGAAAGTAGATCCTAATTACATAGAATTTAAAAACATCACTTTAACTTTTGTATCAACAATTTTCCTGAGTTATTTCTTCAATACACAGTCAGATTGATGAATTTTTCTCGACTTCTCCGAATCCTTTCATTCAGTAGAGCAAACATAGCAAGAAAGTCGATTGCTACCACAAGAGCGCAACGACCGAACAGTCTTAATAATAAAAAAATGCAACCCCTGCTAATTGACATTTTTGGTTTTGCGTGCAGTTTCACCTGATTTTTCCTATGAATATAGGTGGAAACTTAAGTCGATAATACCAACGGCTTTTTATGTTTTTATTAGGGAAGACAAAGATTTCTAAGAAAAGAGAACGGACGAGTGTCATTTCATTCTGTTTTCCGCTTTACCATCAATATCTTCTCCTAAATAAAGATACAGAACATGAAAACAGAAAATAGATGCAGACGGACTCATTTCACCTGGAGTACGACTGGTCACACATGCATCTCATCACTGAGAGTTGTACGCTGGAAGAATAGATGCATAATAAGTGTGAGTGATAAAGTCACATTCTATGCTGGCCATGCGATTGGACGAGTCAACTACCATCGCAAATCACAAGTGATAACATCACCATTCTCATTGAGGTCTCTCAGTATACAATATGAAGATGATGACATCCCAATTACACATGAACTCTCAAAAGAAAATTCTCTTTTAAACAGTTAAAAAGTCTTTTAAACTTCTCTTTTAAACAGTTATAAACAGTTACACTTTTAGCCATCTTGTCACTAACACAGTAAACATGGTTGTTCATTCAAGGTACCTAAGCTTATATCCTCCTCTTCCTCATCCTTCTCTTCTCCTCCTCCACCTTCTCGTCCTCCTCCTCTTCCTACTTTTCCTCTAATCCTCCTCCTCGTGTCCAGTATCCTTTTCTAACTTCTCTTTCATCACCCCCTCCTTTTCCAAATTCTCTTTCTTCACCCCCTTCTAAACCCCCGTACGATTCCGTTCTTTATTTCCCCGTCATCTTTACAAAATCTACTAGCTGGAAACGTAAATAATGTACACGAAATTATTTCAATTGTCAATGAAATGTGGGAGGTTGGTATTATTGAATAATTCTTTTAGTTTAGTAACTAGTTAAATGTAATTAAATTAACTTTTTGAAATTGTTTAATCAAGATTTCCTGTAATTAATGTTTCTTAACATTGATGAAATGGAGCCAACACTGTACAAAGTAAGCAATAAGTTTCAAAATTTGATATGTAATTTTTATACGTTTATTGTAACGAAATAAGTTAAGTAAATTTAACTTTTTTCAAATATATGTGTATTTATTGATTTCCCTTACCTGAATTAATTATAGTATAGGAAATCATCTTATAAAACAGAATATTTAGTATAAGTTATCATTCTATCTAATATTTTCAAAACCTATTTACCTTAACTAAATCAGTATCATATCCTCCTCTTCCTCCTCAAACCCCCTATATTATTTTGTTATTCTTCAACATATATTTTAGGAGCTCATTTAACTTGGTTTAGGATCATTCAAGATTCAAAAGGAGAAAAAAACGTGATTACAATCACAGATATTTTACCTAGATGCGGCAAGGGTCTAGTTAGGCCACATGTCACGAGACCGGCGCTATCGGCGATTTTGTGGCTTCATTTTTTCCGGTACTTTTCGGTTAAATTCGGCAATGCCGCTACATTTAAACGGATTATTTTGACCACATGCCACGAGACGGCGCAATAAACTCTGCTTTGTTCGAGCGGGAATTTGAAATTTTTTAATTATTATGGATTATTGATTTATTCTCCAGGACTGAAAGTCACTTTTCTTTATTTGAACATATTCTTAGTATATGTAATTTATTTGTATTACTTAAAAAACTAGAAGATTGTGTTATAGAAATTAAGAATGAACAAGTCACTGAAAAGATGATAAAGATAATTAGGTATAAAATCTAGATCTAGAGAGAATGGGATAAATTTACCATTGTATGACAAATTTTACTGTTGGTTATACATAAATAAATTTTAATAATAATATTTAAAAAATAATAACATGGAAGTAATTGAAGTAATTGATTGAAAATCCTGACCTTGAAATTCCATATTTTATTTTTATGATAAATACATGTGAAAAGTAAAAAAATAAAAAGTTTTATTTTAATATTGTATTCCTAAAGAGGATAATTCGAATATTTACGTGAACATTCTGGACTATTTAAAGAATACTTTTTATGAAAAAAATATTCACTTTAGTTTCATACTTCTATTTAAAAAAAAAGAAAACTAAAAAATACTTTAGTGCAATATCAAAAAACGTTTTCTTTTACTATTTTATTCGTAAAAAGTATAATACTACGAAATTTTATGTGAACATTCCGGACAATTTAAGGTGGCTTGGGCGTTTGGTGCCGTACAATGTGGGGGGCACTGTGGGGGCTATCTATCATGCGATCAGTCTTTATTTGAATTTTATTGATATACG
>NC_046660.1:94579655-94581138 GCF_010883055.1 Belonocnema kinseyi | reverse complement strand
AAACTGATCGTCCTTATCATCGGCGCTCTTGGAGGTGCCAAGCTTTCACTTGCTAATAGCCTAAAAAGCATCCCTGCATGTCAACAATATGCTAGAACACTTCCGGGAAAAATGCAGAAAGTGGTTGTCCTTGGGTCGCTCCGTGTTCTTAGGGTCCACGAGGCTTTTGCTGGATCGTCGTATTGATTCCTTTACAGACTGTAACCACCTATCTCACGGTTGTGAGACGTGGTTATGGCTGAAATTTTACCGCGATTTCGCTGGAAGCGGGTGCAATTTTTCAGATTAGCACCCGCTCCCGGCGAAATCCTGCGGTTGTCCTTATGACAAATTTTTAATTATATATACATTTAATAACTTACATAAGTACATATATCTATGATAAATTTTTTCCTTTTTTTAAACTATATATATATAGTATAAAAAAAGGAAAAAATTTATCATAAATATATGTACTTATGTAAGTTATTAAATGTATATAAATTAGCGTAACTATAAATTCTATTTGTACAAAAATAGATGGTTGGTTGCTTTTTAGTTTCAACAGTGGAGTTGTGCTAGGAATTTTAAGAACAATTTAAGTATTTTTGTATTATACTGTTAAACTCTATGATATCGTTATTGAAAAAAGAATGAACTCCACAGTTTACTCAGCCCTCTCACCAGAAGTGTAAGGTACTAAATTAAATAAATTAATGATTTAATTTGGAACCTATATATACTCCATACGGCAAGGTGAGCAATCCATCGAGAGAGAAAATGGTTTTAAGCCTTTAAACCCACGTGGCTTAGAATAACATAAGAAAAAATGCAAAAAAAGTACCAAATTCTAACAGATAAAACGGCAGCAACGTAAATTAAACTGCATTTGTTCTTAGGTTTTTTGCTGAAAAATTGAAATATGTTAGTAAAACTTACAATATACTTTTTTTTCTCTTAAGAATACGATATATTAAAATATATATACATTATCCTAAAATTTAAAACGTAAATTGCGTGTATAGGTGCTTAATTCGGATAGTTTCAAATTTTTTAATTTGCGCGAAGATTGGTCAAATCTTTAAAATTAGTCAAATCGTTTGAGCTGAGCGAAAAAAATTTGTGGGTAGACATCCGAAAAAAGGAAAAAAAAATTTGAAATCGGTTATTACATTCTGTTCCCTTTTTTTTGATTTGATTATTTTCACTCCGCCCTAATATACTTATAATGTATACATAATAATATAATTATATTAATTAATTTATATAATTATAAATTATATGTATATATATTTAAATAAATAAAAATAAACTGTCAATATGCACCTGCTGGCGAAAAATAATTTTGCTGAAATATTTTCATTGACTTTTAATTTTTTCAATAATATTACTAATTAAATAGTTAATTAATTAGCTGAATATGATATTTAGGTATGTTTTAGTTTTCTATCTTTTAAATAGAAATATGAAAATAGAGTGTACCTTTTTTTGAGCATAAAAGGAT
>NC_046660.1:94578208-94579555 GCF_010883055.1 Belonocnema kinseyi | reverse complement strand
TAACTACATTTTCGACCATATTGAGGTGCTGCCCTCTTCAACTTTTCGTCGTTACTATGGCAACCGCGTCCTTCGACCACATTAATGGGCGGGGTGGGGCCTTCGACCCGCCTTCGACATCACTATAGCAATATTTTCTATAGCTGAGTTGGTCGGCTGGCTCTGGACGCGAAAAATGTTGTGAACGCTGAATTACCTAATTGTATTAAAATTACAGAGAGCCTAAAATTATTCTATTTATTAATATTTTCAAATTGATTAATTTCTCTTACGGTTGGTTTGAGAAGAGACATTTTCCGGATAATAAATAAATAGATTTAAAAAAATTCTTTTCGTACTTTAGAATTGTAGTGACATTTCAAAAATTCTTTTTTTAATAAACATAACATATAAAAAGAATTCTATTCGTACTTTAACATTTATTGCAGTGCAATTTTTAAAACTATTTTGTAAAACTAAATTTAAAGATTAAATACAATTTAGTTAAATTCAGTATTTAAGTAAATTTTAGTTTAATTAAAGTAAAGTTCAGCCAAAAATTGTAGATGTTTCATGGCGTTAAATGATTTTCAATTAAAGTGCAATCAAGTTAAATTAAAATAAAACTATAGTTAAATTTTAAATTTGAATACATTTTTGAAACCAGTAATATTAAAAATAGTGCATCCATATTGAAAAAGAAAATTATTAATGCTATTTACGTAGAATGTAAATGACATAAGATTTTTTCACCAGATTTCACAAATTGAATATTTACTTGCAATTTAGTTAATAAATCGAGCATCATATAACGCATTATGTAGTAAATGAAAGGTGATATAGTAGTGATCTTAAACAAAGTTTGTTTTTAGTGTATTTTTTATTATTAGTTTTTATTAAGTACAATTACAAGTTTATGTACAATACGCATTTTAACCGTTTTATTGGATACAGATATATGGACAAAAAGCTCAGGAAAGTAATAATTAGGATTATAACTGACTCATAAAAATAAAGAATAGATCTAGAGAAGAAATTAAATTAAAATAATCTGCACGTAGTTTACTGAGCCCTCTCACCAGGAGTATCCTACATTGTGCAGTATTCTAATAAGTAAATTAAATTTATTTGAACAGTATACAAAATTCAAAGAAAAGGCTGAAATGTGAATAATTTTTGGGACAATTGTCACGGCGGCTACTAGACAGAAAAGCAGGAAATAATTCGCCATAATTTTCAAAGCAATTGGGAAATTTTTTGGAATCTTCAAAAATTTTAATTTTCAAATCAAAAAAGGGAACACAATATATTAACCGATCTTAATCAATCAATTGGATGTCAACCCACAAATTCTTTTCGCTCAGCTCA
>NC_046660.1:94575765-94578108 GCF_010883055.1 Belonocnema kinseyi | reverse complement strand
GTTAGAAAATCGTTGGACTCGCTGTATCGACCTAAAAGGAGAGTATGTTGAAAAATAAAACCGACTTTGGCCAAAAAAACGTCTCCGTATTTCATTTTTCAGAGACTTATCAAACTACCTAGTATGATGATGTAAGTGGTGTTATATTTCCTGTATATTGATGAATTTATCGTTGAATATAATTGCTTGTTATTGTCAATATAATTCTGAGAAATAGTCGGTGTCTTTGATGTAGAGTGTGTGATATGATTATTTTCAAAGTAATTTCTGAGAAATGTATTTTGCAAGTTTAAACAGGTTTGAGTCGAAGAATACAGAGTGGTGAATCATCATTCCCTTTGATAGCTGAGCTGCTGCTCGGGAGATAAGGTGATTACGTAGATAATTTATTTCACATTGACATGAGAGGGTGGCAATTCGAAGAAATATTTTTTTGAAAACTTCAACAGAACTTTAACTAAAAACTTTTACTTTATTGTTTTTAATGCGCAAAAGATGCATGTGTATAGGAGACATTTGATATGGGGCTTATGCATGGCAACCTGTTTTTGACTATTAATTTGATTTAATGCTTCCTGATAGATGAAACATTATTCTGTAGTCTAGAATCAACCAGAAAATTAAAATAAAGAAATATTCAAAGTCAATTGAATGGTTTAGGCGCAAGAAAGGTATCTGAAATCATAATAATAGGATTCCATAAGGTAGATCAAATGCTCAGGAATCCTTGTCGTCTTATTCTCGTATCAAGTAGCAAGCGAGCGAGAACTAAAGATACGTTAAAAATTTAAAATAAAAGTTTAAAAAATACAAAATATAATAAAATATTTGAAAATTTTTTCAATCATCCACTTAAGCTACTGTATATAGTCTTTATAGAAAACGAGAATGATATAATTTAGCGTTAAAATTCTTTTTCAATAATGTTTACTCTTCTGAAACAAAAATGGGCAGATATATATTACTATCAGAGACCATATCAGAGACCCTAATTTAGAACCTTGTGGAATATTTCGACAAAGAGGGGATATATTAATAGATAGAAGCAGTAAATCATCTGCAGCATGTATACCTAAGAGAGAAAAAGTATTAAAAAATGTTTGAATTCAAAAAATAATTTTATAAAATTTGTAATATTACAGAAGGCTTTACGTTCGAACGACTCGAAAAATACCAGCAGATTTTTAAGAGGTCCTTTTACATACAGTGGATCACTGTAACAGCTTTAGAATTTTATATTGATATAGCTAGGATGCAAAGTAAACTATTAGCAATTAATACCACGTAGGTGCCCCCTGTAATAATAATATTACATCAACTATTTAAGATGAAGAACATATAATTTGAATAATTTCAAAGCTTTTGCTAACATTCATGAAATAAATCAGGTAGATAATTATTAGAGTTGACTGCTACAAACGATGAAATTATCTTTCACATAATAGAGTGATCTGCTGAAAAGACTCAATTTACTAACTTGAAACAATAATATCTAATGCAAGGACACTCTGAATCAAAAATTGAAAGTGAAGTATTGAACACATATATTAAAATGCACTATTATGTATAACAGCTGAAAATCTTGGTTTTTCTTAGAACCAACATTTTGTTTTAAATTGTAGTTAAATAAACCCATTTAAAGGGACCAGGATTTCAAGTTAACAGAATAAGTAAATGAAAACTTAGTTTGATTAAGAAGAGGTCTTTGGTTAACAGGGGTTACGATAGAGTGCGCCACTATCAGGTATGCTGCTTTTCATATAGCTGTAACCACGCTTCTCCTGTTAAATCTTGTATTCTTTTAAATCAAGGTAACTAAACTATCAAAAATGTATGTAGAAGAAGAAGAAAGAGTAGAGGAGAAGGAGGATGAGAAAAAGGAGGATGAGAAGGATGAGGATACAGTAATGGTGTAGTTAAGACAAGAAGGTACTGAAAATATTGGATCCAATGATTATATTATCCGAATCGTATGTTGTATGGCATTTGGATGTGCAAATGAAAGGAGCGTAACAGCTTTAAAATAACAGCAAAACTTTAAGAATCTGCAGGTAACACCTTGTTCATGCGTACTAAGTGTATCTCCATTTCTTTGTACTGCACTCCGCGATGAGTTTGATACATCCAGTTGAATAGATAAGGATTTCTTATTAATAGAATCGTGAACATACTTTTGTCTCAACTATAGCAACTTAGTGAACTAAAACTTAGTTTCATTAACAAGACGTCTTTGGTGTACAGACATTAACATAGAGTGCGCCACAATCATATATGCTGCTTTTCTTATAGTTGTAACAAAGATATTTTACCTAGATGCGGCAAGGGTCAGGAGTGGGGACGGCC
>NC_046660.1:94556650-94575665 GCF_010883055.1 Belonocnema kinseyi | reverse complement strand
TAGTCGCTGGCGGCCAGGTCTGGTGAATACGGTGGCTGAGGAACCAATTCGAAGCCGATTTCATGCAATTTTGCTTGTGCAACTAAGCATGAATGAACAGGCTCATTGTCGCGATGATAAAGCGGTTTTTTCTTCTTCAAATGCGGTTGTTTTTCGACGATTTCGATTTTCAATCGGTTCAATAATGATGAATAGTATGCTCCGGTTATGGTTTTACTTTTTTCAAGATAGTTCACGAATATTATGCCATGTGCATCCCAAAATACGGAGACCATAACCTTTCCGACCCATTGTTGCGTTTTTGGACGCTTCGGAGCACTTTGGGCCGGTGGAACTCATTGTTTTGCCTGTTGCGTTGACTCAGGAGTGTAGTAGTGGATCCAGGTTTCATTCATGGTTATGAATCGGCGCAAAAACTCGGTCGGCTTACGCGAAAATAATGCCAGATTCTGCTGGGAAGTTGTCACACGAATTCGTTTTTGGTCCACGGTGAGCAAACGCGGCAACTATCGCGCGCAGAGCTTCTTCATGCCCAAAACTGACTGCACGATATTGCCCACACGTTCCAATGATATGCCTACAGAATTAGCTACCTCTCTCAATTTCACTTTGGGATCATTCAACATTATATCATGGATTTTTTCGACATTTCCTGGTGTAGTGACCTCTTTTGGGCGCCCAGATCGTTCAGCATCAACTGTGCTCGTACGGCCACAACGAAACTCGGTAAACCACTTATGAATCGTTCCAATCGACGGTGCAGAGTCCGGGTAATACTTATCCAGCTTGGCCTTGGTCTCGGATATCGTTTTCTTGCGAAGATAGTAGTGTTTGATCAAAACTCGAAACTCAGATTTTTCCATATTAAAAAAAACTCGGAGGTTAGTCGCTTCTCAGTGCTGTACCTTGTAAATGCGTAAACATAAATGGCTGAAGTTTTGACAGGCGTCATTTAAAGGATCAAGCTCGACGAAAATGGCTCACATTAGTGAATACTAATGCCATCTCTTAGAATTTTCAGATACTTATCAGACTGCCTAGTATCTTCTGGTGGCTCACTTATCAGGGAATGATCACTCATCGCCTAGCACCAACTAGCATTCTTAACCTGTCTCACACGGATGCACACCTTATAACTAACACGGATATGAACTCACCCATAGCGATCCACACTGCGTCTTACTTATTGCTATATGTACGGAAAAAATTGAAACATGGCAACACTGTAGATAAGGATTCCAGGAATCGACGATAACGTCATCAGAATGGAATTTTGTTTACCCCAGAAATTGTTTAACATTATATGAAATATGACGCCCCTGTCGGCAAATATCAACGAAGAACGTTTAATTAATTTAGTTCACATAGATAAGGATTCCAGGAATCGATGATAACGTCATCAGAGTGGGATTTTGTTTACCCCAGAAATTGTTTAACATTATATAAAATATGACGCCCCTGTTGGCAAATATCAAAGGAGAACGTTTAATTAATTTAGTTCATATAGATAAGGATTCCAGGAATCGACGATGACGTCATTAGAATGGGATTTTGTTTACCGAGAATTGTTTAACATCATATAAAATATGACGCCCATGTCGGCAAATATCAAAGGAGAAGGTTTAATTAATTAAGTTCATATAGGTAAGGATTCCAGGAATCGACGATGACGTAATGAGAATGGAATTTTGTTTACCGAGAATTGTTATAATAGCACGAGGGTCGTTGCAGATCTTGGAAATTTTCAATGATGCATTATTGCGATAAACATTTAATGCATAAAAAATTATATTATTTTGAGGAGAAAGACTTCAATTGCGGGAATAACAGGTATTAAATAGTCTAATATTGCGATATCGTATATCGATATCATCACCTATTCCATATTTTTGGGGCGGAAAATATCCATTCCTCAGATTTTTAATTATTGATTTACAATATCGATAGTGCGGATCGTTCAAAACTGTGATTCTTCAGTCAGCACAAGGAGCGAAACCAATCTTACAGCCTTCTGCACTCTAGCCACAAGTTTGCTATTCGTACGGAAAAAAGTGCGCCTGAACGCGCCCTACCTATCTACTGAGGAGAAACAGAAGATCAACACAAGCGAACCAGCAGAGCGCTATTACCTAGAACTATTCATCGTAAAGAACATATCTAATCTACCGCACGTAAGCAGGCAACAAAAATAGTAACAGATTTAATCTACATTTGAAGTATAGTAGTGAGTAAAGTATAAACAAGTGCTTTCAAACAAAAATTGTATGTCCTGTTATCACTTGCTCATGCTTTACATTACCCAATTTAGGTAGAGCGAGTTCAAATTAATATTCTGAAGGATAATTCAGGGTATCAATTAATATCAAAAATTAAACCGAAAATCAAACTTCACGGAAGTAGGAATAAAGATATCTAATAGGTAATAACAAATTAAAAAAAAAGATTCAGCCTATTTTGAGATGCTAACTAGTGATCTTGTGCGCATCGGTTCAGAGGGTAGCCACTAAGCTACGAAAAATTTTATCACTCAGTTGTAAAAGACCTGATACCAATAACAAATCACTGAAATAAAAATAAAACAATTTTTTTTCCATAGAACAATATATAAGAAAAAGAAACACCAGTGGTAAACCCAAGTATTTTATGCAAAACACAACAACAAAAAAGCCTGGTGTTGTCAATTCTAAGCATTGGATCATGATAGAAAACGATTTTATTCACATATTAACCAATAGAAAGAACACAACAAATTTCATACATTAACAACATTTCATGCCAATAAATCTAATACTTTGAGAATCACGTTAATAATATAAAATGTAACACGAGTTATTTTCGCAAATCCACAACGTATGAGAAATTCAATAAAACCTTTTATTCAACACAGCAGCATTTTTCACAACAATACCCTACTGAAAATTCCTATATAGGTTTCTATGTAGGTTCCTATATAGGAACCTAAATCGGATCCCATATAGGATCCTACATAGGAACCTATGTGTTTCACCTATAGGTTGAAAAAATTTTCTATCGAAATTTTGTTAATAACAGTTCTCGTTGTTTTTATTGATGCCTATAGCGTCGCAATGAAAAAATAAATTCTATCAAAATGTTGGTTACAAACATTTTTGTTGTGTTTATTGATGCGTATATTGTAGAAATGAAAAAAAATTCTTGAAAATTTTGGTTGGAACAATTTTCTAACGAAATTTTGTTAATTACAATTCTCGTTGGTTTTATTGATGTCTATAGCGTAGAAATGAAAAAAAACTTCTCGAAAATTTTGGAAGAAAAAAGTTTCTATTGAAATTTTGTTAACAACAATTCTGGTTGTTTTTATTTGAGCTTATGGCGTATCATTGAAAAAAAAATGTTGTCGAAAATTTCGGTTGAAAAAATTTTCTATCGAAATTTTGTTAATAACAATTTTCGATGCAATTACGAAAAACAAATTTTTAATGCTACGTTATAAGCTTCAATAAAAACAAGAAAGTTTTTATCAACAAAATTTCAAAAGAAAATTTTTCGAACTAACATTTTCGAGAAAAAAATTTCTCATTGCTACGCTATAGGCTTCAATAAAATATACGCGAATTGTTATTAACAAAATTTCGATAGAAAATCTTTTAAACCATAATTTTCTACAAAATATATTTTTTTCATTGCTACGCTATAGTCTTCCATAAAAACAACGAAGATTGTTATCAATAAAATTTTTTCAACCAATATTTTCGTGAAAATTCTTTTTTTTTCATTGTAATGCTATAGGCAAAATAAAAACAACGATAATATTTATTAACAAAATTTTAATATAACATTTATTCAACCAAAGTTTTCGAGAATTATTTTTTATTGATAGAAAATTTTTAACACCAAAATTTTTCAGACAATTTTCTTTTCATTGCAACGCTATAGTCTTTAATAAAAACATTCACATTCGTTATTAACAAAATTTCGATAGAAAATTTCTGACACCAAAATTTTTGAGACAAATTTTTAATTAATCGCGACTCTATAGGATTCAATAAAATCATCCACATTTGTTATTAACAAAATTTCGATAAAAAATTTTTGATACCAAAATTTTCGGAAACATTTTTTTTTTATGGTAACGTTATATGCTTTAAGAAAAACTTCCACATTTGTTATTAAAAAAATTTCGATAGAATATTTTTGATATCAACATGTTCTAGAAAATTTGTTGTTTATTGTATCGCTATAGGCTTCAATAAAAACATTCACATTTGTTATTAACAAAATTTTTAAAGATAATGTTTGACTTCAAAATTTTCGAGACTTTTTTTTAATTGCAACGCTATAGGCTTCAATAAAAACATCTACATTAAAACTAGTCTGAAAACTTTTTGAACTCTTTTTGTGTAGAAGAAACAGCATTCTTCCATCTAATAACTGTTTTAGTGTAGAAAGTAGTGAAGAGAAGCTAAATTATAAAATCTAATTTCTTCATTCTGGTTGTGTTTTCTAAATAGAAGAAAGTGCTATTTGGTCTAAAAAACAGCTAGAAGAATCTGAATTTTACTGAAGAAATTAACTAAATATTTTTTTCGTACAAGGTCAACATATAAAAAATACATGCACATAGAATTTAAAAAATAAGGCCGTAGTTTAAGTTACGATATTCTTCAAAGGGCTAATCGCTATTTTAAAAATATTATTTTTAGTTAAAAATTAAAATTTTTAAATGTTGCAGGATTATAAATCAACGTCTTTTGATACTTCAATCAATATTTTGGAACGAGTAAAATCGTACACCTTCAGATAAATTTGAAAGTAGGATTATTAAAAATTAGGAGCTCTTGAAAGAACTGAACAAATGTTTAGTTTCGAAAGCTCCTTAAAGGGGTGCTTTTTAAAGTATTATTTATTTTTCGATAATTTGGCACCTCCAAAAATAATTTTTTTGGAGAGAAAATATTGTTCTGTCACTCATGGATTGTGTTTTTCAAAGAAAACATGGAAATCTGGTTTTCCACGTTAATAAAATAATAATTAAAGGTCACTCAAGGTAAGTTTCTGTGCAAAATATTGACTTATAGCGAATATTTGTCAAACTATAGAACGGACTTCTTGACCCAAAGATACAAACCTAAATTGTACTACCCGTGCAGAAATTACCCCGGTAGGACCTTCTACAACAAGGTCAGGACAGGAACCGGTCGCGAGCCGTTGTTCATTTTTAACCCTTCCTTTTCAAAAGGTACTTTCAAGAGGTGTTGAAAACAAATTGTTAACCAAATTTCAATTTGCGGAACATAGTTAAAATAGAGAAAAACTGCACGAAAATTCATCTGGGCAAGGATAGACAGTGAGTTATACCTCAAAACGAAGAGGGGGTGACTTTTAATCCCCCCCACCTATTCAAAAGGTACTTTCAAGAGGAATTGAAAAAATTTTTTTTTACAATTTTCAATTTGCGGACAATAGCTTAAATCGAGAAAAACTGCATGAAAACTCGTCCGGCCAAGTATAGATAGTAAGTTTTACCCCAAAAAGAAGAGGTTCTGACTCCCCACCCCCCTATTCGAAAGGTAGTTTCAAGAAATGTTAAAAATAAATTTAAACAAATTTATATTTGCAAACAAGAGCCAAAATTGAGAGAAAACACGAAAACTGGTCTTTGGGAGGTTATACAGTGAATTCTCCCCAGAAAGTAAGAGCAGGTATCTTTTTAAACCCCCCCTATACGAAAGGTACTTTAAGCGGTGTTGAAAAAAAATTTTTTAACAATTTTCTATTTGCGGACAAAAGCAAAAATTGAGAAAAAGTGCACGAAAACTCGTCCGGGGAAGGATAGATAGTGAGTTGTACCGCAAAACCTCTTAAAAGTATCTTTAGAATAGGAGACGGGAGTCACTATCTCTTCGTTTTGGCGTAGATCTAACCGTACATTGCGTTGAACTAAGCAACGAAATGTGTTACAAAGTTCTATAAAACTTAAAGGCCAAGGTGACGTCATCTCTATTAAAAGGTAGGTTACGGAAAACGTGAAATAGTTCTATAACATCTAAAATACAGTTTATATCGAAGAAGTGTCGAAACTATAGAGCTCTATAGAGTCTCTGAAATATAAGCGACAGCTGTGCAGGGCCGCCTGCTGGGACTTACATACATGGCGCAGTTGATTGCTACCCGAATTGCATTAGAGCAGGGAAGAAGCCGATGTACAGGGGCATTTTTATATTTCGCGCCTTTAAAGTTGCATTCGGATCGGCCATTCGGCCAAGTCCGTGCATCTTTGGATCAAGTAATAAAATAATAAAAGTGTTTAATTAATAATAAAGTGAGACACGTGAACTAAGAAGTAAAAGTAATTTTTTTCTTTGATAATATCATTATAGAATAGCTGCTCAGTGACAAATAGTATAAAATAGTAATAATATTCTGCGCTTCCAGTGGGCGAAGAGTGAATGGTGTTTAACGCTTATTTTTACTGCATAAAAAGGTATGTTATGAATAGACAGGATATGTTTTAAATAAAGTGAATGAAATATTACATGCGTAAACTTTAAATTGACATTGCCTATATTTGCTGACAGCGACTAGGGCAAACAGGTGAATCTGAACATAACCGCTTGAGGTTTTGAACGCAACCATGGAAACTCTCAAAAACTTAATCCGAAGATGCACGGACTTGGCCGAATGGCCGATCCGAATGCAATTTTAAGGCGCGAAATATGAAAATACCCCTGTAAAATGGCTTCTCTCCTGCTATTGTGCAATTCGGTTAGCATTAAACTTGCCATGTATGTAAGCCCCAGCGTGTCCACCCTGTATATAAATTCACATTAGGAAATGCAGATGGATATAATACATTTCAGCTGGTTCATTTCAATGAACATTATTGGAAAACCGTTATCTCTAGACCTTATCCCAAGACTGGGTATTGATCATCCTAAAATTAATGCTGAGTCATTCTGATGATATAAGTGTATCAAAAAGATATCTCGAGCAATTTAACATGCTTGAATTTTAATTAATAAAATATTTAGGAATTTTCTTGTATTTTAGAAAATGTTTTCTCCTGACCTCATACTAGAATTTTGTTTGATCAGCCACTAAAATGAATTAGAGGCTCGTTGGTGATAGGATTGTTTAACAAATTTATCTATACAATATAATTTAGCCCAGAATTGTTATTCCGTTTTTTAAAAATTTATTCTACTTTCGAAATCGCATTCTCTGGATTTGATTTCCAAACTGGCATTTGATCAGCCTTTAAAATTCATTCTAATTCATTTTTATGATATAGGTATATCAAAAAGATATCTCCAGGAAATTTAACTTGCCTGAATTTTAATTAATAAGAGATTTAGGGATTTTTTTATCTTAGAAAATGTTTCCCCTGGACTTCATGTCAAAATTTGGTTTGATTCAACCACTAAAATAAATTAAAGACTCGTTGGTGATAGGATTGTTTAAAAAACGTATCTAGACTAGATAATTTAATCAATCAATTTTAGAAAAGATAATTTAATCAATCGAAAGTATAATAAACCTGCCGGGCCGATCTGTTATTATTTCGAGGTTATGGTTGGATTCACCTTTTTACCGAAATCGCTGTGAGTAATTATAGCTAATGTCAATTAAAAATTTTTGCATGTAATATTTTATTCACTTTATTCAAAACAAATCCTGTCAATTCATAACAAACATTTTTTTATGCCGCAAATAAGCGTTAAACCCAATTCACTCTTCGCCCGCTAAAAGCGCACAATATTATTACCAATTGATAGTATTTGTCACTCAGCAGCCGTTGCATAATGTTATTGGCACAGAAGAAGATTGACGTTTAGTTCTCAGTCCACAAGTCTCACTTCATTATTAATGAAACACTTTTATTATTTGTAATTACTACATCACATAACCTATATGGACTTGACCGAATGGCCGATCCGAATGCAACTTTAAAGGCGCGAAATATGAAAATGCCCCTGTACAATGGCTTATTCCCTGCTGTTGTGCATTTCGGGTAGCAATCAAGTGCGCCATGTATGTAAGCCCCAGCGCGCCCATCCTGTATATAAATATATATATTCAATAGATTTTAAAGAATTTAAGAAGATTACATATATTTTAAAATTACTTCAAAATTTTAAAATTCATTTAAATTCTACTGAATTTCCTGAAAGTCTGTTCACTTTTTAAACTATGATAAATCCATTGAAATGCCAGAAAATCCCTTAAAATCACTAAAAATCTCTTAATCTCATAAAAAGTGTTTTAAAGTCTTTGAAATCTCTTAAAAATTCTTGTACTTTTTTGAATTCTTCTAAAATCTTTTAAAATTCTTTAAAATTACTTGAAATCTTTTGAAATTTATTTATAAAGTTTCATCAAAAACTTGTAGAGCGCAAAGGTAAATTGAGAAATGTCAGAATATTGGTGAATATATTTACATAAATTTCGGTATATCAAAAATATGTGATATTATAAAATCTATCAAGAATACCAAGAATATTTAGGAATCTTAAAAGAATATGTGTATGGGAATATTTAGTGAATGTATCAGGAATATTGGAGTGATCGCCTTCTCGTCATAAACAGGGTGGACATGCTGGGGCTTACCAAAATATATGCAACCCTGCACACACTCCCATAAAAATAGCATTAGCGTGTAAGACAGGTTACATACTTTTTGGTAAGCCCCAGCGTATCCACCCTGTAGAAATGAATTGGTTTAATACTATAACATTTTGAAGAATCAATTTTTTATTTTAACTACATGTTACACCCAACTCTTTGGTATATATTTATAACCATCGGCGACTTTATTATTAGTGGTTACAAGTCAACTGTAACCAACGTCGGTTTTTTGAGCAATAACGTATAAATAAGAATCATCTCTGATCGAATCCATTTGCAATCAGGCAGGGTCCTAAACTCAAAATCGCAGAATCTATCGAGGGTGAAATATGTTGTTTTTAGAGGAAATTATACCTTTTTCATATTTTCAAAATTTGAAGAGAATAATTAAAAAGATTTTCATAAAAACCAAACCTTTTTTATTTTTCTAAATATTTTTTTAAAATTTTTACTAACAAAAGAAACACATCGTAGCAGCATTATGTGTGCTAAACCATTTTTGAGGCCAGAGGAATTTTTCTCTGCTAAAAATGTTGTTCTTGAATTTTTTTTTGAACTATGAAAAATAACACAAAAGAACAGGAAGCGTTTTTCATAGAATTTTTTCAGACGTGCTAACTTTTATCTTAACATTTTTTTGCATCTATCATTGTTTCCAAGACAAAGTAGAAAATTCGGCTGTAAAAAAAAGAATTCTCCTGGCTAAAAACGTTATCGAGCAAGCACCAAACTTGTAGATATCTTCATTATAAAAGTACAATAAAAAAATATTGACAACAAATTTAAAGTTGGTTTTTGAGAAAACTTTCTTTTAATTTTTTCAGAAAAACCGCTGTCATTTTGTTAATTTTGAACGTTTTTTTCAATTTTCCATGGAATTTTTGAAGAAGATGATGGGCGATATTAAAATCAAAGAAAAAATAATGAATATCTCAGTTAGGCCGAAAGTTATAAAATTTAAGGAAAAGTATTCTGATTTTTTGAAAAACAATGCACAACATTGAAATACGCATAAATTTTAAAAGAAAATTCTGTTTGAAAATCAGAAAAATACATATCGCCTTATTTCCTCGAAATAACAACATATTTAGATTTCGAGAGGTTCTGCGATTTCAAGTCCCTGTCTGATTTTAAATGGATTCGGTCCGCCTGAATGCTTTGTACGCTTAAATGTGTTTTATAAAGAAGCAGTCGTGAAGCTTTTTAACAACAGTAGGTTTATGAATACTACCTTCGCGAAGTAGGGACTTGCAGCTACATTTTATAGAACTGAGGTCTATAGATCTTATATTGCAGTACTTCACAAATACTCCACACCTCGAATCGAATTTTTTAAAGATTTTTCATCATGTTTTCAAGACTTTTGCTATAAATTTAAAAGAGTTGAGCTATCCAGACCTTATACTTATGTGATCACAAACTCTCAATACCTCAAATGTGATTTCTACGAAAGTTTTCAACGTTTATTCATGAATTTCTTCATATATTTTAATAACATTTTTAAATCTGAGTTCAATATGAAGATTATAGAACTCTTGTAGAGTTATTCCACATTTCTTTTACATTAAATCCTAAAAGTTATGCAAAATCTCTGATATTTGTTCAAGGTTCGCTGTTATCCCCGACTATTGAAATAATTCAGGAAAGATTAATGCACTTTATCCGTATATAGACTCCCCAAGACGAGTTCTCGTGCAGTTTTGCTCAATTTTGGCTTTTGTCCGCCAATGGAAGAAATATTAAAAATTTTTTTTTCCAACACCTCTTGAAAGTATCTTTCGGATAGGGGGAGTTAAGAAAGTCACCCCCCTTTCGCTTTAGGGTACACTGAGAGACTTTTTGTTAGATTAAATGATAATAACGAATGAGAATTTAGTATAATATCGTTTCAAAATAGGGAAAACAGGGTTTGCGTATCAAAAATTAATATAGCGGTTTTCAGCCGTCAAAACAAATATTTTTGTTTGGGCAAATGGAAAGAATGTTGCATTAACTCTTATAAAATTTGCGAGAATTAAAAATTCACTATATCGAAGTTAACAGTGAAGTTAAAACGATAGTCATACATTTTATTTGAAATAGCGAAAACATCGTTTGAAGTTGCCATACAAAGCATATGAGAATCTTAAACGACTATATAAAAAATAGCTCACTTCAACAAAAGATTTAGCCCTCAGAAGGAGGAACTAAATACACAAATTAAATACAAATAAAGACATAAACACGCGTACAATTATTATTTTTATTATATACTTAATTTATTTACTACATACATAATCGCACGCTTAATCGCTATGAAAAATAGGAACGGCTGCGGCGAGATTCGAACCTAACTTACCTACAGCACTAACGCATTCCCTAACAACTAAACCCCACGGCTAACTTACATTATGGAATATTTGGGAAAAATCTCGGCTAAGGGTCGTCGCTTGAAAACTCAGGGCATTATGATTTTCAACGATTAAATTGATTTTTCATAAAATACATTTTTTTAACGGAACTGATAATATTCTTCTATGAATAACATTCTCTAATTTGATATCTCAGTAACTCAGTGTAATATAAACGTGAGTGTATTTAGATGTAATATGTTATAAATTGTACTCATTAAATTAAATCTTATTACATTATTGTGTAAATTTCGTGAGAAAGAATTCCTAATGTTTTAAATGCCATAGTAAATGAATTATTTTAAAACACAAAAAGTAAAATTTTATTTAAAATGTTGTGAATCATAACCTTTCGGTTCGATCGGAAAATGACGAAAACAATCGAGGAGCATTCTCAAACGAAAATATATGAAAAATCAAGGATAGTGATTTCATAGTTTGCCATGCGTCTCAGATTTCTGTCAACATCATATTGATAATATCAATTTCTAAAATACGGTTTCGAGATCATGATATTCACAATTCTTTTTACTCAAATTATTTTTCGAAAAATCAGCAAAAAGAATATCATTTTTTCATAGTGTTAATTCTAAAATACGAGTAAATATAATAAAACCTCGGTTTTCCCTATTTTGGAACGATATCATACTAAACCCTAATTCATTTATTTCATTAATTCTAACAAAAGGTCTCTCAGTGTAGAACTCAATGTCTAACCTCCCCAAAACGAGTTTTCTTTTAGTTTTTCTCAATTGTGGCTATTATCCGCAAATGGAAAATGAAAAAAACTCATCACCTCTAGAAAGCACCTTTCGAATAGGGGTGGTTAAAATAGTCACCCCCTCTTCGTTTTGAGGTAGAACTATGATGTAGCTTATGAGGATGACTTTTTCATAGAGTTTCAACTTGTCGGTGCTAAACTTGTCGGTGCTAAAACTGAGACTTGGCGAAACAGAGTGCCAATTCTGGGTCAAGCATCGGTGGAGAATCGCCAAATATAAATAGCCAATATAGGCTGCCAGAACTGGCTCAGCATTGAGCCGATTTGAATAAAACATGGTTTGCCGTGGTAAAAGTGCCACTTGGCCCAATAATGTGCCGTCACTGGGCCAGACTTTGGCTGGTCCTCGTGAAACATGGTTTCCCGTACTAAAAGTGAGACTTGGCGCAATAAAGTGCTGATACTGGGCCAAGCATCGGCGGAGGATCAGCAAATATAAAAAGCCAGTATAGCCTGCCAGTACTGGCTCAAAATTGGGCCGATTTAAATATAACATGGTTTGCCGTGATAAAAGAGACACTTGGCCCAGTAATGTGCCGTCACTTGGACAGACTTTGGCTGATCCTCGTGAATCTTGAAAATAAATAGCCAATATAGGCTTCCAGCACTGGCTCAACACTGGGCCGATTAAAATGCCGATATTAGCCCAATAACTTTAGCCGACCTTTGGCTACCAAAATTGGACCAAAACTGGGCCGTGTATTCAGCTCCGGTAATTCGCACTTGGGGATATGAATTTTCAACTAAAATGATAAACCTTCAAAAGAAAAATAAATTTGGAACAAAGTTTTTGAGTTTTTGACCAAAAAAGGATGATTTTTGAACTAAAATGATTAATCCTGAATCTTGACTAACAATCAATGGATTAAAAAAAAAGTACTGAAGGAAAAGTTGGATTTTCAACTTGAAAGTTACACTCTCAAACGAGAAGATTAATTTTCTACTAAAAAGGAAGAATTATTAACAAAATATGTACATGAATTTTGAACCATAACTTGGGACGTTTTTGACGTTTGTTGGATATTAATATGAGTTAAATAGTTTGAAAAAACGGCACATCATATTATGTTAGAGATTAATAAAAAAAAAATTCAAATTTAGCAGCAGAAAAATAATTACTTGGTAAAAAATTACATTTCGCGGTGGTGTAAGCTTCTCAACTCTATTTCACCAATAAGATCATATTGTGACATTCTAAACGTGATGAGGACTCTCTAATTGAAAAACATTACCTTTTTAACTGTTTGAAAAATGTTCAGAAAAAAAGGAATTTTTTACAATCTTGAAATTCTAATGGATCAATATGGGTTATAACTTAGTTATGCATATTTAGGGTCCTCATGCGCTACTTTTCAGCAGACTTCTGTTTTCAATTACATTTTTTTCGATTATATATTTTCCTTATTTTCCATATAAAATTGCAATTATATAGTAAACTTTTCAGAAATTATTTACCTTAAATAAGCATTAACTTGATTAAGTACGAACTTTAGTGACTGAAGAAGGTTATTTTAACTACAAATGTTTTTTCCTTGTGCAAAAGATACTTTAAGGTCCGTCTCAATTAAAAATGGTAAAATTTAAATAATTACTCGAGTTATCTTATAGATTATAACTTATAGAAATTTATTTAGGACTCTGTATAATAATTAAAAAAAGGTTCTTAAGATGGAAAATGTGCAAAACAGAAAAGGTTAATAAAATGACGCGATGTTGTGACATTGCTGACAAAGTTAAAAAAAATAGGATGTTTTACAATGATAAAATGATTTTTTAAAAAATTGAATGTTCTATTTTAGAAGTTTGTATATTTTTGTTATTGTTTTGTGGTTATATATTTTTCTATTTTCCCACAGAAAATTGCAATTATATAGTAAACTTTGTAAACATTGCTTGCTTTGAATAAGAATGATCTTGATTGTCTAAAGCAGATCATTTTGATTTCAAAGCCTTTTTTCTTACGTAAAATATACCTAACTTCCTCACTGAATCAAATTGTTAAAATTTAAATGATTGCCATAGTGAAATTTTACAAATTTCATTAGAGAAAATTGGGCCAATAAAGAATAGCATAAAATTACAAAATCTATTATAGTTGAAATTTTTCCTAATTCAATAATGAAGAACAACTAATTCCTTGGTAAAAATATCTAAACTTATTTGGGACTATATACAATCATTTTCTAAAGTTATAAAAATGGAATACGTGAAAAATATAAAGGTTTAATGAAACGACGTGGTGGTGTACAATACTTCACTCTACTGAAACAAGAACTAGGCCATATTAAGCCAAGTATGTTTCTACATATTTTTAAAACATTTCATTCTGATTATTTCCACAAAGTTAAGAAAAATAGGCATTTTTATATTCAATGAATCAATGGAATATAAATTAATTATTCATAGTAGGATGGTCTAAACATTTTTTATTTCGAATTTTTATGTATATCGCCCAGCACTTTGTTTGAATCCACATCGAAATAAATTCATTACAGTTAGATATCAATGTTACATTTCGTTCTGCTACGTCGTTGATCATTATCAATCTTTTGACTGCAGTTGTAGTTTAATTATATTTTGCAGCAATTTTCCAAAGATTCGGGTGTTATAACTAAAAAGGAAAAGCAATAAGGGTGTGCAAAAAGCTCGAAACTTCGACTCGAGTCGGATAGATTTTTTTCGAGTCGAGTTGAGTAGAGTCGAGGTCGGGTATGCTCGAAGTGTCAAGGTCTCGACATTTTCGAGCTACTCGAACGTTTCGGGAACTCGAACGGCTTTGTGCACTCGGAAGATTCGGGTTTTTGAACGTTTCGAGTTCTCGAAGACATTCGAGTACTTGAAAGTTTAGAGCTCTTGAAGATATTCGAGTTTTTCGAAAGTTTTGAGTTCTCTAAGTCATTTAAGTATTAGTAAAGTTTCGAGCATTCTGGAAAGCTCGATCTCGATTCGAATCGACTTTAACCGGATCGAGCTCGGCTTGACTCGACGTAGAAGCTAACAAGCTCGGCTCGAATTGTTGTAAATTCGAGTTTTGAGTTTTTTGCACACCACTAGAAAGCTAAATAAAAAAATCTCAGAAATGAACCACAGCTATATGGCATTAATATAGAAAAATACTTAAAACTTTCAAAAATAACCGCATCATTTTACCAGTAAGCAAATAGAATATTAGTAAAAATGATAATAAATTGCTCAAACAATTATTTTTGTTAAATGAAATTAATTATTACTTCACTATTTTTGAAAAGTGGACAGAAAGTTAAAAATCTAAGAAAAAACTACAGCTCTCTACACAGAGAGAAATTAAAAGAGATTAATTGACGGAACTGCTCCTTGACTTTATTTTAGCTTTGGCGCAGGAACCCTCGTTCTCGGAACCCTTGATTTTAAAGCAACGGCCGTTTCTTAAAAGCTAAAATAAACTCAAGCATCAGTTCCGTGAATTAATCTCTTGAAATTTCTCTCCGTGTAGTAATTATATTTGAAAACATTGTTTCAACAAAAAATGCTTAGGATTAAAAAAAATGTATGTAATATAAAATAGACCGAATTCATTTTAAATCAGACAAGTCACTACACTTGAAATCTCAGAATCACTCGAGAGCGAAATATGTTGTTTCTTAGAGGAAATTAGGCTATACGTATTTTTCTGATTTGTAAACAGAATTTTTTCTAAAAAGTTATGCGTATTTGAATTTTGTGCTTTGTTTTTAAAAAATCCCGAATTTTTTCTTTAAACCTCTATAAGTTTCCCCTTAATTGAGATTTTGAGATTTTCACATAAAACTCGCCTTTAAATTTTTTGTAAATTTTTGTTAGAACTTGTATTTTGATAACAAAGATATATTGTAAGTTTGATTCTTGCTAAATAACTTTTGAAGTCAGGAGAAATATTTTTTGCCACAAACAAATTTTCTACTTTTTCTTTGAAACAATGATAGATACGAAAAATGTTATGATAAAAGTTTGCACATACACAAAAGTTCTATGAAAAACGTCTCTTGTTCTTTTGATATATTTTTCTTAGTTTATGAAAAAATTCAGAAACTACATTTTTAAGAGGAAAAAAATTCCCCTGGCATCAAAAATGGCTTAGCCCACATCATGATCCTAAGATGCATTTATTTTATTAGTAGGAACTTAAAAACATATTTAGAAAAATAAAAATAAAAAATATTTCTGTACCTCGGCCTCGTATGAATGATTTAGATATTGAAAAATAAGGTACACTGTAAAAAAATGTTATGGAATTTTAGTGCGCTATACATATGTACAAAATTAACTCACGCGCAGAGTCGCGAAATTAGTATAGAAATGTATAAAATTGAACAAAAGTGTAAATCCTCAAATGCACTGAAATTTAATATGTGACGTCAAATTATAGTTCCTGAGAAAACATTTTCTTAAATACAAAAAAATCCCTAAAAATTTCATTAATTTAAATTCAGACAAGTTAAATTGCCTCGAGATATCCTTTTGATACACCTGTATCATAAAAATGAATTAGAATGAATTTTAAAGGCTGATCAAATGCCTGTTTGGAAATCAGATCCAGAGATAGCATTTTTCGAAAAAAGAATAGTTTCAAAACAAATTGGAATAACATTTCTGGCCTAAAATATCTTGTCTAGATTTATTTCTGATACAATTCTGTCACTAACAAGTCTCTAATTTATTTTATTGGTTGATCAAACCAAATTTTAGGATGAGGTCCAGAGAAAACATTTTCTAAAATACAAAAAAATCCCTAAATATTTTATTAATTAAAATTCAGGCAAGTTAAATTTCTTCAAGATATCTTTTTTACAAAGCTGTACCATAAAAATGAATTAGAATTAATTTGCGAGGCTGATTGAATGCCAGTTTGGAAATCAGATCAAGAGATTGCATTTTTCAAAATAGAATAATTTCTAAAAAAATTGGAATAACAATTCTGGAGTAAAATATTTTGTCTAGATTAATTTCTAATACAATTCTATCACGAACGAGTCTCTAATTTATTTTATTGGTTTATCAAACCAAATTTTAGGATGAGGTCCAGAGAAAACATTTTCTAAAATACAAAAAAATCCCTAAATATTTTATGAATTAACATTCAGGCAAGTTAAATTTTTTCGAGATATCTTTTTGGTACACCTATACCATCAAAATGAATTAGTATTAATTTTTGAGGATGATTGAATACCAGTTTGGAAATCAGATCCAGAGATAGCGTTTTTCGAAAATAGAGTAATTTCAAAAAAAAATTGGAATAACATTTCTGGCCTAAAATATCTTGCCTAGATTCATTTCTGATACAATTCTATCACCAACGAGTCTATAGTTTATTTTATTGGTTGACTAAACCAAATTTTAGGATGAGGTCCAGAGAAAACATTTTCTAAAATTCAAAAAAATCCGTGAATATTTTATTAATTAAAATTCAGGCAAGTTAAATTTCTTGAAGATATCTTTTTGACAAAGCTATACCATAAAAATGAATTAGAATTAATTTGCGAGGCTGATTGAATGCCAGTTTGGAAATCAGATCCAGAGATAGCAATTTTAGCCTAAAATGTCTTGTCTAGATTTATTTCTGATAAAATTCGATCACCAACGAGTGTCTAATTTATTTTATTGGTTGATCAAACAAAATTTTAGGATGAGATCTAGAGAAAACATTTCGTAAAATACAAAAAAATCCCTAAATATTTTATTAATTAAAGTTCAGACATGATAAATTACCTCGAGATATTTTTTTGATACTTCTCTATACCATCAGATTGAATTAGAATTAATTTTAGGCTGCTCAATCCCCAGTCTTGGGATAAGGTCTAGAGATAATGGTTTTTCAATGATGTTCATTGCAATGAACCAGCTGAAATTCACAAAATCCATCTGCATTTCCTGATGCGTATTTCATCTATGATCGATCTGTGAAAAAAAACAATGGATATCAGTTATTAATTTCAGGAATAAAGTGTTACTTATTAAAATTATTAATAAGTCATGTTTGTTAAATTCTTATTTAGTAATTATTGTTTAAATTATTATTGCCGGCACTGTCAGTAAGAAACATACAAAACCACAACTCATTTCTTTGGCAAATAATAAACAATTGAAAGTATAATAAACAAGCCAGGCCGATCTGTCCTTATTTCGAGGTTATGTTTGGATTCACGTGTTTGTCCTAATCGCTGTAAGTAAATGTAGTTAATGTCAATTTAAAGTTTACGCATGTAATATTTTATTTACTTTAGTTAATACATATTCTATTTATTTATAACGTACCTTTTTTGCCGCAAATAAGCGTTAAACACAATTCACTCTTCGCCCATTGGGATCGCAGAATATTATTACTATTTTATAGTATTTGTCACTCAGCAGACATTCCATAATGTTATTGGCACGGAAAGTAATTGACGTTTACTTCTCAGTACACAGATCTCACTTCATTATCAACGAACCCTTTTATTATTTGTAATTACTACATAACATAACCTACATTTTTTGATACTTGTATCCATTTGAAGTTTCGAACGCAACCATGGAAACTATAATAAAGTTGATCGGAAGATGCACGGACTTGACCGAATGGTCGATCCGAATGCAACTTTAAAGGCGCGAAATATGAAAATACCCTTGCACAATTGCTTCTTCCCTGCTCTTGTGCAATTCTGGTAGCATCAAGTTCGCCATGTATGTAAGCCCCAGCGTGTCCACCCTGTATATTCGTTTCTTATTTTGAAATTAATTTTATTCTCAACTACCCGGAAAAATGTGTCATTTCAATAAGTCAAAATTACCATTATTCCTAATGTGCATTGGTATTGAAACATATGTATGTTAAATGCCTTGTTGTTATCATTGAAAAAATTCACAGACTAAAAAAACATTTTTGTATTTAAAAATGTTATTGAAACTATTGTCGTTTCTCTACAAATTCAATTTGCTTATTTTTTATGATATTTCTTATGATTCAAACTAAAGATACGCATTCGAGTGTAAAATTGTTCTGAGAAAGTGTGTAGATACAATTCAGGCGAGAAAATTTTGTTGAATAAAATATTATTGTAGCTTGTGTCTTTTTTCTAAAAAATTTATTATTTAATTTTTAAAGTTATTTTTACGATAAGAACAAGAACTATGCGTCTTATCAAAAAAATTATTAATGACAAATTTGTCGTTGGTTCACAAAATCATTCAAGTTTTTATTTTATTTTTTGTGGGTAAAACCAAAACTAGGCGTTCCATCATAAAT
>NC_046660.1:94541058-94556550 GCF_010883055.1 Belonocnema kinseyi | reverse complement strand
TAGATATTTAATCAGTGTAAATTATTTCTAGGAATGCTCACTTATATTGATGAGAATACAAAAAGAATGTTTGAAGGACACTTTAAATATCATATTTACTTATTTCGTTCTTGACTTCACGTTATTCCCAGCGTCGAATAAAAAATTAAAATTTGTTTATAGAATAAACAATATGCAAATTGATATTTCGATAAATTTCTTCAATTTTTATTTAATTTCAACACTTTCTGCGTATATTTGTATTCATGTATTTTTCTCACCCGATCAATAATAGCAGATATAAACATTGTTAAAATATGATACAATTTTGAAAACTTCAATTTTCAATTACCGATAATCTGCCAAAATATTGAAACTTTTGCAAAATCTTTCAGTCAAATTATTAAGTCCTCCAAAGTTCATGCAATATCAAAAAAGAAAAGAAATCGATAAGCCACTTTTTTCTTTAAAAAAGGAATTCAAAAGATACCGACTGTTTTATTACCGAATTCATTTTCTTTTTTCTTTTAGAGTCTTTAAATTAGGAAATAAGTATGTAATTATTATAGGGTATAGTGTAAGAAAGAGTTTACATTTTAATAATTATAGAATAAATAACAGCTTATTATCTATTGCTCGCATTAATTATAATGGCTTTATTAATAATAAACGGCGAGAACATAATATTTACTGGCAGCGGCTAATGAAAATGAATAGAACTGACGCAGACAAGTAATCAGTATAACTACAAATAAAATAATGACCGCATACTCCGATGGTAGTGGGGATTTATTCAACCAGATGATTATTAATGCCTCAGTATCGGAACACCAGTGTGCGGAGTAAGCTTAAACTTAATCGTGGTAAATATATTTGTTAAATAGAATTTATTAGGAGAGAACTTGTCGTTTTATTGCAATTCGACTCAACTTGCTAAAAATAGATTTAATATAAAATAAATATGGAAGTATAAAATGAATTTCCTTACTGACATTTATTATGGAAGATATTTAATTAATGCGTTTAGAGCAGATACTGAATTTTTGTGATGCCAGGCTAAAGAACCTATTTTGCGAAATTTACTTAAGTTTAAGAGTTATTATCGAAAAATGCGGCTATTTTTTCGGTACGAATATCATGATTTGGAAAGGGGCTGTCTGTCCTGAAATTTTGGAATGAATAGCCTTTTTCCAGGTCCCACTATTCGTGTCGAAATTTGTGTACGTGTATGGTCTTTAAGCTTTAAAAATAATTATTAACTGCAAATGATTTTGCATTGTGTATAATATACTAACAGAAAAAAAAAGATAAGATACAGTTGTATCAGTATTTTTATTGTGATATGTGCTGAACGAACTAGTGTATTTATAAATCTTCATGTAGACTCTTTTCCTACTATTACTACTTTGATTATTTCTTCATCAGCAGTCATTAAATACGTTTTTTCTCAAACTTTTGTTATTTATGACATAGTTACAAAATGAGCAGAATGTGGATTATCAACAATTTCCACTTATTACTATTAATGTTGATGTTTGTGGAATTATTATCTGCACCAATTAATGGCACCACAGATGACAATACTGTCGAGGTTTGTTCCTTATCTGATAGTTTGATCAAGGAAATTGATTCCTATGAAGAAATTGTCAACAGAATTGTCAACACAGCTACCAGTGGACCATTTAAAGGATTTACTTGGAACGAACTAAGCAAATTTGTAGACAAATTTGGAAGCAGGTTTGAAGGAACACAAAATCTGGAAAATTCGATTGACTACATGCTTCAAAATTCGATAAATCATAGTTTGGAGAACGTTCATGGAGAACCTGCTATAGTTCCCCACTGGGTCAGGTAAGGTTTCAATTTGTATGCAGTATAATATTTCATTTTCAATTTTGGTTAAATTCAACAGAGGATCTGAATCAGCGTCTCTTATTTTACCACGTCAGAAGGATATTGCACTCTCAGGACTAGGATATAGTGTTGGAACTCCTAAAGAAGGAATTACAGCGGAAGCTATTGTCGTGAAAAATTTTGACGAATTGAAACGACGATCAAAAGAGGTACATTGATTTTAGTTTCATTTAAATTAGAGAGCGAATATTATATTTTGAATAGAAAGGCTATTATTGTGAATATTAGAGTTTTTTACGGAGCCTACAGTCGCCGTTGAGAGATAGGGCACAATACATTTTTTCAAACATTTCAAATTGATGGCATGTCATTAATATAATTTCTAAAAAAGTCGAATTGTGCTTGTCTAAAAATAAACTTATTAAAAAATCGATTACGCTATTTTTGGTTAATGTCTCACAACTATCTCAAAATCATTTTTTTTCGGGATACCCGTGTTTAAGATTGGTAGCAGGTGTTATTCTATTCCTTTTTTTAAAAAGGAATATTGCGAACTTCAGGACCCTTAGTTTCTTTCTTTGCTGTTATGATGACTTTCTTATGTTTTATGAACAAACGGAAAAAATCGCCTTACAAGAAGTCTCATAATCTAATTATTAAAAAGTACGTGGTGCCATTTTCGATTAATATCTTGAAATTATTATGGTCGTGAAGCCCGCGTGTTCATGATTGAATAAAGCTGCCGTTTGTTTGGCGTTAAAAATAAAAAGTTTGAAAACTTTAGGTTCATCAGAAATTTATAAGGATATCTAAGAAATGCATTTATAAATTCAATAACAGTAATCAATATAAGGAAGGTCCCAAGCACTGTAAAATAAAATTTTTATATTTTCCTTTCAAGAAAAATAACACATAATCCAAGTAGGCAAATCTAGTTCATATACCTTTTTCAAATACAATCTTAAAAAACATTTTTCACTTTAACTTAGCTACGATAAATATGTTTTTTATGCAAATAGTTTAAATGTTGAAGATTGAATATCTTAGAATATTGATCAATGAAGCCATCTTCATTATGATAGATTTTCAAAGACTAATAAATCTTAGCATAATTATAGATCACGAAAAAAGTGAAATTTATGATTTTTCAACACTGGAATTAATACATTTTTAACATTGATTTCGGCTTCAGGGAACCCTTATACTAAAGGATCCATTCAAATTTTATTAAAGACCCAGAATTAAATGTTTTACTATAAATGCATTTTTTATTTGTAAAGTCTTTTATTGTTGATCCACAAAATTTAAAATTTCTTTTGAGATACCCAACAATATGCATGCGCGCGTGTAGTGTCCTTTTCTAATTATTCAATCAATTATTAAAAAGTGCATGGCGATATTTTTGATTATTATTTCGAAACTATCTCGATATTTCTAAAAAACATAAATTTTGAACAAAAACTGTTGTATTTAATATTTCAACAAAAAAAGATTTTAATTTTTGATCAAAACCAGTTGAATTCAAGCAACGACGACTTTTCGACGTGATTTTCGACGCTGAATTTTTAACCGAAAACGATCAATTTTAAATCATAAGTTATACATTCATCTGAAAAATTTAATTCGAAACAAAGAAAAGAAAACGAAATTTCAACCAAATAGTTATTAAGAGTTACATGAAGCTACTTCTGCAAATGACGAAACATATTCATTTAATTTTATATTGCAATAAAAAAAACTCAGCATGTTATAAAAGAAATCCCTGAATTTCACAAAAATTCCCTGATAATTTGAGGGTTTCCAGGTTGTATAAACAGTTTTTCAAATTTTAAGAATGATTCAAGTCAGTGTTAAAAAAAATTATTTTTAAAACTTTCGCATGTCCTAAATATCTTTTAAACTGACTCGAGTTTTTCCTGAATTGCTAGAGTTTTCATAATTTTCTGTTAAAAATATTTTAAATATAAGACAATTTTCAACAGTTCAGAAAATGTTTTAAAATGTATTTTACAGTTTTTACTTTAAAAAGTTTTTATTGTTCATCACAAAAATTAAACAACTCTTTCGAGATTCCCAAAAATCTTCATGCGCGCTCGTAGCGCGCTTTTGCTAATGGTGAATTATTAAAAAGTACATGGCACCATTTCCGATTAATATTTCGATACAGTTGTTGTCAGAAAACTCGTGTTCATGATTGAATGAAGCTTTTATTTTTTTTAATTTCAAAGAAGGTCTGCAAACTTCCGATTTTTGAGAAATGTAAGGTTATCTAAGCACTACGTTCAACAATAATAAGCAATGGGACAGAGTTCTCCAGCTTTTTAAAATACGAAATTTAATTTGTTCAGTTCAAGAAAAATAAAATAGATTCAAAGTGGACAAACTTAGTTAAAATACATTTTTTCAATTAAAATGTCAAAAAATCATTTGCATATTCCCGTAACCATATAAACGTTAAAATTGTTTAATCTTTTTATAAATGTATAGTCTCAGTTAAGTTATGAAGATATATTTTTTATGAACTTCATTAAAATCAAAACCTAAATTTTTAGTTTTAGATTAACCTAGAAAGTTTCTACATTATACTGTACGTTGAAATGTAATATTTTAGGATATTACCCAGGAAACAAAAATCCATTCACTTGCATTTGAATGAGTTTTGAGGTTTTCTTAATTGCGAATCTGTCACTGGAATTACAGATAGCCGCCCATAGGTTAGAGTGAGTTTTGAATGAGAAATCAACTTTTTGAATCGACCACGCAATTTTTTTCTCGAACCCATTCAGTATCGATTATGAATCAGCATTAACTGATAAAGGGACGATAGTTCCGATAGAAAATTATTAATTTAAATAAAACAAATTTAATTTAAATATTTTTGATTATTTATTAAAAAATAGTTCAATGGGCAACTTTTAAGAATATCCTGGCATACATGCAGTCTACTTTTATTTACAGACTATTTATTTTCGGGCATTTTTTTAATTTGTTGAAAATTTTTTTTCTATATTTGCATCACACCACTTTAGAATTTAAAAAATTTATTTATATATTTTACACATCAAAAGCTGAATTTTTTCTTTTAATTTACGTTTATAACAACTCGCTATCACTGAAACTTAAAAATGAATGTTACAATCTGTAGGTTATATTACACGTGGACTCCCTGCAGCCATTAGCACGTGCATTGAATAAGTTGAATGTCACTGGAGCTTAATTCAGTGTAAATTTTATAATTCCTGTACAGGATAATCTATTGAAACCACTATAAAAAGGGTTACAACTAAATAATCATTGAATTCATAAATAAATTGTTGCATGAATTATAATATATTACAATATTATTGAACTATAATTTCTTAAATTTTTTATTAATCAACGTTGCCTTATTCAAATTTATCACTTCATACTTCTCATTCGAAGCAGTTAGTTCTTTAAAATTGTAATCTGCATATTCCACTCAGTTGAACTCAACCTGGAGTAAACTACAATTGGCAGATTCACGCTTATCGAACATTGCTATGTGCGCATCGTATTTTTACCATTGGGTGTGATCTTTTAAAAACTCTATTTCATATTGAATCTCAACCCATTCATATGCACATTAATGAATTGTAGAATACTCATAGGCATTATTTCATGTTTTTCAATCTCATTCAACTCTATTCACTCAGCATTTTGACGAATGTAGAATGGCAGATTTAAAGCACCGCGCACAGGTGACCGATTAAAAATGTGGCCAACCGATTACATTTTCATTCTTTCAGTCTGCAAATGACAGATACACAATTCAAACCGACTCGCTTTCTATCCGTTCTTTTTTTCTTGGTAGCAATGCAATATTCGTAATCGTGTGTATTCAGAAAAATTGGAACGTTTCAAATCAAACATTTTTTGTTAATAATTTTCAGAGAACAAATAAATTCTTTTTAGTCATAAAAGGGCAGATATTTAAAAAAAGTACTGTTTTTATCTAATGATTCAATTTAAAAATCTAGAAATAATGTGAAAAGTTAACCTTTAACATAATAAGGTTTTTAAACAATTTTATTGTTTGAGAAAAAAGTCAGATTACTGGATACATTGATTGATAATTTCCAAATGAAAGAAAAAATTAAACATTGCACAACCAAAAATATGTTTAATATATAAATATGTATAATGGTAAAGATGATAGCTGTAGGGCGCTATTTACATTTCATTGACAATTCCAGATCTATTTTTGCTGAAATGAGGTAAACGTTTCTTTTAGATTCGAGGAAAGATTGTTGTTTTCAATCAGGACTTTGAATCCTACGGAAAAACAGTGGCATATAGATCTCGTGGAGCTAGTGAAGCTGCAAAACTAGGGGCAGTCGCTGCCCTGATTCGTTCAGTAACACCAGTTTCATTGTATACTCCTCACACAGGTATGATGTCTTATGCAGAAGATGTTACAAAAATCCCAGGAGCTTGTATAACAATTGAGGATGCTGAACTTTTATACAGATTACAACAAGAAGGTAAGTATTTGATTAAAATATATTATCTAATTAATAAATTTAGGGTGTTTGAACACAGAAACTATGTTTACATATATATTGGGAAATAGTATATGATGATTTCTTGATACTTAAGATGATTCTTTTTCAGGTGAACCACTGCAAATAAATCTCAAAATGGAAGCTCAAATGCTTCCTGAAGTTCAGTCACGAAACCTCGTAGCAGAATTAGCTGGTGACAGACAACCTGGAAAGATAGTCATCGTTTCTGGTCATGTTGATAGTTGGGACGTTGGTCAAGGAGCCATGGATGATGGCGGGGGAGCTTTTATTTCCTGGAGTTCTTTAGTTCTTCTGAAACAATTAGATTTGCGACCTAAGAGAACGATAAGGTATCTATTAAATTAGTTCAAATAATTAAATTAAAATTGATCGTTTAGTATTAATTATAATAAATCTAAATTAAAGAGTTTTATATCCTTATTAGGAATTTCATTAACTGTTAATTTTATTTCTCTATTCTAATCTTTTCTTCAGAGCAATAATGTGGACTGCTGAGGAGATGGGCATAATTGGAGCAAATCAATATATTCAAAGTCATGAAGCAGAAAAAAGGAATCTGCAATTCCTCCTGGAATCTGATATTGGAACATTTAAGCCTCTTGGATTGGAAGTTTCTGGAAATGATCAAGTTCAGTGTATTGTTCAGAGAGTTTTAAGGTTAGCAAAAATTCTGCCATTCATATTTTCAGTCTTGAATTGTAAACGTTCTAAGTATTAACTTTGTGAGATGTTTTCAATTAAAAATTGGGATCAACTTTAAATCGTGCGAAAATTACAAATAGGAATTACAATGATCATAAACTTTGTTTTTGAAGTTTGCTGAAACCATTGGGAAATTTAAAGGTAAAAAAAGGTATGGAGGGTCCTGATATTCAAGACTGGCTACAAATGGGGGTACCAGGTGCCTCATTGTGGAATCGAAATGATAAATATTTTTGGTACCATCATACAAATGCGGACACAATGGTAGTAGAAGACCCATCTTCCTTGGATTCTGGAACCGCACTTTTTGCTGCAGTTTCATATGTATTGGCTGATATAAGTATTGATTTGCCTCATGGTAAATCATTGTAATTAATCAGTATTATAAAATGAGAAATTTTTTTTTCTAAAAACCACAATCAGATTACAAAACGCTGACCTAATTATAAATGTTAAATCTATTCTCTTAATAAAGACCATTTTCTGAATCGGAATTCTTTTCTTACATAAATTAATTCTTATACCCAGAATTAAAGACTGATGACTATGAACTTATATAATACATAGGGTGTCACGAAAGTCCAGGAACGGCCGAATACTTCCTTAGGTGTGGTATTTTTCAGAGAGGCCAAGGTCATTCTTAAATTAACTTACAACGAGAAATTTAATGGTGACCTTTACTTTCATACTGACGATGACATTCAAGGTTTTTTTTCAAGGTCAACTTTGAAAAAAAAACTGAAATCTTTTTTACATCGGCAATCGATTAAGCGATAAATTTGACATTCAAATATGAACCCAGGTAATAGGTACATTGTAACTTTAAAGGTTACTCTAAAGTCATTAAAACTAATGCAAGGTCTAAAAAGCTCTGGGTCGAAGAAAAATTGGACCTATCACCTGGTAACATATTTAAACGTAACATTTCTCGCTTTTTCAATTACCGATGTAAAAAAGGGGTTTCCAAATGCTAAATATGACCTTGAAATAACCTTGAAGGTTATCTTCAAGGTCATGATTAAGTTCACTATCGAATACACCTTGGCAAAGTTAGTAGCTTTGCTCGTTACGAATGAATTTGAAAAGCTTCTATTGTCAGAGGTTTACATACCTTTTTTAAGGTAAAATGACCTTAGAGTGACCTTCAAGGTTTTTTCAAATTTATTTTTTTTTAAATGGATACCCCCTTTTTTTCATCGAAAATCTGTAAATTTGGCTGTAACTTTAGGGAGCTGTAAATTTTACGTTCGAATATATACTCAGGTCATAGGTCTAATTTGACCTTGACCCAGAAGTTTGCAGACCATGCTTTAGTTTAAATGACCTTAGAGTGACCTTCAAGATTACAATTTACCTATGACGTAGGTATATATTTGAACGTAAAATTTTCTACTATGTCGATTGCCGATATTTAGCCGTCCCGGAACTTTTGATATACCCTGTATATTTCATTATCCATTGTAATAGGGCAGGGTAACCGAATTTTGTTCGGTTTTAAGCACTAATGTGTTTAAAAATACAATTAAAATCAAAACCTCAATTTCTTTAGTATAAAACTCCATGGCGATCCTTTGGTATAAAAAATACAAATTTCCAAATTAAAAAAATATATAAGTTTGAGAACCTGGTTTTATATTAAAGTATACTTTCCATTAATATTTAGAAAAAATGTTTTTAATTTAGGAGCACTAGTGATAAATTAACTTTTTGTATAAAATATTAGTCTGAGCCGAAAAATGAGAGGAAGCATGATTTTAAGAACAAGATGAATAGTGTGCGCAGTTTGAGGCCAGGGTCAGAAACTCCAGTTTTTTACAAGTTCCGCATTTTTTAACTAGCTTAGCTTCATACAAACCTCACCGAAATAATACCTTCGTCGTGATGAGAAACAGATTTGAAATACATTACGAAAGCATTTTTTTGGTATAATAGTGCTGTGACATACTACAATTCAGAGTAACTTTTACTTCTTGGTTTAGCTAGACATTCCACAAAATTCAGTTTTATAAATATATTCATTTACGGGAAAAATAATAGTGATCCGAATTTGGACTTCTTTTCCGGATTGGGTTCGCTCACCCAATCTCAATCAAGTGAAGATAATAGACGAACTCTGATGGCACTATTACAATCCGTGAGTACCTCTAATAAATATAGAACCAACTGTGAATTCAATTTCTGATGTTTCTAGTTTTTGATTGAAATCAAATACTCTTGACCCAAAAAATCTTTTGTATTCTTGCATTAACTATAAATTATGTTAATGCAAAAAGTTTTTCTGTAAATTAAATAAATAAGTTTATACTACTCTTGATTCAGCTTTGTATTATGTAAATGAGAAAATTCTTACTATAAACATCGTTTTTGCAAATAATACAAATGAATATAACTGCCCTACTCTTTGATAAAATGTATTAATATTATAGATCTATCGATTCGTCTCGAGCTAAGGAATCTTATATATTTTTGCATTAACTTTTAATTATGTTAATAAAAAGTTGCGCTATTAAAAACAAAATTTTAAAACATTAAAAAGTGCTTAAAAAATATTGTTGATATTTATATAAATCCTTTCTTCCGGTATTTCATAGGCTTTAAAAAGTGTTTTTAAAAAGAGTCTTTCTTGTTTTTAACAATTAATCACGTTTTAAAGTCAGCAGTGAATTCACTATCGCACGCAGTAGCCATGTAGATAGTTTCCCATAGTAGTACTTCATCTACTGAAATAATAAAGAACATTATATGATACACTTGTATCGTTATTTATTTTATGGCCGTAGCTATTTTCCTTGCTTTTTAGAACGAATAGAGAAAATGTTAGAAACTTGATTGGCGGAGCTGGAAAAGAGTGAGGGAGTGTGCCCATCCAGCCGACTAAATGCTTCGTTTTTTTAAAATCAACATCCCGCTGAACGTATTTCTTATAAATATTCTTTTGCACTCTCTCCGTACTTTTTCTTCTTTTAATTTTTCTCTGCCACTGGCCATTAAATACATTTTTTCCTCTCTAGAACTTGCTATTCACAAGTGGTAGTGATCAAATGAGCAGCATGTGGATCATTAACATATTCCAGTTATTACTAATAATGTTGATGTTTGTGGAATTACTATCTGCACCTGCTGATGACACAGCAGAAGATAATACCATTAAGGTTTGTTCCTTACCTGATAATGTGATCAACGAAATTAATTCCTATGAAGAAACAGTCAACAGAATTGTAAACACAGCAACGAGTGGACAATTTAAAGATTTTACTTGGAATGAACTAAGGAAATTTGTAGATAAATTCGGAAGCAGGTTTGAGGGAACACAAAATCTGGAAAATTCGATCGACTACATGCTTCAAAACTTAAGAAATCATAGTTTGGAGAACGTTCATGGAGAACCTGCTATGGTTCCCCACTGGGTTAGGTAATATTTTTATTTTAATTCAGTCTATTGGCTTTATAGTTTTATTTATATCTTTCTATTTTTTCTCAATTGCAATATTAGTCTATCAATATTCATATTTATTTTTTTATTAAATGCAACAGAGGATCTGAATCAGCGTCTCTGATTTTGCCACGTGAGAAAGATATTGCACTCTTAGGCCTAGGATTTAGTGTTGGAACTCCTGAAGATGGAATTACTGCGGAAGCTATTGTTGTGAAAAGTTTTGATGAATTGAAACAAAGAGCAGAAGAGGTAAATTGATTTAATTTTATTTAAATTAAGGGCGGTTCAGATATGGATTCAAGGTTATATTTTGAATGGGAAGGCTAATTTTAATATTAGAGTTTGTTACATAACCTACTGTTCCTGATAAATGTTTGCGTGAATTACAATTGATGTCATATCTTACACAAATTAAAAATAATTTAAAATTATCCTTTCCATTTATAAAAAACGAATTTTCTAAAAGAAAACCGTGATTTCGAAAATTTTAGTGTTGTTGACTTTCCGCTATTATTGGTCCATAATAAATGTATTGCACTGATTTCAAATAATAGTATATTGGGACTAGAAGTGGTATTTTCTGTGTTTAAAACGTCAGACTTTCATTTTTAATTCTTGAAATTTTTACATGAATAATTTTACTGCTTTTTTTACATCGTGGTTATGTGCGGTGCACATGAAAAAATTAATCTTAAGAAAGTCACGAACTTGTAGCTAAGTCTCGGATACGAGATTAAAAAAAGGAACCATTATATCCTTATTTCTATGAGAATGCATCGATGAATGTCGAATTTTTTTACAAACAGTTCGAATTTTGTACGAACATTCCTGAAAATGTTGGACTTAAAAAAAGATAAATTTTATTTGTTCGATTTAGTTTATATTAATTTCAAGTCGCAACTTTGAGGATTCAATCCCTGGATAAGTACTGTACTGACTCGCCAATTTCTAAACATAAACATTAAACATGAGTGTAAGGGCTCTGAGAATCTTTTCACAGTCACTCATAATATTTTTGTAATTATTTACGAAAAAAAGTGATGACCCATTTTAGAATTTCAACATCGAGCTCATAAATTTCTTTTCAAAATTCGCAGATTATTTACGAAAATGCATGAATACCAGGTGAATTTTTCTCATTTGCGAGACATAGGTACTAGTTTGTGGTTTTCATAAGGACAAATATTTTCCGTATAGGCCGACATTAATTTCAACTAAAGAACACTTTAACATTATCATACATACAAAATAAAGTAACTAATTGCTGTAAACTTGTATATTGGAAATATTTAAAAATAATAAGAACGCTAAGAGATGTAAAATATTTAATTAAAATTTTAAACGATTCGAAGAGATTTTACAGGGATTCCAAAAGTTTCATGATGAAATGTACGCCATTTTTCAAGCATGATTAACCTCTCGAGACTTTTTAAAAATAATTTTCATATAAAATAGAGGCCTTCTATGAGAAATAAGAAAATTAGGAGAATTTTAGGGGTCAAAAATAAAAGAAATAAAAATTGGCAGATAAAATAGAGGACGCGCTGCTAAGTCTGTAAATTAGAGCTTTTTTTAATTGAAGTCATCAAAAAATAAATTTAAAGTCATTTGAATATTTTAGAATATGTCAGATAAAGTCAAAACAGCGGCAGGGTTTATAAATGATCACAATCTGCTGAGAAAATATTAAGCATTTTTTAAGTATATAGGTCTTATTTTAGAGAAAAAATTTGGCACGTTTTGCTTAAATCATCTAAAGATTTGTTGTATCACTTTTAGAGATTTGGCGAACGATTAATCGTGAGTCTAATAAATTTCAATAAACTGAGATTCGATGGAATTTTGCTAAAATCTGTCAATAAATTACTTAAGCGTTGATTTCTAAAAACAATTTTGAGCATTAAAACTCGTCACTACATATTTCAAGTTATTGTTGATCATGCTTAACTCTTTGCCAAATATATAAAAGTGCATAAACAAATCTGTAAATAAATTTAGATAATAGTAAGAACCCCTGTTTCTTCTTGATATTCCCATATAGTATTTAAGATCTGCCACCGCTTTGAAATTTTTAAAAACACCTAAGTGTACTTAAACTTTCAGTGGGGGTTGAGAGTATTAGAAACAAATAAAACTCTACATATAGTATAGTAAGGAATATAGCTGTAGGATGCTATTTGTATTCCTATTTTAGATTAATGCTAGAAATTCCAACAGTTCTAGATCTATTTATATTCAAATGAGGTAATCGTTTGTTGCAGATTCCCGGAAAGATTGTTGTTTTCAATCAGGAATTTGAATCTTATAGAAAAACTGTGACATACAGAAGTGGAGGTGCTAGAGAAGCTGCAAAATTAGGGGCAGTTGCTGCCCTGATTCGTTCAATAACACCTGTTTCATTATATACTCCTCACACAGGTTATATGTTTTATGCAGAAAATGTTAAAAAAATCCCAGCAGCTTGTATAACTGTCGAGGATGCTGAGCTTTTATACAGATTACAACAAGAAGGTAAGCATTTTGCAATAGAATCTCTATTTAATAAATCCAGGATATTTCAACATTAAAAATTATATTGACAAATATGATTAGAAATATTAGAGGATGATTTGTTTGAAACTACAAGATTATTTTTTTTTCAGGCGAAGAACTGAAAATAAATCTGAAAATGGAAGCTCAACTGCTTCCTGAAGTTGAATCGCGAAATGTTGTAGCTGAATTAGCTGGTGACAAACAATCTGAAAAAATAGTCATCGTTTCTGGTCATATTGATAGTTGGGATGTTGGTCAAGGAGCTATGGATGATGGTGGAGGAGCTTTTATTTCCTGGAGTTCTATAGTTCTTCTGAAACAATTAGATCTGCGACCTAAAAGAACGATAAGGTATCCAGTATTCTAATTACAATTACTAAATCGGAATAGAGAGTTGAATATTCATTGACAAATCCAACTGAACAAATTTGATATATTTATGACGAATTTCATAACATATAGATTTTATTTTGCTATTATCATTATTTTCTTTAGAGCAATATTGTGGACTGCTGAGGAGATGGGCGCGTTTGGAGCAAAGCAATATATTAAAAGCCCTGATGCAGAAAAAAGAAATCTCCAGTTCGTCATGGAATCTGATATTGGAACATTCAAGCCTCTTGGATTGGAAGTTTCTGGAAATGATCAAGTTATGTGTATCGTTCAGAGAGTATTAAGGTTAGTAAATATTCTGAATTGAAAATTTTCATTCAAAAAGGAGGAATTAAGTTAAAAACTTTATGAAATTAGGCAATTAGAATTATTATTGTTAATCAATTATATGACAATAAATTAACCAAAAACCTGTTTCAATGGTACCCTCGGATTTTTTTGGTTCAGTGCCATTATTAGTGCATTACCTTTAGCAGAATTACCAGAAAAAAGTAATTCGTTACAATCTCCGTTATTTGTTTAAAGTTGAAAATGTAAGATTGATTAATTTCGATATTTTTGAATCGTTAATGATCTAAAGTTTTTAATGTGTGAGAAGCTTTCCATTTCAAATTGTATACAACTTAAAATCCTACGAAAATTACAAATGGGAATTTCAATCATCTTAAACTTTGTTTTTAAAGCTTGCTGAAGCCACTGGGAAATTTAAAGGTAAAAAAAGGTATCGAGGGTGATGATATTGAAGACTGGCTAAAAATGGGAGTACCAGGAGCCTCACTGTGGAATCAAAATGATAAATATTTTTGGTACCATCATACAAAAGCGGACACAATGTTAGTGCTAGACCCATCTTCATTAGATTCTGGAACTGCACTTTTTGCGGCAGTTTCATACGTATTGGCTGACATAAGTATTGATTTGCCTCAGGAGATTCCTCATAAATGAACATCATTAATAATAAGATTTATTTTCCTGGAACATTAAATCAGTTTACGGAACTTTTACCTAATTATAAATGTTATAAATATTCTATTAATAAAATCAACTTTATGCATCGAAATTCTTTTCTCATTTCAATTAATTCAGATATAACCCATATGTGAATAAACCTTTACCTATACCTATAAGATATTATTCCGCAGGGTCTAACGAATTTTGATCGTAAGTTCTTTACAACACCATTTTTTTATAAAACGCAGTATGCGTCATCCTACTCTTTCTGTATCAATACAAGCTCTATCTTTAAAACTGAAGATTATCCATAATTATTTACATAATATTTTATCCAATCAGCGAATACCTTCAATAAATATAAAAATACAAAATACGGCTCGCGAATTTAAGGAGAAATCCAAACAAATAAAAGAATAGAACAAATTGTAAAGAATTCAAAATGAAATCCAAAGAATTGTAAGGAATAAATGAAAAATTCTGTAGAAAGTCAAAAAACTTTATAACATATTACACAGAATTCATATTTAATTGTAAATAATTGCAAACATTTTAAGCTTATATCAACCGCAATAACGCGATGCTTAATTGACGCGCGTAATAGCTAGAAGAATGTTCGTTTATATCGTATTTCTATTGCATTTTTTGCGTACCCGATTCGCCACATAAAAATTTTGAGGTTCTGAAACTCCTCAAATTTTTAATTTTTTTGTACAACAATATTAAAATATGTAATAACAAAATAAGAAATAACAAAAATATGATTCTTCATCTAAAATAACAGATTATTGATTAAAAAACTCACTATCAATGAGAATCAATACATATATGCTTAAGAAACATACAAACATAATTAATTGAATATACATATAAATTATTGCAAAAAATTTGTATAATGAAATACTTCAGTATTGTGCGCAAATGTTGAAAACATTATTTTCTTACTTAAAATGTCTTAAGGCTATTAGAACGGGGTGCACAAAAATGGCAAAATCTATAAGATACTCAAACCTTACCAGCGCTCAATGATAATTCGGATTTTAGGTTTTAAAAATGCACTCTGAACCAGAGCTCACAGACCTGAAACGCCGCAACGATGCC
>NC_046660.1:94538478-94540958 GCF_010883055.1 Belonocnema kinseyi | reverse complement strand
CTTTCTTGGTAGAAAAGTAATCTTTGTTGTCGAAAATTTAACTATGATTAAACATTAATTTTTTGCTCAGAAAATTAGTCTTCATGGAAAATAAATTTCTTTAGTGCAAAGTTCATGTATATTATTGGAAATGCCTTTTTTTAGTAGACAATTTAGCTTTTTGGATAAAAATGTAATTTTTTTATTTAAAATTTTACTATCATGTTGAAAACAATTAAAAAAATTTTTTTGGTTCAGTTATGTGTTTGATCCAAATCGCCAATTTCTTCAATTTCTTTCAAATGGGGAGCAAGATATAAATAGAAGACCACCCAAGTCTTCCGAAGCCTTAAGATCGGCAATCATCGTACAGCAGAACTCCGAGGTCGAATCGTGCATTTTCGGCTTACATACGAACTCACAGTGGTAATCATGCACTTTCTGTTTTGCGGCTACCAAACGGTAGGTATGGTGGGGGTAAATTTCATCCACGATCTGGCACCTGGCGGGGGACGATTCCCCTCGTGCGGCATCGTTGCGGCGTTTCAGGTCTGTGAACTCTGCTCTGAACATTTTGCCGTCACCGAAAGGGTTTCATTGTTCAGCGTTACTTGATCGTACTTCCAAGCATGTCTACGTTCAGTAAATTTGCACTCCTCTTGGAAGAAATTTTAAATTACAATAAAAATGCGATTTGTGTTGTTAATTTTGTAATTGTTTATCGACATGTCTTACTTGGCTTCGGAATAGGAAAACTGTGGAAAGTGATACAAGGATGCCGCCGTAAACTCGCTGATAATAATTGATAATAATTTTTTAACTTAAAAAATAAATTATTTATTGATTTAGTTACATATCTTGTTGTGTTGTAACCTGCAAAGCACATATGGAAATGATGCATTACGTACAAGGAAAAATTTAGTAGCTTAAAACTTAGGCGATTATTTGAAGAATCTTGGACAGAGAGAAAAGTCTTTAAATATTTTAATGACTTTGCAGAAATAATAGAAAACTAATTATGAAATTTAGAGTAAAGTCGAATAATATTTCAAAACTGAATAGCAGAAAAAGTCAAGCAATTCTTATGTACAAGTATTTTATGAACTAAGCGATCTTCTCTAAGAAATACTCTAAAGGTTACCAATATTTGAAAGAGTTTCTCTAGAGTTTACATGACAGTTGAGGAATTTGAAAGAGATAGGATTTAAAACACAATTTTGTACATTATAGTATAAAGTTCATCAGATTTTATATTATTTTGAACGGAGTTTTACATTTCTTTCTAAAGATATAATAATAATTGCGCGTTGCCTTCGTGATGCGCTCAACCCAGCAGAATCCACGATTTCAGTTCTAAAATATATATGAATGCTGCTAAAATTTTGAACAATCTTGAACTGAATTCACTCGCAGGCCTCGCAGGTTACCAAGCCATCAAGCGTTTAACAGCGAAATTACAAGGAATATGGAATTTTACATCTCTACTGTAAAAACTATTACACTCCGCGTGTGAAATTACACTAATCGTTGGAAGCTTACATAAACGTTGTGAAACTACATTTTTATTTCAGTTACACTTTATTGTAAAATTTCCACAAAAATCAGTGGTATTTTTATGTCCTATGATTGTTGTGAAAAAATTACATGTACATTGTTACGTCCCAGGATCTGCTGTCGAGCTTCATTCCGTTATAGCCATTTGTTGATTTGTTTTAAGGGAGTTCGGATTACTGCCGTTGAATGGTGGAAACCATTACCACAAAACTAGGTTGCATTTGAAATGATACCAATATTCAGGTTCACTGAATCACTAGATTTATTTAACAGTTATGAATTTGATTTGTTCACAGGTTCTTTAACTAATCACAAAACATGTCGTATTGCAAGTTTTCGGTTGTTTAAGTCTTTTATTTATTAAAAACAATCACAGAAGTATCTAAGTTCAAAGTCACAGATTCAAAGTTGTGTTATCGAATTAAGAGACAAACAAATCTGCTCTTTTTTAGCTGTGCATGCTTTTTTATAATCTACCTATAGGAGGAGACTTATTCCTTCTCTTCGGCCAAGAACCAATTACATTGCTGATGTCATGGAATTTCCCTTTAAACTAACCAATAAGAAAATACGTCACTTCGCTCCACCTACAGGATATGAGTCATAAAATGAGTCACTCGGTGATTGACACATGTAAACAAACAAAAGTATAAATAAGTCCAAAGTTTATTTTACATCCGGCCTAACTGGCGCCACACACTCATTAATGATACTAAATTTAGACCTATGACTCACTAAGTAAATAAACACTTCACTTTAAGACGCTATTTATTGTGTACTGCGTAGAAGTCCAAACAAACTCAACCTAACTTTAGAACAGAGAAAGAGAGTATCCCATTGCGTATCAGAGCTGCCAGATCGTGGATGAAATTTACCCCCACCATACCTACCGTTTGAGAGCCACAAAACAGAAGGTGCATGATTACCACTGTGAGTTCGTGTGTAAG
>NC_046660.1:94536699-94538378 GCF_010883055.1 Belonocnema kinseyi | reverse complement strand
TCAAGAGATTTCAAAAGCTTTTAAAGGATTTGATATATTTTAGGATATTTTAATAGATTTAAATGAATTTTTAAGTGATTTTAATAATTTAGTATGAGATTTAACAGGATTTGAAATATTTTATGATATTTTTAAAATTTTAAGATATTTTCAAGAGCTTTAAAAAATTTCAAGAAATTTCAAAAGATTTGTAAGGATTTAAAATATTTGAGGAAGTTTTAAAAGATGCCAAGGAATTTTTAATTTATTACAGTAACTTAATATGAGATTTGAAAGGATTTGATATATTTTAGGATATTTTAATAGATCTCAAGGAATTTTTAAATGATTTTAATAATTTAGTATGAGATTTTAAAGGATTTCAAATATTTCATGGTTTTTTTTTAATTTCAAGATATTGTCAAGTGCTTTAAAAAATGTTAAGAGATTTCAGAAGATTTGTAAGGATTTTAAATATTTGAGGAAGTTTTAAAAGATGCAAAGGAATTTTCAATTGATTACAGCAATTTAATATGAGATTTTAAAGTATATGAAACATTTCAGGATATTTTTAAGATTTCAAGGAATTTGCAAGAGCTCTAAAAAATTCTCAAGAGATTTCTACAGATTTTTAAGCATTTTAAATATTTCAGGATGTTTTAAAAGATGTCAAGGAATTTTCATCCTATTTTTCTAATTTTAAGGAATTTCAGAGAATTTTAAAGAAGTAGTTTAAAAATCTTTTAAAAAAAAAGTCAAGGTATCTCAAAATATTTTGAAGGTATTGCAATATTTGAAAGTATTTAAAAATGTTCCAAGGGATTTTCAATTGATTACGGTGATTTAATATGAGATTTTGAAAGATTTAATATATTTTATGATATTTTAATAGATTGCAAGGAATTTTTAATTGATTTCAATAATGTAGTATGATATTGTAAAAGATTTGAAATATTTTAGGATATTTTTAAATTTTCAAGGAATTTTCAAGAGATTTAAAAATATTTTAAAGGATTTTAAATATTTGAGGCTGTTTCAAAACATTTCACCGAATTTTAATTCAATTTTATAAATTAAAGAAATTTCAAAGAATTTTAATAATAATAGCAATGATGTTAAAACAATCTCCAAAGTATATTAAAAATCTTTAAAAGATGTCAAGATTTTTCAAAAGATTTTGAAGGTTTTGAAATATTTCAGAGTATTTTCAAAGGTTCCAAGGAATTTTCAATTGATTACAGTAATTTAATATGAGATTTTAAAGGATTTGATACATCTTAGGATACTTTACTAGATTCCAAGGAATTTTCAATTGATTTCAATAATTTAGTATGAGATTTTAAAGGATTTAAAATATTTTAGGGTATTATTAAAATTGCAAGGAGTTTTCAAGAGCTTTGCAAAATTTCAAGAGGTTTCAAAATTTACTTCCTGAAAATTTAACTATTTTGTGGAATTTTTTTTTGGTTTTGTTTAAAAATTAATTTCTTTTAACTACAAGAAAATTACACTTTATGGAAAATAAATTTTTTTTGTGCAAAGTTCATGTATTTGAATAAAAATGCCTTTTTTTCTTATACAATTCAGCCTTTTGGATGAAAATTTAACTTTTTGTTTAAAAATTTAAATATTTTATTAAAGACAAATTTAACAAATTTTTTTGCAGAAAACTAATTGTTTTAGTTGAAAATTTAACTATT
>NC_046660.1:94519839-94536599 GCF_010883055.1 Belonocnema kinseyi | reverse complement strand
TAACTACATTTTTTCATGCCTCGAGGTGCTGCCCTCTTCAACATTTCGACGTTTCTATGGCAACCGTGTTCTTTGCCTACGTCTACGGGAGGGGTGGGGCCAAGGAGAAAGCCACACCAAAAGTGCCGGTGATTTTCTGTTTTTCGATTCTCACGCTTGCCTTCGCCAGCCATATCTATAGCTGACTCGGGGCTGTCCATGCACGCCGAAAATATTAAAATTAATGAGGGCCTAAAATTATTATATTTATTATTATGTTAAAATTCATTAATTTCTTTCACGGTTTTTTTTAAAAGGGACATTTTTGAGATAGTAAGTAAATTTAAAAAGTAAATAAATTTAAAATTATTCAGAATTTAGTTAAATGAAAAAGTTAAATAATTCACTCTATAAATTTATCCTACATGTATTTTAAATTCCTAAAATATTTTATTATTTTTTCGCATAATTAAGGTATAACTGAAGTAATATTTACACTTCTCTGTAGTTTCGAATTGACAATTTACATTTAATTCCGAGGAAAAATTTAAGGTTTTCACTACTCATTTAATTATTTATCAAAATTATATTAAAATTCTGTTTTCTGTTTGTTTTTGTTTCTTGATTATTTGAAACGTATAATCTTTTTCCTTATAATTTGTTTAATTACAAAAACCAGTAACTATGCCTTGACTATGCCTTGCACATTAAAATTTAATTTTAGAAGTTTGAGGGCAGTTAACCACTTGCAATTGCTCATCAGAATTCACAACTTCAAAGAAATCCAAATAGTTTATAAAAATAATTTAAAGAATCGAAAAATCTAAAAAAATTTTAAAGAAATATAAGGCGTTTAGGGGTGCATCTCAGCAACTAAGGCTATTATAAAAAAATGATAAAGGAAAGACTTCCAACGAATTAAAATAATTCAATAATTTTTCGCGAGCGGTTGTTGCTAAAGCTGACGGTAAGTTAGCTTTTCTTCCGAATGTCATTTCGAACGGCGTGAGTCCTGTGCTCTCGTAAACTGCTGTATTGAATGCTAAGCATATCAGGTTCAAGTTTTGACCCCATTCCGTCTCGTTATCGGCCATGTAAGTCTTTAACAAATCTTTAATTGTCCCGTGAGTTCTCTCCAGTGCTCCATTACTTTGTAAATGGAAAGCGGTTGTTTTGACGTGTTTAATTCTGAAGAGCTTTTCAAATTTATTGACCAATTCCGATACAAAGTTAGCGCCTTGATCAGTTAAGATGTACTTTGGAGAGGAAAAGATGTATATGTAGTGATCTAGCAGGTTGGTTAGTATGCTCTCGCTCGTTGTTTCGCTTATTGCAACAAGGATTATATATTTCGTCAGCACATCCTGAACAGATAAGATGTATTTGTCCTCACACGTTGTTTCCGGTAATGGACCAACTATGTCCATTGCGATCTTGTCATTTGGTTGAGTTGGCATTTCTGGGATGACTGCTTCGACTTTGGGACGAATCCGAGTCAGTTTTTCGCGTTGGCATACTTGACATCTTTTAACAAAGTCAATTGCGTCTTTCTCCATGTTTTCCCATGATGTTTGCTCGCGTACCCTCCTGATAGTTTTGTTTTCGCCGAAGTGACCTGTAGCCACATTTCCGCGTGCTTCCCTCAATAGATTTTGCTTCTCCTCTACATTTAATTGTTTATCAGGTCCCTCGCACAGAAAAAATGTGTGTTCTGCGAATTTGTTCTGAAGTAAGAAATTTAACATATCTCCGATGCGGACTCGTTCGGTGATGTTAATTAAGGGATCCTCCATGTGAAATTTAAATATACTCCAGGATTTGTTTCTGGTGAAGTCTTTAATTTTGGTGTAGAAAAGTTTCACTCATTCGTCTTCGTTGTATTCTGGTAGTTGAATCCTCAGCAAGGAGAAAATATCTTGCTTGCTTATTTTAATCCAATTCTTTCCGTTAATTACCGGTTCAATTTTCAACTTATTAAGCATACGGTTCTTTTTCGAGTTGGCGTACTCGTTGGGGATTTCTTTTTCATCTTTCGGTTCGTGATTTCGCAATCTTGTAGAAATTAATTCGTTATCTACACCTGTCGTTGGTGTGCCGGTTCCATCAACTTCTTGAGGGTTATCTATCTGATCGATTTCTGCATTCTCCTGCGATTTTTCTGAAAGATTTTTATCTTGAATCGGATACATTCGCGAAAGTGCGTCAGCTGCCGTATTTTCCTTCCCTTTTTTGTATAAAACCTTGTACATATACGCTTCTAATTGAAATCTCCATCTCATTAACCTGGAAGAAGGGACTTTCACGTTGAAAAGCCATGTCAAAGCCTGGTGGTCTGTTTGTATCACGAATCCGCGTCCGAGAAGATATTGACGGAGGCGCATAACTGGCCAGACGATTGCTAGAAGTTCTTTTTCGGTAGTGGTGAAGTTTCGCTCAGGATCATTTAGTGTTCTTGAGATGTAGCAAACTGGATGTCCCTGCTGAGATAGAATTGTCCCTAGCTCGACGTTGCTTGCATCAGTAGTCAACGTGAATGTGTCCTTAAAGTCTGGATACCTTAGAACCGGTGCTGAGCAAAGAGCATCTTTCAATGACTTAAAACTTGTTTCGCAAGTCGATGTCCAGTTGAAGGGTTGATTTTTCTTTGTCAATTCAGTTAGTGGTTTAGCTATTGTAGAAAAGTTTCTTATAAATTTTTGATAGTACCCGGCTAAGCCTAAGAAGGAAATGACTTCTTTTTGTTTCTCGGGTCGTTTAAAATTTTGGACAGCTGATAATTTATAGGGGTTTGGCTTCACTCCATTTTCTGTGATCACATGCCCTAGGTATTCTAGTTCTGGCCGAAGAAATTCACATTTATCCGGTTGAAGTTTATGTCCGGTAGCCCGTAAGCGTTCTAATAGGATAACCAGATTTTCATTGTGTTCTTGAAGTGTACTTCCAAAGACAACAATGTCGTTTAGGTCTTTCCGATTAGTCCTCTTAATGCTGTATCCATCATTCTTTGGAATGTTGCCGGCGAAATCTTGAGTCCCATCGGTAGGCGATTGTGGTGAAAATGTCCCTCATTTGTAGAGAACCCAGTGTATTTTTTTGAGTCCGCATGAATAGGAATTTGGAGAAATCCTGAGCTCAAATCGAAAGCTGAAAAGAATTTTGCTTTTTCGAGTTGGTCCAAGATTTCGTCGATCACCGGAAGTGGGTAGGCATCTTGATCAGTTTTCTCGTTCAACTTCCTGAAGTCAATGACAACCTCCACTTCTGTTTTCCAGATGCATCGCGTTTTTTCGGGACTACCCAGAGTGGTGAGTTGAATGGTGAGTCCGAAGCTTATATTATCTTTTTAGTTACCATTTTTTTCACTTGATTAGAAATCTCTTCCTTGTGACATTCTGGATGTCGAGGTTGACGTATATTAATGTTAGCTTCATCCTTCAAAACTATTTTGTGTGACGCTAGGCTGGTGCATGGTAATGGATCTCCTTGTAGTGTGAAAATGTCATGATATGAGATAGCTATCTTCTGTATATGGGCTCTGTAAACATTTTCGATATGTTCGAACCTCAAATTTTCATTCAGTAATTTTAATCTAGCATTTAATTCATTCTGCGTAATGTAGATTATGCGCTCCTCTCGTGCCGGGATAAGATTGATATATTTATAGTTTATCTCTTCGTCGCTCAGTCTTAAGTCCATTTCTGTTTCGTTACTGACAGGAATTTGAACTTTAGAGTCAACAATCCGGTAAATGGAATTTGGAATGTAGGGATTGTCTTCTATGATAATGTGCCCTTGCTTCTTGGTTGTTTCCACGGATATCATTTTTATGGTGTTCTTTGGGATAAGGATTCCGTCATACTCCAAAGGGTATATATTATCGTTAAGTTGGAGGGATTGGTTGGACAAGTTAAACTGATAGGAGTGCAGGAATGGTGTTCCGATGATGCCTTCCTCGGGTATTGGAAACTTTTCTGGCACGATTACAAAGAGATGTTATTTCCCTTGAAACTTAAATTTCGTGACTTCTTTTGTCCTGTGTTTGTCATTTCCCATTGAAAACTCTTTTTCCATGGTAATCCTCTGGAGTTTTTTATTAAGACAGTTTTCTTTTATTAAATTGATCGATGCACCGCTATCAACTAATAATTTTACCGGTTTTATTGCTCCATGTAATCGTCCTCTGATAGAGTATAGTCTTCCGGATATTGCTGATACTCTGTCTCCGGGTTCCTTTCCGTTTCCTGGAACTCTTTCTCTTCCTCCGTTTCTTCTTGGGTATAGTTCACACGATTCGGAGGTCGAGTTCCCGAGGCTTTTGTGTGAAAATTTCTTTGTTTAGAGAAACATTGATTTTCGGTATGCCCGAGTATTTTGCAGTGACTGCAAAATAACTGGAGTCTCTGCTGCAAAGGTATGCTGTGATTTGGAGGATTATTCATTGAAGGGCATTTTTGATTACTGAATTGGGAGTTTGGAGTTTTGAAAGGAGTTTTATGAGGGTTTGTACGGATAGGTAGTTGAGGTTTAATTGTATTTTTTGATTGACGAATTTTGCTCCGTTCAGCTAACCATACTTCTGGCTGGATTGCCATTTGTTGAGCTTCTCTAATGTAGCTTGGGTTTCTACTCGAAACTCGGCCTGAAAGCTCATCTCTTAAGTTCATAATATATTTTTCTAAAATAGTTTGTTCTTCATTTTTTATACAAATTCTTCTTTCGTCTAATTGCGGATTTTTTGATTGTACAGCATATAACAGTTCATGCATTCTTTGGTTAAACTTTGTGTTGAAATTCTGCGTGGTTTCTCCCGCTCCTTGAATTATTTGTGAAATTTTCGTGCGATGTGTTTCCAGCGATCCTGCTATACCAAAATTAGTTCTAAGGGCTTCAAAAAGATCATCATATTTTTCTATCGATAAAAAGCGAATTGCTTTCTCGGCTTCTCCCTCGATTTTCTCTGCAATGATCCAGTCCAATAAAACTCCTGGATTTGTGCACTGTCTTTCAATTCTCTTCACAAGAGCGATGAAGGGTTCAACTCCCATATCGTCTTGTCCATTACATTTTTTAATTAATTTAATCGCGTCCCTTCCAGGGATAGTTTCGTTTAATGCTGTTTTACTTTCAATTTTATTATTTAACCGCTGTGAAAGCCTGTCTCTTGTGAGGATATTTTCATTTTGAATTGTTGCTCTTTCCTGTAACAACCTTTGTCGTCCTATTAACGCGTCATCCTTGGCTGTTTCAGAATCTGCATCGTTCTCCATCTCACTTTCGTCCGACGTAACCAAATCCAAATTCTTTGCAATGGAACGTATTTCTTCCTTACAGCTATTTATTGCTACTTCCATATTAGTCATCCAGTCTGATAATTTTTGTAACATTTGAAATATTTCTGCGTTTGTTGTTGAAAGTTGTGATTCGGGATTATTTGTTATTCTTGAAGTGGTTGGAATTTGATTTTCTCGGGAATTCTTGGTCTCTGCAGGTGTGGTTTTCTTAATTTCGTCCGCAATGGTTTCTTTCTTTTATTGAGTGTGTATAAGTATGTACCTAAAGTATTTACTTCCCTACCAATGTTAACGGGTGTAGGGTGTTATGTCGGTACATAAATTTACTAGCGTACGCGTATAGTCCGTGGCGACGTCAGCCGTCCAGCCAGTGACTATTTTCTAATTTTAATTCACTATTTGAAAACGAAAGTGCTACAACCTTGGCCAAATATTGTGAATCAATCGATGAACGTTTATTAACGAAAGGTCTAGTCTCGCGTAGTCGACTAGCCTTACGTGGGCGTGGAGAGTCGTGACAGAACACTCCTTTTATTTTGTCTATATACAAAATATATTTCCTCTTCTTTTTACTCACTTGAGATCCCCAGGGAAGTCGGTTGGTGGCTGCTGCAGTAGATATTCTCGTTTTGGTCAGCCGTGGGTTCCCGAGTTCGTGAATTCTGCAATTCCAGGTGCCAACTTGGTTGGGTGACGTCTCGCCTTGCAAGACAAGGAATCACTACTGTAAGCGTATTTATTTCAGCTCAGTATGTGTTTTCCTGATTATTAAATTCCGTAGAATGGTTCTTATTGATACTTTATAAGAATGACGTATCAATCAAAAGTATTCTGACATGGATCGCCAATTTATGTGACGGTCTGAATGAAAAGTCATTTTATTTTAATGTTGTCCAGACACAGATTCGTAGACCTGGTCAGATAGTTTATTAATTGAAACACAAGTTGCAGCCGTAGCAGTCAAACAAGGAATGAATCTGTCTCCCAGGCCCTACAGGGTCTGTCCCTGGAATCCAGAGTACAGGCGATATCCCTTATCTTAGAACGAGAGGGAGTGCTATCTCTTCTGAGCCTACGATACTATTCTATTTTAGGAAAAAGCGTTGTTAAAGCTAGAATATTATTTCTCATACGTTCCTGCTTTACACTACCATATTGTTAAATCATTAATCAAAATATACTAATTTAGAACTTAAAAATTGCATTTTTAATAAAAAGACGATGTAAAAAAAATCAAGAAAATTAATTTTCGACCAAAAAGATGAATTTTCAACAAAACAACAGAATGTTCTAAAAAATAATTCAATTTTAAACTAATAAAGTATAAATTTCTAACAAAAATGTAAAATTGCAAATTTTCAGATAAAAAATTAATTTTGAACAAAACAAAAAACCCAAAATGTCAAGAAAATTGTTACATGTTAAAAAAGATTAATTTTCAACTAAATCGAGAAATTAAATTTTCAACAAAAGAGTCAAACCCAAAGATCAAGGGGAGTTCAAAGATATATTAAAGAAGATAAATTGCGAAAAAAGTAGTTAAATGTTTAACAAAAGAAATGAATTTCCCAGCATTGTATTAATGGTCTACCAAAATAAGACGAACTTTCAACAAAACATATTAATTTTTAAGAAAATTTTTGAATTTTAAAGCTGAGAGGAGCAATTTTAAACCAGAAAATATTAATTTTTAATAAAAATATCAATTTAAATCAAAAATGAAATGTTTACGTTGTTAGTTACAAAAATTCATTCTTATTAAAAAAAAAAACGATTTTTCAACAAAATAGTTACATTTTCAACAAAAGAGTTCAGCCTAAAAATGACTTTTTATCCGTAGAAGATTAATTTTCTAAAAATAGAATCGTTAAATTTTCGACCAAAGAGGTGAATCTAAAACCAAAAGAATAATTTTTTTTACAAAGTAGTTCAACTTTTAACCAAGCTTCTGAATACCTAACGAAACAAGATGACTTTTTAACAAAATAGTTGCATTTTTTACAGAATAATAAAATTTACAACTGAATACTAGAATTTTTAACCAAACGAGTTGAATTCTGAACCACAAATATAATAGTCAACTTTCTACCAAAAAGGTTTAAGACGAAAAAACGAGAAAAGGGGGATTCTTAAAAACAGACAAAAAAAGAACAATGCTTTAAAAGTTAATAATAAGGAAACATACTAAATATTATCTAAGTTCGTAACTTTTTTTCCACTGACCCCTAACCCCTGTTCGAACCATAGTTTTTAGCATGACCCCCCCCCCCATGCAATTGGTAATGCTGTTTACTGACGACCCCTTAAAGTTTCGATTTTTGTATTTATTAAAATTATCCTTATAATATATAGTTTAAGATTTGAAGAATTCAAGTGATTTAAAAACTGAAATTAATAACAAAAATTAAAGGGCCTCTAATTTTTCTCATTCTCATCATTTATGATTGAGAAAGGATAAGAAAAGAAAGTTCCGACAAGTTCGATAAGAAAGGACGAGTTCGTTAACAGCCATTTTGGATAAAAATACAAATTTTGGGACCATTTTTTTATACTTAAAATTTTTATTTGCGGCTATTACTAGTACTCAGAAGGGCAAACAATTTATCCTGACGACTTTTTTTTATACAAAAAAATTCTCAGTTATAGCATTTTCAAATTTTTTAATATCAATGGAAAATCAAAATTATAAGCCAAACAACGTACTATATGAAAAAAGTTAAGAAAAACATTGCTTTTTAAAAGCCCTACAAGATTATCATACATACTTTTTGAATTTTCTTGTAAAATTGAAAATTCTAATTTTTATTGCACAAAAAATAATGAGATATGAAAAATCCCATTTTGTGGTCAAACTATGCAGGATACGAAAGAAGATGAATCAACAAGAATTGTGATCTCAAAAAAGATCTACAAATTTGTTAATAATCACTTCTTGATTGGAGGCGTACCTTTTGTTTTATTCGCGAAAAATAACATTGAAAATATAAAAAAAACGTCGTGAAAAAATGATACAAGTTAAAAAAAAATTATTTACCCGAAAAAGAGTTCCAAATTTGTTATGAATTATTTTTTAAATGACACATAGTTTTGGTATTGATCATAAAAATGTTATTAAAAATAAAAATGAAAAATTTGTGGAAAAACAACAAAAGCCACAAAAACAAATTGATAGAAAAAAGTTATTCGCCCAAGAAAGTGATACAAATTTGTATTCATTTATTACATTCTTATTATTTATGATGGAGAAAGTATTAGAAATGCCCGAAATTTGACACCAAAACATTCAAATTTTGAACCAAATGACGCAAAATATGACAAAAAGTCTCAAAGAGAAATTATAGGTTTTCAAAAACCCTACAAAATTTCTTTAAACCACTTTTCAATAGGACTCCTAATTTTGTTATATCGTAAGTAATATATGCAGATAATCGAAAATTCCAATATTACGCTAAAAGACGCAAGATACGTAAAAAATCTGAAGGAAGACTTGTAGGATATTTTGCTTTATACATGTATAAAAAATAATATGAAAACCAAAATCATATTATTAGCATAACAACGCGAGATAGAGAAAAATGTCTAAAAAAGGATTGTATTTTTTAAGTTTATTTTAAGGTGGTTCAGAAAATATAAATTTACAACTGTCTTTCAAAAAATGAGTGCTCAGCGTGAGTGTCACCATAATATTGTGTACCTCAAAGCCTACAGAGCTTTGAAAAATTTAATCTTTAACTATACTTATTTGAGTAATAAATTCAGAATATAAACACGCATATAAATACTGCGATCTAAAGAAATGTTTTTGATAAAGTTTCATTCAAGCATTCTAAATGTAAAGAATAAATATCTGAGCGGGAATCGCGGGAATCAAAAGACGCGCGCCCCAGGCGCGCTCAAACTTGCGAGCCACGGTCTCAGCGCCCGATGAGAATGTGCCCGCAAAAATAAATAGTTCATTTACGGATTATTTTATTACAAACTAACAATTAAGAAATAAATGTGTTTGAAACTTTCCAATAATTTCTGACCTTTTAGTTTAAATTGAGAAATGTTAGGCAAAATATTTATTTATTCTGATCAATCACTCGAGTAAAATTCAAAAATACAATTGTACAATTTTGAAATTATGGGGTTCTCAATTTAAAAAATCGGGACATAGTTTACATACATAGTAAGATACATAAATTTCTATAAAATATTATATAAAAAAATAAAAAATAGATTCATTATATAATTTTATCGTTTCATTATAATTTATTTAATTCATAATTAATTACACAAACATAGAACTTTACGAATTATTGTTTACTTAAATTAATAATCGTGAGGGAGGCGGTATTCCTATAAAATTTAACTCTACATCTAAATACTCCAAATCGCCAATTATACATGCGAGAACGCTGTAAGATCATATTTATTTAAAAAATTAATTATTTTAAATTTCAACTCAATATGTTTATCAATTAAAACTTTTAATATCTTCAAACGTATAGTTTCATTGAGTAGAATTTCTACCGCTTTTTATCAAAACAACAAAATAATATTATTCATAGGCAGTAAATTTTAATTGCAAAATGACTAATTTTTTCCATAAAAGATGTCAGTTAAAAATATTTATTACAATACAATTACATTTTAATCCAATTTAAAAGTAAATCTTATGCATCTAAATATTTTCTTGATGCGAAATTTATTCAAATAATTGATTCATTAATTGTAAATAATAAATCAAAATACTCGATATAAGATTTGTATTTTATATTTTTAAGTATTTAGTATTTACCGACTTAGTATCGGCTATTTGATGGACTTGTTCGACGGGTGAAGATTGCAGGGGCAAAGCAGTTGGTGGGTGCGATTTTCGGGTTGAGAGGCATGGGGGGATTGGGCAATTTTCGCCGGAAACGCCGTCTACAATTAGTTCCTCGAAATATATACGTGTCGCATATAGGCTTATAATATCTTTGATTCTAAATATCTTTTTCTGTGCCGATGTTTTGTTTTGGTTATGTGCACATCGAAAATAGAAGTCGCAAAATATTGTTTAAAAAAAATGTCAAAGGAGGGTTTCGTAAAAACCAATAGAGAAAATCTGCCGAAAATAGATATATTTATGGTATGTAGAAAGAATTCATTGAAAAAGTACTTAAATGTAGTCATGTTCACTGAACAATTCGTAAACATGTAAGATTTTCAAATGTGTTAATAATTGCATTTACTGTTTTCCTTCAACATAATACTGAATGTTTAACCAAATATTACAAAAGGATAACTTTCTTTGTCACATAATCCTTAACAAATAAAGCTATCAAATAAAAATCGTCTGAATGGAAAACAGACCGTGACCTAACCTCTTTATCATGAGTTTCGCATAGTCACATTGATAGATAATTATGAGAACCTCTGAGTCACATGACACCCACGTGACACCAATTTGAATAAGTGTTTTACTGCCTTCGATTTTTAATAATTTTTTCTGCTGAACAACACAAAAGAAAAAAAAATCATAACGCACCTTCGATTCAGATTAAAATTATGTATTAAAAAATTATTTTATCTAAAATCGCAAAACAACCCTATTTCCAAGAAACGTGTAATTTTCCCACAAAAATCGTAGGAAAAAGTTACAGAATGAAATGTAATTTTCAGCAATATTCTTTACAGTGTATTTTCACTTCAATCAACAGCTAACTTCACTTCGTAGATTGCTGAGGGGACAACAAGGGACCAAATGTATGGGATTCAGTTCATTTTTGCACTACTTTGCTAATACTGTTATAAGGTAAACTGAACATTACTGGGACAGTTAGAAAAAGGTTAGGTATCCTTTTGAACTAAGGCGCAATTGAACTAAAGCCCATTTGAACTAAAACAGTTGAATAACGCTTAATATTTTTGACCTGCAGAAAAAGAGAAGATAGATGGGATGTTAGCTACTATATATATTAATTGGAAACTCAAAAATTGAACTGTTTTATTGGTGAAAATTTTGACTTTATATTGAAAAATGCGGAAAATTTTATCTAATTAAGCCCCTTAGACAGTATATTGAAAAAGTTTCAATGTATTTGAAAGGTCTTCAAAGAAGATGATTTTCTAAGTTCTTCTTCATGGTTTGGGGAAAAAGTCAAATAGAAAATTCTAAATTTTGAATATATGCACTTTTTTAAAATTGTGTTTCGTTATGCAGTTACTAGGAAATCCGGAAACGTACTTGAAGATAAGTAATTCATATTAATTTATTATACTGTAGTTATACTGACGTTATAACTACAATCTTCACCATATGCCGATTTGTTACTTAATTTTCACATGATTTCGACTCAGAAAATAAACTTATTGCATAAAGATAATAGTTGAGCGTATAATCTAAACAATGAATAATACAAACTGCAAAATAGCCTCGGAAAGGACTGGAACTTTAATTGACAAAAGCCATGCACACGGAAAATCTAAAGGTCATATTTCAGGCGACGAATGGAGACTGGGTGTTTGGAATGCTAGGGGAGTAAACGATCTTAAGGTAAAAGAATTCCGTGAAACTATGGACATTGTTTCGTATCTCCCAGACTGCTGTGGGCTAGAATGGAAGTAGGAATCAGAAGACTATTTATCATAGCATGCTACGCGCCAGTTGATAGTGATCCCAGAAAAGTAAATGACGCTTTCTGGGTAATACTAGGTAATTTTAGGGATCCAAGAACAAACTATAACCGAGATAAATTATTTGGTTTATGCTTAGAAAGGGGTCTGTTTATTACAAATACTTGGTTTGCGCATAAAATGATCCAAATGTACACCTGGTCTAAAGGAAATAGCCGCAGTATAATTGACTTTGTTGTTGCGGATGAAAGACTAAGAGAGTTAGTAAAAGATACAAGGATCACGAAGGGTCCTGAATGCAATACTGATCATTATGTTCTGATCTCAAAAATTAACTTAGGTCGGGGATGGAGAAAAAAGAGAACTAAAAAAACAAAACAAACGCGAATCAAAATTGAGAGCCTACAGAAACCGGCGGTGCTAATAGATTTCCAAAGTAAGATAATCGAAAGCATAGATAGGGCAACATGGGAGGACCGTATAAAAAACAAAGCTATAGAGGGCGCCTGGAGAAAGTCACAGGATATCCTTGTTAGATGTACGATCGAAGTGTGTGGTACCGTAGTTGTAGGAAGAATGTCTGGTGATGTGTGGAGGAATAATGAAATTCAGGCTGCCCAAAAAGCAAAGAGAGAAGCGTACAGGAGAACTGTAAGCATCGCAGGTCTTAGCAATGAGGAAAGAAATGGAAATGGAAAACATGAAAGGAAACAAAAGTACAGAATTTGTCAACATGAGAAATAGTAGGGGGGAAATGGTATATGATGCAGACGGAATACTAGAGGCTTTCAGAGACTATTTAATTCAGAGATGAAGCTATAGGTCACTACAACTGCGATGTTGAACACGATGCGATTGAAAACTCAATTGAGAAAGTCTGTGTCACTGAGGTTAGGGTTATAATTAAGAACTTGAAAAACAAGAGAAAGGGAGATAAAAGCGACTGCAATAATTAGAGGGATTAACTTATTAAGTACTGTAAGTAAAATATACTCAAAAATACTTATTCGTAGGCCAATGAAAATAACAGAAGCAAAAATTTGGGAAGTCCAAAGTGGGTTTATGCCAGGAAGGTCATGTACGGATGAAATATTAAGCTTAAGGCCATGTGACGAGAGGGTCACGTGACCAAACTTGGTCTTCGATTTTTCTTTCCCAACTTACATCTAAACGAAATGAGGTATCGCTCTGAAAGTTTGGGAAATGAAAGAGGAGGTAATAAAGTCCATGTCTCTGCTTTGTTCCGGTGAAAATTTTGAGAAAAAAATTTTTTTGAAGAAAATACCAGTGAAAGTTTTCTTTCCCAACTTACGTCCACATGGAATGAGATATTGTGTTAAAAATTTGGCACGATAAATAGGAGGCATGCAAGAATTTGTCTTTGGTCCTAAATAATTAGAATAGTGAAAAAAGTTTTTTTTTTACTTTTTATTTTGGAGAAATACCGACCGTGCTGTCGTCAAACCCTGCAAGCATGGAAATAGGAAACACGGGACTAGGCATGCCATCCTAACTTGGGCGAGCAGGGTCGAATCCACGGGAAGGGGAGAATTCCATGAGTGTGAAGAGCCGCCATCTTACGATGTTCCATTTGATTATGTGCACGAGTATTTTTGCCGACAAACTGTGCATGAAAATATAAACATGTGGGCGCTGCCATATTTGTCGCGGGACATCGAAAGGTGGCGGACCTCCCCCCTCATTGCATCACCCCCGCAATGGCATGCCGAGACCCTTGTTTCCTATGTCCATGCCTGCAAGCAATTTGCAATGTTCTCAATAGGCTAGTTATGGGGTTTTTATCTATCAAAGTGGGGCAAAACAACGAAAATCGCTCACGAACATTATGCACCAATAATGCAAAAATTAATGTTTGCACTTGAAATGCAAATAAACATATTTGGTCTGATAGATTGCATGATTACCGCCAGAGAAAGTTAAAAGTCAAACCTCTGCTGTAAAACCTAAATGTGTCCGTCGATAATCATTATTTGCATAAATAAACTTTTTTCTTCCTCTAATTCTTTTCAAGTCCTCAAACGATCCTTTAATATTTATTAACATTTCGCGAAAAAATTTCCGCGTTATTTAAACTTTTATTTTCCAATATGGGTGAAAAAATATTGATCTTAGGGCTGACTTGATCAGCTGTTACACTCATCACGTGGCCTTAAGGCAAAGAAAAGAAAAAAGTTTGAGAGTAGGAAAAAAAGTTTTCTGCGCATTTGTTCACCTAGAAAAAGCTTTTGATAAGGTAGGTAGAAGTAAACTTTGGTAAGTTCTGAAATAGTATGACGTCAATGGATGGCTCCAAAAAGCTATAAAAACAATATATACAGGTAGCAAAGAAGGTGTAAGGGTAAATGGGAAATTGAGTGACTGTTTCGATATTATTCAAGGAGTTTGACAAGGATGCGTTATGTTTTAATGGTTATTCATATTAGCGTTCGCAGATTATAAGGTTGTTATGGCAGAGTGAATCGAAGACTTACAAAGAATGTTGAATAAACTAGAAGAAAGCATGAAGAGTATGGGCCTCAAAATTAACGCAAATAAAACAAAATCTATGGTGTTCGAAGGAAAGAGTGAGAAAAAACTATGCAATATTTTATTAAATGATGAAAGAATTGAACAAGTCAAGAAGTTCGTATACCTTGGTAGCTTATTTAATAGGGACGGGAAGATAGATGAGGAATTAGATAGACGCATAAACGAAGGTAAGAAGGTTATTGGTAGAGTAGGTCCCATATCAGAAGTAAAAATATATCAAATAAAGCTAAAATGGCAATCCATAATTCTATATTTGTACCGACTGTACTATACGGTAGCGAGGTATGGACTTATCAAGAAAAAGATAAGAGTAAAATTAACGCTATTGACCTCAGATTCATGCACATAATATGCGGGAAAACTCTGATGGACAAAGTAAGTAACGAGATAATTCTAAAAGAATGTGGTGCAGAAGAGACACTAGTAGACACATGGGAAAGAAATCGGTTAAGATGGTTCGGGCATGTTGAGAGAATACCAAATAAACGACTAATGGAACAAGTGTATAAAGATAAAGTAAATGGCAGCGTCCCCATAGGTAGACCACGGAAGGAATAGTTAGAATGTGTGAATGAGACCCTAGTTAGAAGAGACATAAGAAGTCACAGAAACACGAGAGCCTGCAAGAAAAAATGCATAGACATAAAAGAAGCTAGAGAATTATTCCAGGACAGGAAAGTATGGCGGCAAATACTTAATAAAAAGAGTGTCAGTAGAGTGAATGACGCTTGAAACAAAAGACCTTAGCCACTAATGGACCCAAGTAGGGAAACTTACATAACGACTTTGTGAGGATATTCACTTGGGGTGATTGCTAGAGAGATAATCAGTAACCCGGGTCGGAGCAGTGTTGCGGAACGAACGTGTTATTTACATAAATAATACGAGAATTCTGGATCAATCTGAAAATTCTCTATCCCTTCCACACATTACTCCTTTCCCTCACCGAGTGAGTCACGTCTACCCCGAAAGGGAAATGGCTTAATGGTATAATAATGTTCCAGGGTTTCATCGAAACGAGCCACCCCGCAGCACCAGAAATGACCTAAAAATAAAAAAAGTACATGTTTACGTATTATTGTAACTTTTTAGCCATTTCCGTCGTCTTTTTCGTACAAATATTTACTAATGGACAATTTGAATATTTACCATGAATTTTAAAATAATTTATATACAATTATTCATTCCCAAAAAATGTAACAAAATAATAGTACTCTTTGACTGAAATGTAATTAATTGTTATGTTTTGGAAAAGTAAATTTTTCTAAAAACATATAATTATTTAAATAATTATTTATTGTCAATTTTCAAAATTTCTAAAAATTGAGCCAGAGATATCAACTTCTTTTTAAATTAGTATCATATGCTACGTTTCGTTGAATAATTTCACAATTTTCATATATTTATTTTAATGTTTAATAAATTTCTATTTGTTTAAACAGTCTATATTTGCTCAAGCAGTTTTTTCGATGGCTAGAAAAAGGAATTTAAATAAAAAATATAAAATTATTTTTCTGACTGTATTGTGTATAGAAAGAATACGCTTACCTGTTTTTAATTGTTTAATAAATATAATTTGTTTCAATAATTGCTTTTCCAAAAGTAGTTTTAAATTCGTAATTCAAACTATTTCTTACATTTTTTCATTGTTTTAGTTATCGAAAAATAAGTCCTCGATCAAATAAAAATTGTTTCAACAAATGTAAATTTTTAAACATTATAAGAAATTTATCAAAATGTTACGGTCCCCATAATTGAGAACCACTCTGAACAATTTGTCAGGAATGAATCCCCGTCTGTGTTTACTAAACATAAACCAGGTTGGGAAAACCTTCTGGATAAATGGCTTTAGAGTGGCTATTAAGACGACCTTGCTTTCTCCCTGACAAACACAACCTTTAACGTGTTAATACCCGGGAAGAAAGAGAGTTATAAACTCACACCTGGCGCATCTGCGATGGAAGGCTTCCCCATCACGCGCCAGACCCGTGAGTCTGAGTCACCGCGCGTCGGGACTCTTCTTTCTCTCTCTCTCTTTTCTCTCTCTCCTCCCTAAGCGTGGAAAGCGGCCAGCGGTCGCCAACTACGTATCTAACACGTTAAAGGGGAAAGGACCGTTTAAAATTAACTTTCGCGATTTTTGATCCATAAAATAATTTTTGATTTTCCCTCTCATTTTCAATTATTACCTGGCGTCAGGAAGCAAAAAGGGGAACCCTAGATTAACGTTGTGTTTTTTTATATCTTATTTTAAATTTATATGTTGTATGTTTTTTTTATATATGTAATTTTATTTTCTCTTTAGTTTGTATCTCCTGTTATATTCTTTTCTTCGAA
>NC_046660.1:94515806-94519739 GCF_010883055.1 Belonocnema kinseyi | reverse complement strand
GCCACCGTGAGTCCGTAAATGGCCAGTCTCTCCAAAACGAGTCCAAGGTGGGTGAGGTGTTCTTCCCAGTTGGCGGAGTAGATCACGATGTCATCTAGGTATATGATGGCGAAACTTCCCCATTGCTCGGCGAGAACCTGCCTCATCAGGTTCTGGAAGGTTCCGGGTGCGTTCTTGAGCCCGAACGGCATCACACGGAATTGATATTGGCCGCCTCCGGGGGTGGAGAAGGCGGTGAATGGCCGTGATTCAAGAGCCATTGGAATCTGCCAATATCCACTCTTCAAATCTAGGGTTGAGAAGACGGTGGCGTTGCCGAGATCCTTTAGGGTCTCGTGTATGCGAGGTAGACATTGTGGTGCATCCTTGGTCTGGTTGTTCAACCGCCTGTAGTCCACGCAGAATCTGTACTCTCCGTCCTTCTTGCCGGCCACCACCACCGCAGAACTGAAGGGCGAGGTGGTGTGTTCGATGATCCCGTCACGCAGCATCTCACGTACTTGCTCATCGATGTAGTGCCGCTTCTCTTCGGAGTATCGGCGCGGTGCTTCTCGGAATGGCTGCGGGTTGTGTAGACGGATCTCGTGCTTGACGGCGGCGAGTGTCTGCTTCAATCTACCGTTGTTGTGGAAGATCCCAGCATGATTCTGTATCAGGTCGAGGAATCTTGGCGCCAGGCGGGCGGGGAAATCTTGGTCGACCTCGATCTGGTCGAATGGTGCTGGTCCCTTGTAGGTGCAGGGAAGAGGACCCAAGAAGATGCGCTTTCTCCCTTGTGCTCCGATGAACATGCAGTTGGCGCCATGGTCATGCACTACCTTGTGCTGGCGCAACCAGGGCTAGCCGAGTATGATGTCTGCTCGTAGTTGAGGACTGGCGTGGAAGATCCCTGGGTAGGGTGCGCCTTGTAGGACTGGTGCGAGGCGTATAGAACCGGAGAGTTCAATGGTGGCTCCGGTGGCGGCTAATAGGGCTCGTCGCGGGCCGGGTTGTAGGTCCTTGACCTGAGCCTCGCTGATGACGTTGCTTCGGACGTAGTTCTCTGAAGCCAGGGAGTCGATCTCGGCAGTGAATTCGTGGTTTCCCAGGTGCACCCGTACTCTAGGAAGGCTGCTTGGATCGGTGTTGAAGGCACTCAGGACTGGGGTGTGTCTGGGGTGCCATGGGCGGAGGGAGCGCCGGCTTCCGCCGCCCGAACTGGTCCGTTTCCCGGAAACATCTTGAGATGAGGGCAGCTGCGGACGTAGTGTTCTCCGGTGCAGTGGTGGCACTGCAGACGTGGACGTGGCGCTGTCGGGGCGCTGGCAGGGGCGGCTGGCTGGATGGTTGCCACAGCGGTTCTGGCGGCTGTGGGCTTCTTCGATGTCTCGTCGGCCTTGTCGGACTCCGCTTGTAGAGCCCTCTCCACCAGGTCCTCGAACGATGCGATGGTGGCTGCTCTCAGAACCTTCCTGATGCTCAGCTTCAAGGACTCGAGCAGTAGACCGATGACTTGATCTTCGCTGGTGGTGGGAAGCATCCACAGTGCGAGCAGATACTTCTTCTGTAGGAAGACCCCTACGGCTTCCTTCTCCTCCTGCTTTCCGGCGTACAGCTTGATCTGCAGCCGATTGAGCGCCGTTACTCCGGCGAAGTATTGTCTCAGCAGGGCTTTGAACTTGGCCCAGGGGAGGCCAAGTCCACGGTACACCTCGTACCACTTGGATGCCTTCTCCGTAAGGCATTTGTTGACCATCCTGGTCCAGAGGGATGGTTCTATGGCTGCCACCGAGAAGTACAGCTCACAATGGCTGAGGAAGGTGTCAGGATCCTCATGGTCCAATCCGGCGAATGTTGGCACCGGAACATCGGGCGTCCTGAAGGCCCTGATAATGGCCCGCCAGTCAGCGGCGGCAGGTGGTGGCGCTGGCAGGGCCACATTTGCCGCTGCTGGCGGTGGTTCGACTGCCTTCCTGGTCGCAGGTGGTGTGGCGATCCTCTGGATCTGGACAGGATCTAGTTGGCTGCTTGGTCCTGGCACCGGTTCCATGTTCTGTTCTGGCTCCAAGAACAGGGCCCGAGGTGCGCTTCTCGTGTTCCGAGGCAGTGATCTGCTTCTGCCTCGCATTGAAGTCGGGGCTGGAACTCGTGCAGCTGGCCCGTTGTATGCTGGTGGTGGTGAGTGCGGCCTTTCCAAAGGCCCTGGTGCGTCTGCTGCGTGGGTGTCGTTGAGCGCCACTGAGTCTTGAGGTTGAGACTCAGAAACCGATGTGTTGCGGTTGGCCATCGTCCTCGGTGGCCTGCCAGGTGCACGGCCTTGCGGAGTCGGTGAGCGGATCATGGGCCCGGTTTCGACCTCTGCCGAAACTCAAAGAAGATTTCTCGAGCCCCACGTTCGGGCCGCCAATTTGATACAAGCCGGGTTACGTGGGTGGTGGCTGAACCCGACTTGATCTAAAAACGATGTTGTGGGTTGATAGGTGTTCGGTATGTGAGACGACGTGTCTCACGATACCGCGTGGAGGGCCGTTCGTACCCTCCTGGGTAGAGGCCACTAACCACTATTCTTGGCCACTGGTTGCGGGTGGAGGGCGGTTCGCACCCTCCGGGGTAGAGGCCACTAACCACTGGGGTCCTAGTGTCTGTTGGTGTAGATGGTCGTGTGGCGAACCGGTCGTACCCTCCCGGGTAGAGGCTATTAACCACGACGGCTGCTGCTGGAGCTGGTGGCGGTCGAGGGGAATCCTCGGATGGGAAGGCTCCGATTGTTCGCCCTCAGGAACTCGTCCAGGCGCTGCATGGACCGAGGCTGTCACTCGAGGTGGGGTCGCTTGCGGGGAGATGGGATGCGAGGGGCGGTGGTGTGCAGAGTTGCGTAGCGCCCGGGGAGATCCAGGCGGCCCGAGACTGCGGACGAAGAAGACGAGACGAGAAATCGAGCGAAGCGAGACCTTTCCGACATCGGCACTAGTACGATAGAACGTACTACTGCCTTGGGGGTGGAGTTCGACGCGGAGGTTGTGGAGGATGGCCTGCGGTCTTCTGGAAGACCGGATTGCAGGGCGTCGCGGAGGGCGCCCAAGCGACGGCGGACTCGGGTGCGCTTGCCGGGACGGGGACGGAAAGTCTTCGCCTGACCAGGCATAGGTAGAGTAGTGAGGCAGGAGGTAGATAAGGAGACGAACGTCGGGTTTGAGAAAGAAGGAAAGCTAAAGGCGACCGGAGCTGCAAGAAAGCTTACCGATCTTGTAAAGAAGAAAAGAGAGGGCGACCGGAGCTGCAAAGAAAGCTTACCGACCCAGAAAAAGTAGAATGATGGGAAAGAGGTCGAGGCGGGGCTGCAGAGAGCTTACCGACCCTGAAAAGAGAGAGAGAGAGAACAGAGTTTGGCGGAGCTGCGGTGAGCGTACCGACCGGAATGGAAGTGGGAGTGAGAGAGAGAGAGAGGATAAGGAGATGGATGGCGGAGAGCCGGAGGATAATAAGGAGAGAGCTCGAGAGAGCGAGAGAGGAGTCAAAGAAAACAACCTGTGGATTAATTTTCGATTGCGATTGCACTATTTAGTCTCAAGAAATGGCTTACAAAAGTATTGCCAAAGGCGACCAGGGGACTGAGGTTACCCAACTGGTTGCCAGACTAAGAGTGCGTACTTTCGCTTGTACGCACCCCATTTTATTCGCAGCGGCCGAGAGGCGGTCCGGCCGTCGATTGGCCCGTTCCTCTCGGCCACTCACGTCGCGGATGGAGGGGCGTAGCGGCTGCCCCGTCCACCCTTACTTTCGCAGAGCTGAGCGCGACGCTCAGCTCAATGTTTTTTAAATTACGGAAAACGAGAAATAATTCGGAATACGTATCCGTAAGTTTGAATACGTAAAGCGTACAACTAAACACTAACTATAGTAAATTCCTAAGTTTACATGATTTTTAAATGAAAATGAGACGTAATACATGGA
>NC_046660.1:94513052-94515706 GCF_010883055.1 Belonocnema kinseyi | reverse complement strand
CTCCGAGATACTCGCACCATTGACAGACATGCTGTCCACCAAGCGTCCCTTCAAATGGACGAACGAGCTTCAGGAGAAGTTCGAACGAGCAAAACTCGCCTTGCAGAATCGCCAGAGCCTCAGCCGACCAGACCCCAACCTGACGTTCGTGCTACAGAGGGATGCCAGTGCCAAAGGAATGGGAGCAGTCCTCATGCAGGAGGGCCTTGACGGGAAGCGGCGCATCGTTTCATGCGCCAGCGCGAAGTTCTCGGACACGGAGTCAAGATACCACTGCAACGAGCAGGAGTGTTTGGCATTAATCTGGGCCATCAAACGATACCGGCCATACTTGGAAGACGCTCCGTTTATACTGCGAACCGACAGTAAAACGCTGACATCGCTGGACACCAGGAAGGACACCCGGGATGAGCTGCACCGGTGGTATATCCTCCTACGGGAATTCGCCTTCACAATCGAGCACGTGCCTGGCCGTGACAATGAACTGCCAGACGCAGTCATCTCCACCAATGCCCACAATCAGCGCCATCGGTCCTACGGACATGGACTGCCTCTTCAACGCCGTCATCGAGACTCAGCAGGAGGATCTAGAGATCAGCGAGAACGTCCGCCGTTGGCAACGGGTACAAAACAACCACCTCCGGACCCCCATCGAGGATATCTTTGTCCGTCAACACAGGCTCACGATCAGCGGATTTTGGAAGCAGGACAAGGAAGGAAGCGGTTGGAGGTTATTGGTACCGGCGGCTCTGAGACCTCGCGTTCTATGGCAGTACCACGACGCCGAGCTCGCTGGACATCCTGGCGGAGAAGAGACCATACGTGCCATCAAGCAGTTCTACTTCTGGCCCGGAATGAGCCGGGAGATCCGCCGCTACGTAACAGGATGCCACCTCTGCATCTGTTGCAAGCCCGTGCGGGGAAAGCAGCCAGACAACCAATGACCACGTGCTGCAACGAAGGCCTGGGACACCATCGCAGTGGACATCATGGGACCTTACCCTCGAACCAGCCAAGCTCACGCCTACATTCTGGTCGTGACGGACCTTTTTACACGCTGGGTAGAAGCGTTCCCAATGAGAAACGCACACGCACCTCGCATCATCCAGCTCTTGGAAAACGAGGTGTTCAGCCGCTATGGATACCCACGCCGGATCCTCAGCGATAACGGTCCACAGTTCACCGGACACCTATGGGCAGAGGCCAGTCAACGATGGGATGCGGGTTATGGACTACGCCCATCTACCACCCCCGAGCCAATCCAACGGAGAGAAGGAATCAGGAGATCAAGAAAGGTCTCCGTCTACGTTTGCACCAAGGGAACCAACGTACCTGGGATCGACACCTGCCCAGCTTACTCTTCGGACTTCGGCGTCGTGCCAATGCAGCCACCGGCACGACCCCCAGCTACCTGCTTTTCGGCCAGACCATTCCTGGACCAGGCGACTGGGATCCCGCCGAGATTCCCGAGGCCGTCCCACGAGCTGAGGACCTTCAGCAACGGGAGATAGAGGCCCGTGCACAGTAGCAAAGGAACCAGGCCCGCTACACCGCCGCCCCAGCTAAGCCACGGTTCACCCCAGGGGATTGGGTGTACCTTCCGAACCACCAGCACTCCAACAAGGCAGCTGGATTCAACGCCAAGCTGGCACCTAGCCTATTTGGCCCCTACCAGGTGCTGGAGCACCTCACTGGGGACGTGTATCGGATCTTGAAGGATGTAGCCGTCCAGAAGGTTCACGGCAACGTGCTCATCCCAGCACCAGCCAGCATCGAAGGATTGCCTGTGCAAACAGCAGTCGAGGGATTGGCCTTCCATCCAGGCCACCCACCCGGTCAGGAGACCGGGCACCAACTTGCCGAAAGCGTCGGCGGATAAGAAATTGCCGAAAGCGTCGGCGGAGCAGCATCAGCCGAAAGCGTCGGCGAAGACCGTCTCACCACAGCCGTTGGTTAGACCGAAGATGGCGCTGGTGAGGAACCACGCCAGGATCAACGGGTTGCCGTCCGCAACCTAGTCGCGGGAAGCGGAGACGCGGAGCCCAGCGCTGGAAGCAAAGCGCGGACAGCAGCCGAGGTACCTAGGCAGGTACCTGAACACAACGGTGCAGAGAACGGGGAGCTTGATGAGCTCTCCGACTACGACAACGAAGATGAAGATGAAGAGGCGCCAGGACAGCGCCAAGATAACGCCAGGAGGCGTTATAACATGCGACGCAGAGAACCGGTCAACTACCCAGACGCCCGAACCTACGTCCATCAGGATCGCCGATAAGTAAGGTGATATTGTATATATATATTCGTCGGCACTGCAGCGATACATCCCACCTTGTAAATATTCATTTTAATATATTTCCGGAAATTTTTATTGACTTTCGCTCGGGACTGCAGCAATGCATCCCACTTTGTAAATATTTCTCCTTGTATTTTATGTTATGTGATAATTTCGCTCGGGACTGCAGCAATGCATCCCACCTTGTAAATGTTTCTAAATGTATATTTTGTATTTCGCTCGGGACTGCAGCAATGCATCCCGCCATATTCGATTTATAATGTTTTGGGCTGCCGCAATGCACCCACATGTCTCATTCGGGATCCGCCGGAAGGTGATCCTTATTGTTTCCTGACACCGTTTTAACTTGCCCCCCCCCCCC
>NC_046660.1:94506616-94512952 GCF_010883055.1 Belonocnema kinseyi | reverse complement strand
CGAGCTGAGCGACGCGCTCAGCTCTGCGAAAGTAGGGATGGACGGGGCAGCCGCTACGCCCCTCCATCCGCGACGTGAGTGGCCGAGAGGACCGGGCCAATCTCTGTTCTCTCTCTCTTTTTCAGGGTCGGTAAGCTCTCTGCAGCCCCGCCTCGACCTCTTTCCCATCATTCTACTTTTTCTGGGTCGGTAAGCTTTCTTGCAGCTCCGGTCGCCCTCTCTTTTCTTCTTTACAAAGTCGGTAAGCTTTCTTGCAGCTCCGGTCGCCTTTAGCTTTCCTTCTTTCTCAAACCCGACGTTCCTCTCCTTATCTACCTCCTGCCTCACTCCTCTACCTATGCCTGGTCAGGCGAAGACTTCCCGTCCCCGTCCCGGCAAGCGCACCCGAGTCTGCCGTCGCTTGGCCGCCCTCCGCGACGCCCTGCAATCCGGTCTTCCAGAAGACTGCAGGCCGTCCTCCTCAACCTCCTCGTCGAACTCCACCCCCAAGGCAGTAGTACGTTCTATCGTACTAGTGCCGGTGTCGGAAAGGTCTCGCTTTGCTCGATTTCTGGTCTCGTCTTCTTCGTCCGCAGTCTCGGGCCGCCTGGATCTCCCCGGGCGCTACGCAACTCCGCACAACCACCGCCCCTCGCACCCCATCTCCCCGCAAGCAACCCCACCTCGAGTGACAGCCTCGGTCCATGCAGCGCCTGGACGAGTTCCTGAGGGCGAAAAACCGGAGCCTTCCCATCCGAGGATTCCCCTCGACCGCCACCAGCTCCAGCAGCAGCCGTCGTGGTTAATAGACTCTACCCGGGAGGGTACGACCGGCTCGCCACACAACCATACACACCAGCAGACACTAGGACCCCAGTGGTTAGTGGCCTCTATGCCGGAGGGTACGAACGGCTCTCCACCCGCAACCAGTGGCCAAGGATAGTGGTTAGTCGCCTCTACCCAGGAGGGTACGAACGGCCCTCCACGCGGTATCGTGAGACACGTCGTCTCACATACCCACGTAACCCGGCTTGTATAAAAAATTATGTAATTATTGAACAAAAAGTAGCATAGGATACCAGTTTCAAAAAACTGGACAGCTTTGGATCTATTTTTAGAAATTCTGAAAATAAACGGTAATTAATTGTTTAAATAACGACATAATCTTTGTAGAAAAATTTGCTACAAACAATGACAAACAATTACATTTAAATCAGAGAATACGATTTTTTTTACATTTTTTGGGAATAAATAATGGTTTAAACAACTGACATTCGTTGTAGCAATTGAAAATGGTTTAAAAAGTCATGGTATATGTACAAATTGTCCATCAGTAAATATTTCTATGAAAAAGAGACGGAAATTGCTCAAAAGTTACAATAATTCGTAAACATGTAGTTTTTTTTGGGTAATTTCTGGTGCTGCGGGGAGGGTGGGGATGGGTTGGAAATGAAAATTATGAATATGGTTTTATTTCGTAAGCACTCCTCTTAAATTCCTAAAAAACTTGGCTCGCTTGGATGGAACTCTGGAAGATGAGTTCATTTTTTCGAAAATTGTAAATTTCCCAATGTTAATTAAATGGAAGTTTGAAGTGCCCGGTGCACGTGTTAATATTCGAATTTCGAAAAACAAAAAATTACGGACCACCCTAGTGTACACCATATTGAAAGAACTTATATTAAAAAGCATTTCAAGTATTGGAACAGATTTCAGAACGATTCCGAATGATTTCAAAAAGATTTTAAATATGTTAGAATGCTTTTACAAAGATTAAAAATATATGCAAATAGTTATAAATATTTCACATATTACATATTTCAAAAAGATAAAGAAAATGTCACAATATTTCAAAACATTTCACAGCGAATGAAAATATCAAAATGATTTTGCAAAGATTAAAAATATTGGAAGAGATTCAAGAAATATTTCATGTATCGAAAACTGTTTCAAACGCTTTCAAAGATTTTAAGTATTTTGCAATGATATTTGATGATGATATTTGATATATTTGATATTTTGTCAACTATTTAAGTAAGTAATTTAATAAAACTCATAAATTAAATTTTTCAATAAAATTAGTAAGTATGCAATAAAATTTAATATTATAGACTGATATTATCGATTTACTTGCAAGTTAAAACTGTGTAGTAGTAAATTTTGAATTAGAATTTATCTTAATTCAAGTTAATACATAAATTAAAAATGTATTGAAACAATTTGAATTATTTTTTGGTTACAATATTATTATTAGGTTGGCAATTGTATTGACTGAAAAATCTGTTTTGATTAATATTTAAACTATTTTGATGAAAGTTCGTCTGTTTGTTTAAAAAATTTATCATTTTAAGTATTAATTACATTTTTCTTTGAGAAATATGTTTTGTTGAAAATAATATTATTTAGGTAGAAAATTCATAAATTTGGTTAAAATATTCTTCTTTTTTTAATCAAAAATCTTATTTATTAAAAAAATCATGTAATGTTTAATTCATAAATAAAACATTTTTTCGTTTGAAATATCAACTATTATATTTTTTGATAAGAATTAATCTTTTTTGGTCAGAAAATTAATTGTTTTTCGTTTAAAAATTCAAGAATTTTGTATAAATTGAAGTATTAGATTAACCGAAAAAGTTAAATTCTGATAAAAAATATAACAGTTGATATTTGAACCAAAAAATATTTAAATTACATATTGAAAGCCGACGAACTAATTTAAAAAAAAAACGAATTTCCATTCAAACTGCTGAAGCCTTAACCTAAACAGATTAATTTTCAACGACAGTTACATTTTTGCTCAAGAAAGATGACATTTATAATTAAAAAGACACGTTTTAGAACCAAAAAGACGAATTTTTAAGAAAATAGTTCAAATGTTAATCAAAACACATTTTTGAATCAAGAAATATATATTTTTTTTACCAAACTGTTAAATTTTCAAGTAAAAAGTATGAGTTTTCTTCAAAACATTTATATTTTTAATTTGAAAATATAAATTTTCAACAGAAAAGTTAATTTACTTAATTTAGCTTAAAAAGTAAATCGATAATATTAATCTTATTAATATTTTATATGAATTTACAATATTGAATTTAATGCATATTTACTTTTTTTTGTTGAAAAATTAAATTTATTAGATACTATATTTCATTCCCAGGAAACAAGAAGCGATTGACCGCGTTGCAATCGTATTTTAAGTCGTATGAAATGTGCATCTTAAAGAGGAATGTCAGATTGCTGACAATAGGTTAGAGGTACCACTTAATCGGAGAAGTCGTTATTTATTATAATCACAAATATTTAATTCAGTGATTTGTATAATTTATTATGATTTATAGAAAAATTTGCTATTCATATAAAATTGCATTTCACTAACATTTATGTAGATTTTATTACAATTTAAATATTATAATAATTAAAATATTTAAATTAATTTGATATTTCATTTTACGCAATTCATATTTATAAAATAGGTTTCTTATGATGGGCATTGTTAAATCTTCAAAATCCAATTCATTTACGTGCCTAACTTATCTGTATTTTTATATTCGAATTTACTTGCCGCCACTTCCCAGTCAGTACAATTAAATAATGAAGAGCATAATCTGCATTATACAATTCAGCGGACTTCATCAAACATCAATTGTATGATGCAGATTCGCTTCTGTAAAAGGGAATCTGCACTTCTCCATTCATTTTGACATCCTTCACACTCAATTTCATTGAGAACTTGAAACGATTCATTTTTTGTTAATTCAAACTTCTGTCAATCGTAAATCACGAATTGAACATAATTTAGTTTTAGGATGCTATGTTCTCCTATTCAGAATGTCTTAAAAATATAGAACGAGTACATATCCGAGTGTGGCTTGGCAGGTTTAATTAAGTTCAAATAGCTGACCAATTCAAAGAGTCCCAAAACAATTGAAATGCAGCTTTGTCCATCTGGACCAATCACGACCAAAGTGCCCGCCTGTGACCGTCTCAGTAATGGAAATGCAATTTCGCAACTAACGCTCAACAAGTGTCCGAAACTAAGACAGTCATGCGGAATGTTTTGAAATAAAAAATAATGCAGAATTTTGTAGCAGTTCATTCATACATTTTAAGGAATATTTTTTACTAAATGTATAACTTGTCAGGACAAAAAGAAATAGTGGTAACACATTCAAAAGAACTTCAAAAATAATAGAACATTTTTACTTTTATCATTTATGTTGGAATATAAAAGATATTCAATGATATTTATTATTGTCTCAGTATTGAACATACTTTTAAAATTGTCCCAGTAATGGTCGGTTTACCTTAAATGGTGAATTTAGAATTATTTTCAAAAAAAGGTTAGACTGCTTCTTTGTCGATCATTTGCATGCATACAAAGTGTTTGGCGAAAATTGTTATAATTATTGTATTTTAGACTATAAAGACCTTTCTTCTGGTGTAATCATCAACAAGAGAAACAAACTACGTGATGGATACTGGTACATACCAACTAACTGGATGTAATTTTAAAGAGGATGAAAAAAAAGAAATAATATTCTAAATCAATTGCAATTTCTTGCCAACTAAATTTCATTGTGAAGAGGGTAAATTCTAAGGGTTTTCATCTGAAATGTCTACTTTTTAAATTTCGAAACTTCTGATATTTCACATTTACAAACTGAATTAGAATTTAATTTTGTAGGCAGCAGAATTTAAATTTACATATTTCTAATTTTAGGTAGTTCGAAAGGAATTAAAAGTTTAGAATGTACCGTCTCTTCAATAGATTAAATTTTTTTAAAATTTATTGCTTGAAAAACGTACAAAATATAAGAAGCCTAAAAGTTTGTAAGTTTGAAAAATTAGAAATTTTGAATAGAACATATTAAAACTATCTATATATTAAAATTAATTCTATAAAATTTTCGAAATTGTTGATAAAATTGCCTAGTTTGTTAAAAGCTCGAATTTTATGAACACTCAATTTTCATGGGCTGAAGATTTTAAATTTCTTCATGCTCAAAGCTCATAAGGAATTTCAAAACTTACTAAATGTGACAAATTCATTTAGTAAAACCAGCCCTATCCGACTCCTGAGAAAAGTAGTTGTCGCTTACAAGTTCCACTTCGCGGGTGAACTCATCAGCCGGGGGGCGCGTCAATCGCCCTGCTCTAGAAAAGCATTGGTATTGTGGAAAACTCAATAATTAATATTAAATAAAAACATTCCATATCGTTTCAGTTAAAAAAATTAAGACCAACAGTTCTTTGATGGGTAATTAATAGTTTAAAAATACGAGTCATTGAAGTGTAAAGTATCATTGGAAAAAGATTATTTTAAAAGTGCTATATATCGCTGGATTTTCAAAATTTCATATGTTGCAAGCAACATTTCAACGCGTTTAAAATTTATATTTATTATATATGGATTTATTTTAATGAAATTTCAATATAGAATTATAAAAATTATTACTTTACACATGGTTGTAATTAACAATATGTATTAAACATGTGTAAATAAGTATGTGAAAAAATAAAAGAGAAAAAGAAATATTATGATAGAAAATGTAACAAAATAAAATTAGGTTGATTAATTAAATTGAACGGATTAAACGAATTAGTAAACATAAGAAAAATCCATAAATTCAGTATATTTATCTCAAATTCACACCTTGATAACATCCAATATATGTACTATCATACATGCAAATTTTGAGTGTCATGTATATATTAATCCAAATAGTACATAAATAACACCTTTAAGACATGCAGATATTCATTATTACTTTACAAAACTTATAAACAAATTGAATCAGTCAAGGAACTAAACGTAAGCTAAATTGGCTTCAACTATGGGAGTTTGGATTTATTCGAAAAGAAGCTTGTCTTCTTCTTAAATTGACTAGCTTTTTTAATTTTTAATAACTTGTACCTAATTGAGATAATTATTGTTTTCTTTTTGATTTTTAAAGCTTTTATTGTCTTATTTTGAAATCCATTAAAAACTATAAACAACCTTCAAAATTAATAAAATAGCGGTGGTTTTTCTAAAAATATGAAAAGTTGCTTTAACAAAAAACCCACAATTATATATTATTTGCAAATTTCGTTTAAAATTGATAGTCTCATAATAAAGATATCCTGTGAGTATTATGGGGCCAAATAACTTTTGTCGCCAGGAGAATTTTTTTCAGGCCTAAAATTCCTATAAAAATAACCCCTCGGTCTTTTGCGATATTTTGCATCGTTTGCGAGAATAATTCAGCAATGTCCGAGGGTAGTTCAATAAGTCCTTAGAATGACCAACATATGGCGCGCGAATCGCTCCAAATCATCTGTTTTCAGTCAGCACCACTCCCGACTAGATATATG
>NC_046660.1:94504842-94506516 GCF_010883055.1 Belonocnema kinseyi | reverse complement strand
AGGCCAAGCTGGATAAGTATTACCCGGACTCTGCACCGTCGATTGGAACGATTCATAAGTGGTTTACCGAGTTTCGTTGTGGCCGGACGAGCACAGTTGATGTTGAACGATCTGGACGCCCAAAACAGGTTACTACACCATAAAATGTCGAAAAAATCCATGATATGATGTTGAATGATCCCAATATGAAACTGAGAGAGGTAGCTAATGCTGTAGGCATATCATTGGAACGTATGGGCAATATCGTGCATTCAGTTTTGGGCATGAAGAAGCTCTGCGCGCGATGGGTGCCGCGTTTGCTCACAGTGGACCAAAAACGAATTCGTGTGACAACTTTCCAGCAGAATTTGGCATTATTTTCGCGTAAGCCGACCGAGTTTTTGCGCCGATTCATAAACATGGATGAAACCTGGATCCACTACTACATTCCTGAGTCAACGTAACAGGCAAAACTGTGGGTTCCACCGGGCCAAAGTGCTCCGAAGCGTCCAGAAACGCAACAATGGGTCGGAAAGGTTATGGCCTCCGTATTTTGGGATGCACATGGCATAATATTCGTGGACTATCTTGAAAAAGGTAAAACCACAACCGGAGCATACTATTCATCATTATTAGACCGATTGAAAATCGAAAACGCCGAAAAACGACCGCATTTGAAGAAGAAAAAACCGCTTTATCATCACGACAATGCGCCTGTCCATTCATGCTTAGTTGCACAAGCAAAATTGCATGAAATCGGCTTCGAATTGGTTCCTCAGCCACCGTATTCACCAAACCTGGCACCCAGCGACTATTACTTGTTCCCTAAGCTGAAGAGATGGCTCACCGGTAAGTGTTTTTACTCAAATAAGGAGCTCATAGCTGAAACTGAGGCGTATTTTGGAGACCTTCCGACCGAGTACTTTTCGGACGGTATCAAAAAGTTAGAAAATCGTTGGACTCGCTGTATCGACCTAAAAGGAGAGTATGTTGAAAAATAAAACCGACTTTGGCCAAAAAAACGTCTCCGTGTTTTATTTTTCAGGGACTTATCAGACTGCCTAGTATATCGTTTGAGAGGAAAACTACAAAAAAAATTTTGTAGGAAAAAAATCATTCTTTCGGCTTCAAAAATGGTTTAGTCCGCATAAAGCTGACAGAATGACTTTCTTACATTAGCAGAAACTTTTCAAAAATATTGGGAAGAATAAAAAGCTGCGATTTTCTAGAAACTATATTTTTATGTCTTAAAGTTTGATGAAAAATTTAAGATTTCCTGGTAAATGCCACCTTTTCATTCTTCCCAATATTTAAACAAAGTTTCTGCTAATAGAAGAAAGGCATCATATCGACGTGTCCAAATGACATGGTTCCATCTCAGCAGAACCAAATAAAAAGGTTCCCTACTTCAGAGGGAGCTGGTGTTCCTAACACTATTTATATGGGATTCTTAAGCTTCCATGTTTCGCCACCCGAGATAACACCTTTTTATTTCGTCCGATCGGGATAGCACCCTGTCATTGGGGAACGTTGATATCAGCTTTGAGCGCGTTAAACTATTTTTTAGGCCGGGAGAATGATTTTTTTAAAATGAAAAATACGAGGGTAGTTCAATAAGTCCTTAGAATGAAGTATAAAAACAATTTTTTTTGGGTAAATTTTTTTTTTATTTTTCAACATAATCTCCTTGGAGCT
>NC_046660.1:94500919-94504742 GCF_010883055.1 Belonocnema kinseyi | reverse complement strand
CGTAAACATAAATGGCTAAAGTTTTGACAGGCGTCATTTGAAGGATCAAGCTCGACGAAAATGGTTCACATTAGTGAATACTAATGCCATCTCTTAGAATTTCAGGTACTTATCAGATTGCCAGTAAGGTATCGCAAATGAGTAAGGGTCATTTTAATAGAAAGTTTTTAGACTTGCAAAGTAGTATCTCAAATTTGTTTCGTATCTGTCGGTGTTGAAAAGAAAAGTAAGAAAATTTGATTATATGATAAAAACTTCGCATGACGACAAAAGTTATTTATCCTGCATAACACTCACAAGATATCTTTATTGTCAAACTAAAAATTTGAAACGAAATTGGCAAAAAATATATAATTTTCGGTTTTTTTAACCCTTGTGTTGCTACCCGAAAAACCTCACAGCGTCTGCCACCCGGGTACCTGGGTACCCCGCCAACGAAATTGTTGTTAAAAGTCCATTTTAACTTGAGGTAACTATGTGTATTTTATCAATATTTAATTATTCGTATTCTAAGAAGGTATTCCTACTTGAATATAGTAATTTAATAATGTGCAGTGACCTTGGTAGTACTGAAACAGATATAAAACGTGCACAGCTACATCCCAAATTTCTTGTTTCCGAGGAGGTGCGGTATTACGTCCAAGAATTCAAGAAAATTCAATTAACAATGTATATAGTTTGTTATTATTTCTAAAACTATCCATATTTACTTCATATACTATTATAAAAAACTTTATTTTTATGATATACTGTATGAAAACAATGCTTTTTCTGTCGGGGTATCTGGGTGGCTCCAACGTCCTTTTTTTTTAATTGCAAAGTATTTCAAGCTAAATAATTTCTAAAAATATGTGCAATGCAAATTTCGATAGAGAATCAGTTAAATCGTGCTTATTCGAGAAGCATTCGGCCTATCTTTATTAGAAAAAAAGTTATTTAACAAAACGTATGCCGATGGGTACCCCGGTACCCGGGTGGCAACACAAGGGTTACAGCAACTCTTAATATTTTGAGAAAAACCTCCACCATTTTATTAATTTTGTAGCTTTTTATATTTTTCGGTGGGTTTCAAAATAAGAGAATAAAGGCTATCAAAATCAAAAAGAAAACGATAAATACCTCAATTAGGTCAAAAGTGGTTGAGGATTAATAAAATTTGAGTTTAACAACAATAAAGCACAAAACATACCTACTTTCCTACTTTATAATTTTATAAATAACACAGTCACACAAAAAAAGTAAGCTTGGGCTTAATCTGCAAAGAGGTCAAACCTATCCTAACCTAAAAAAACCTGACCTTACCTAACCTAACTTAACTTTACGTAACACAATTTACCTCATTGTGTTGTCCCGTTATGTTTGTGGTACCGTTTCATTCAGCTTCGGCCGAAAACCTGACCTAACCTAACCTAGCCGAATGAAATTCAACCACACGTGTAGCTATGTAAGCGTACGGTTCTCAGTCTTAAATGTGTGCTATATTTAATAGGTTAACTCGATCTTAACCTGCAAATGAATCTAACTGAACAGAACCTAACGAAATTTTGTTTAACGCAACACAACTTAACTTAAGTGTTCCCGTTGTAACACAATAAAATTCACTTCATTGTACCACAGGTGGTTAAAAATTTAGACGCACATTACTCATTTGTAGAAACTTAGAACTACAAGTAGAATTGACCCCATTTCAATTCACCTGGCAATGTTTGTATCAATTAAAATGTAGAACTGTAACTTAAACATGCAAATGAATAAGAGTTTTGTTCAAAATTTTTTTCTCTCTGCTTTTCTTAAACTTAAGGAATATATTTATACTATCTTTCATGTTTACATTTTATCTTGCTTAGGTTAGGTTAGGCTAGGTTAGGTTAGGCTAGGTTAGGTTAGGCTAGGTTAGATTTATTTCTAGGTTAGGCTCGAGTTGACCCATTCGATGTAGCACACATTTGCTACTGGGAAAATTTGCTTCCAGAGCTTTACGTGTAGTTCAATAAATTTCTGTCAATTCGGGTTAGATGAGGTCAGGTTCTGTTGGGTAAAGTTATATTAAATAAGTTGATATTGGGCAAGGGTTGATCCTTCACAGTTGTCGACATGTTTTTGAAGTGAAAATTTGCATCACTGGCATTATTTTGAAATTTATTTGCCTCAGTGCATGATTTTTCGTCATTTTTTGAGCTTATGGCTCAACAATGACGAGATGAGTGATTTTTGATACCGAATTTGAATTCAGCGCCCCAAAATACATAGGAATACGTGTGTCTTGTTACCAGATCCGCACACTTTTTTGTATGGCTGTGCAATTCTTCTCTAATATTTCTTCTTCTCTGATTAATATTAGTTCTATAAAATATTACTTATAATAATAAAGTCTCGCATTACTTTTGTATGCAGACAAAACACTGAAATTTCCTGTTTGGTTAACTTATCCGTGATACAATTTTCTTTAAATTCTTAGTATGACTTCTATTTAAATTCTACTTTAATAATGTGTGAAGTATACAACTTCTAAAACACATACATAACGAGGATATAACCTTGTCATCGGGATCCTTCACTTCTCGTTTGTTCTGATAATATTTTCACGTAAAAAATGTAGCTCGCAAACAAATTGACAACTTTGTAAAGTGTAATCCTGTTTAAGAATTGCTTTTTCCCATTCCAGAAGACGATCTGAACCTGAAGGAAGTAAAAGATTCCGTTTTTCTTTCCCGGATTTATATCCCGAATTGCACGACCTGCTCTTGTAACGACCCACATTTTATGTATCAAAGGATTAATAAAAATGCACTATATCTCACTATTATCGGAAAAATCCAGAGTAATACATAAAAACCGCTATTGTATTATTTTAAAAGTTTTCACTCATTAGGCGCAATGTTTTTCTGGAGCAGGGAGAATGTCGCGCTATCTGGTGGCTACCGGATGAGTTTTCTCGTCATGTGGAACTTGAAAGCGACAACAGCTTCTGTATAAAAGGTCGGGGAGTCAGATAGGGCTGAGTAAAACAAACAATAAAATTACTCGTTTAAAGATTATAATACTTTTCAAAGGATTGTAGTCAAAAGTCTGGGTTGTTCAGAAAGTAATTGCACTTTCCTTGTAGACATGTCTTTAGCCGTGTTTCCCTATATTAAACACTACTTCGAACCACGAGATCTTATCATATGGCTCAAGGTTATGGAAATAGTAGCTTATGCGCTAAGGGAGCAAAATGAAGTATTCGTAGCGAGTACGAATTTTGGGCATGAGCGAAGCGAGGTCCAGAAATCATACGAGCCTGCGAATGATTTATTGCTCTCATATGGCATATACTATTTTTTTTAACACGAAGAGTGCAAAATTTGCGTTATTGGATGCCTACAAAAAGGGAACAAAGCACATAACGTCACATTTACACAACCCTCTCTCTCTGTCTCTCATAATGTACTTCTTATGGATCAGCTGATTTTCTCTCCCTAATATAAGGAGGGAGAGAAAGACTGATTTTGCTCCCGCTTATAGGCGTCCAAAACGCGCATTTTGCGTCCTGAGTGTTAAAAAAATGGTCAATATATAACTGAATAAAGTATATTTCATATATCAATATATTGAGCTTAATTTACTCTTGAAAAAGCGAAATTAGTTTTCGTAAAACCCAATCGTTTAAAAAATATCCATAATAATAATGATTTCAAAAGCATAATAGATATTATCTTGATAATCAGATTGTTTAACAGACAAACAATTTTTAACAAAAATAATTTAGGAAGTAAAATTAAATTGTTTATTGAGCTTATTTTCATATTCCTAAATGTACAAAATTTAATAATAATACTATTAT
>NC_046660.1:94494353-94500819 GCF_010883055.1 Belonocnema kinseyi | reverse complement strand
GTTTGGACTCATTTAGAAAAATCGTTTTTTTTTGTATTTATCGCTTTAATTATCGTTCTCAAACAGTTTCATACAACGTATTTGTTTAGACTAACATTTTATTAATAAGAAATAAACTTTTACTTGTGATAATCTTGACTTTTTTCTGGAAAAAATTGAGAAAATCAATCTGTTTTTCATCAAGATGTTGGGCTTTCGATTTGATAATTGCCCTACAAATTCTGGGCATTCTTTCCACCAATTTCTGAAGTCTTTCTGGTTGCAATCGTTGCCAAGCCTGCTGAAGACATTGCTACAAGTGAGATTCGCTGGTTGGATGCAGTTTCCGCACTTCTCTCTCCAGCTTATTCCACAACAGTTCGATGGGATTTGCATTCGACGATTGTAGTACCCATTCCATGAATTTAATAGTGTGTGCAGCTTCTTTCGATCTTAAATAGTTCGTATAAACTTTTTATGTATGTTTAGGGTCGTTATCTTGCTGAAATACAAACCACTCTCCTATCAAATCGATGCCAGATGGAATAGCGCTCCGCTGAAGTATCCGGTGATAGTCTTCTTTTTGCATTTTTCCGTTGATTTTTACCAAGGTGCCGATACCAGCGTAGCAGAAACAACTCCATACCATCACACTGCCACCGCCAAACTTAACTGTTGGCTTTACACATTGAGGTGCGTGCCGTTCATTAGATTTTCTGCGGCAGTACATTTGCCGCTTGCTACCGAAAATTTCAAATTTGGACTCATCGGTCCATAATCTGGCACTGTTTTGTGTCTGGACCGCTTACTTAACACTTGTATGAGTCTATCATCACTTTTTTTCGTCTTTCTGGGTTGGCCCGCGCGTTTCATATCGGAAAACTATTTGCTTTCAGTGAACCTCTCCAATGTTGTACGGACTCCTTTCTGTGAAACTCCCAGTATTTGTGCAATTTTTCGCTGCGAATGGCCGGTTTCACTTAAAATTACTATCTGAGCACGTTTTTCTTTCGGTATTTGCCTTGCTCTTGCTATTTTCAAGACTATAGACACAATTTTAAAGTGGCAATATTCATGAAAATATTGTGCAATGAGCAACTGTCTTTCAAGTGACAGAGTGACGAAATTTGAGGTTATTGTACAGACAATCGACGGCAGATGGGGTTCGAAGTCATTGGCGCGTATTTTAAAGTATCGATGCTTTGAGAAAAAATTGTTTCGAGGCAAAAAAATGTTAAAGTAATTAAAAATGAATTATTTTAATATTGTCGATTTTCAACATTTTAAAACAAACATACTTTGGTACAATAAATAAATGATGATTTAAAGAAAAAGCTCAATACTTATCAATACAATATTGTTCAGAACAAATGCGTTGTATAAAACGTTCTGAGAACGATAATTTAAGCGATAAATAAAAAAAAAACGATTTTTCTAAGTGAGTCCAAACTTTTGCAGGGCAGTATATTTATATTTGATAATAATATTATAAATTACATCTTAATTGAAAGAATACCTCAATAAGCTTTCTAAAATTTTTGTGCCTATAATATTGCTAAATAAAGGTAAATTACATCTGAAATCAATCAAACATTTTGTTTATACAAGCTTTTTCAACAGTGAGACATTCTCGGGGCCTTTCATACTACAGATACATCTCTGATTCTCACAAGCAGTAAAAGAAACGCCTAATGAGTATATAAGGGCCGTTAGAATAATGACTTTCAGCGTGCGAAACTGCGTTAGGCCGTTAGTGTATTCAGCATTATATGTGGTAGTATTAAGTTAGTTTAGTATAGGTTTGCGTATAAGTCATAAAGTCTGATATGCTGCGAATATATTGTTTGTGTATATATGCATAGAAGTGTGGCTGTGTATTGAACTTGTGACGCTATGAATAATATATTTTTTCTTTCCTTTCTTCTAGATTTTTTTCGACTGTCGCTGAGACTCTCCTAAACTGGATTAGAGAATATAACGCCCTTCCGTTCTACATTTTCAGCGACTGTGGAGCAAATTTTACTCCGCTGTTTATTTAAACTCTGTAATTAACATTTTTTAATTCTTTTGAAATGTTTCATAATTTTTAGTTAAATATTGATCACATTCTTCAAATAGGAGTTTCAAAACTTTATGCGACTTCTACTCGTATGCAAGACTAATACACAAAGTCATGGATTTTTAAAGCGACTAATTCTTTCCGCGTAGAATCGTATGAATAACGTAAGTATTTTACAACCTATTCTAGGTTTATAGAACAGTAATATTATTCGCATAAATTTCTTATTGAAAATAACAACATCTGCAAATTTTTGCAGACATTTAAAGACCATCGTACTTTTAATATCGACACATATAATAGAAATGATTGTACACAGCAGACGCAGAATTTAGTAACAAATTTTTGCAGGAAAAATTTGCAAGAAATAAGCAAATTACTGCATTACTGGCGCTTACTTTTTACAAACTATTTTCTTCTTTTTTCTCTAGAGGAGTAAAGTTAAATAGTTTTAGCATCTAATAAGAAAAATTAATGACAAAATAGTGTAAAGATTTGCAAATATATAAGATTGAAGAAATTTAAAAGGTCGGATATTTGAAAAAAATTATTTTAAAAATTCATAAAAATGTAAATATTGTTTGCATTATTCATTTTGCTATGAAATTTAAACGGTTTTGTTTATTTTTTACTAAAAAAATACTTTATATACATATTAATAAGGAGTTTATTACTTATTTTTTAAACAAAACCCTCAAAAATTAATTTTATTTCTATTTAATTCATTAATGTATCTGCAAATCTTACAGAATTTGTTGAAAATGATCAATAATGTGGATGTCAGCTCGAATTTAGCGTTTGTTTAATTCTGTGTCATTTGCAAAATGTTTCGAAGGTTGTCGGAGTAAAGCTCGTCCATCTATCTGTGACAAAGCGTTCGGTCGCGCCTAACCGCTCTACCAATTGTTTTATCTTTCATATCGTCGATTTTGTTTTTGTACCTCGAAATGCCAAAATAGTTGTGTGAACTTTCTTAAGTTACAAATCAATGCTAAGACATATTTGTTACCACGAGATGATGTGACAAAAGGTTCCAGGTGGTCGAGATAAACAATTTCAAATGGCCTTTTGCCCCGTGGTATCGGATGCAAATCTCCCACTTGTTTTCCCGCCTTATGTTTTGCGAACAAACATTCAACACAAGACGCAATGTGTCTGCGAACGTAATTGCGCATTCTTGGAAAGTAATAATGTTTACTTATACGTGCAACAAACCGATCGAAGCTGCAATGGGTCGATAGGTCATGGTTCTTGATTACAAGAGCCTTTCGCATGGCTGGCGTTTCTTCTACAACATGCCTTGTCTTAATACGTAGTCTTTAACTTGTCCCTTTTCTCTTCGTGTGCGTAATCGCACGGACTTTTCTAAAATCTTGATTTTTCGTAATAACGTTTCGTCGCTCCGTTGATACATTAGTATTTGACGCCATTTCCTCTTTAGCCTTTAGAAAAGCTTCCTCTTATCGTTCACTCAAAAGAAAGGCTACGTTTTTTAAAAATAATTCCACTAAAAGAGATAAAAGACATGCAAACCCTGGGATAAATCTAAGAAAAAAACTCGTGAGACTTACAAAACTTCGAACATCGGGAATATCTTTTGGACTGGGAAACTCTAAAATCGTACGCAATTTTTTTTCTCTGGTCTGAAACCATCTTTTCCAACTGTGAGACCTAAATACTTCACGCTTTCGAAGCATGTATCAAAATATCATCGAAATGAGTTAATGCTAAATCATTTCCGAATGGTCTGAACACCATTTACGTTAATTTTTCGAAATAGAAAAGTCCGTTCATTGGTCCGAACATCGCGCATTCACACTGTCCGGTTTCGTCTTAAGTAATGAATGCTGTTTTCTGTTTTGCATTTTCCGTCAAAGGAATTTGTGGATACCCCTGCGCTAGATTCAGGATGCCGAAGATAGTTGCCCCGTATAATTTTTCTAATCCGTCATCAATATTGGGTAGTGGAATATTTATACGGACGGTAGTTTTATTTAGGCAGCGGTAATCAACTACTAACCGTTGAGATCCATCTGATTTCTCTACTAGAATATATGGGCTCGCGTAACGAGATTTAGTTTCAGAGGCTAGTTCTGCCGATTTCCACTCACCAACTTTTGATGTAATTATTTCTCTTTTTATTGCATTGGTTAAATATAGTTTTGAATATGGTAACTCGGTGCCTTGTTTTACTTTGATTTTCATTTCAATCAGGTGCGGACACCCTAAGTCAAATGAATTTAGTGTAATACACATTCGGTGATGATTTAAGAAATTCAATAATTTAATCTTTTGCTCGGTATTCAAGGTCAAATTTTCCGCTAAGTCTGTCTCCATTATCGGTTTTTTCTGGGGTTGTAGCTCTGAAACATTACCTCTAACGCAAATACTCGTATTAAGTATAGTCCCTTTTTCGAGAATTATCTCTTTAGCACTGTTATTAGAAAAGGGATTTCGTTTTGTATTTTGATAAAAGGGAATTCGAATAGTAGATGTACAGGGCGTGTTTTAACGCAAGATTCCGACCTTACCGGCATCGAGAAGCTTCGACCTGTAGTGGTTCGTGTCCGTGCTAAGCTTCGAGAACGTTCTCGAAGGATCCTGATGACGTCACGATTACGCAATAGTCGGTAACCAAATTCATGTAAACAGGTTCAAGGTTATAACGTGCATGTGTCAAGGTTAAATGAGAAAAACAAGGATGATTCATTGCTTTCTGACAGATAAGAAGTTCGTTAAATGCACAAAAGATGCAGGTGTATAGGTGAAATTTTATATGGAGAGCTACGTATGGCATCCTGTTTCGACTATTTATTTGATTTATTGCTTCCTGATAAATGATAGTTTAGCTAAAAATTCCTGCCTTTATTTGTTAAATGCGTAAAAGATGCCGGTGGACAGATGAAATCTGATATGAGGGTTATGCATGGCATCCTGTTTTGATTTGAAAATTCCTGCCTTATTTGTTTAATACGTATAAGCTTATAGAAGATTCTAGGAAGATTTGATGACGTCATTGAATAATATTGCGCAATTGTGTTAAGGTAGAATTATATTTATGGGAAGGAGAATAAAAGATTCAAGGTTATTTTCAATGACGCATTAAATTTTGCGATGTTAAAAAATTATATGCCACGCGTGTCGATTATAATGTAGAACCTTCTAGAACAATGTTTCGTCATATGATGCAATATCAGACAATATTGTGCAAGAGTCTTCAGAAATTGGTCGAGGGGGAAAGCGTCTATAAAATGAGGCTACCTCTACTCCTTCATCAGTTTATTGCCAGATGTCAGATTATAAAGAAGAAAGGAAACAAGAGTTAAAAAATCGTTTAAACGTATTTCTAAATAACATTCGAGAATTAAAAGAGGTGATACAAGTGCGAATCGATTTACATACTTTAACGCGAAAGTTTTATACGGTGAATATTAACAAGTGAAGATGGATTTCGCAAAATTGAACAGAATTGCAATTAACAACGATTTCCTTCCCACAAAGAAACTGAAGGATCTGGAGCTGAATAAAAGCTACGGAATTACAAACATCAAAAGAGTGACAACACAATTTGGAGTGCGGTACATCGTCACAGTAGAAAACAAATTTACTGTGTTTCTACCAGCAAGCATGACCAATCTCCTGAATGAAGATGAAAATTTGCTGCTAGGAATAAAAAAATCCAGTGAAGATGGTGGTCTCTGCATGCGGTATTTGGGTGGACGCTACAGTTCCATCGAATTTGTGAAGAAAGCAGTATAAAGGGTCTGCAGTTTCTCAATTATCGCTCAGTCTGTAACACGTTTCAGTGAGATATTCATCATGTCTTATACACCACGAAACCAAATGTTACATACGACCACATACAACCTGAATTCATCATTCAAAAAGCAAATTGTCATCGGTGCTGACTTTAAAAAAGACGGAAATCTTGCCTCATCAGTGAAACTACAGGCCAGCCATCCTCGTTCAAGTGTAACCCTGAATCCTGAAGAGTGGAAATTATTCAAAAGGTACTTCAGCCTCATTTCCCTGTTTTTTGATGATCAAGAGAAGCACCAATGCATCGACTGCGGAAATTTCCATATACACATGACTGTATCGTTTGGTGATTATATAGTAGCTTTGGAGCAACATCAAGAAAACCAAAAATATTATCCGTTTGTGCTTCAGGAAACAACGTTTGCTGTTCTCCAGGAAGTCAGCCCTTGTGTCGACAGGTATCTTCTGGATCTGAGTGTTATGCCGTTTCTTGAAATGATTACTTTTTATAATCAGAATGTGTGTGAAGAAGTGATTCAGAAATTACAAGGACTCAGATATGTGAATGGTACCTTTATACATTAAAATTTCATGTATTTTGTTGGTGAGAAAAATCTAAATAAAATGTAATTTAAACCAAATTCGCCTTTTTCATTTACTAGATTAAGG
>NC_046660.1:94462160-94494253 GCF_010883055.1 Belonocnema kinseyi | reverse complement strand
ATCAACTTTATTCAGAAAAACTTAAATTTCATACAAAAGATACTTATAAACTAGACTTATCTATCCAACTATTGTGTGAGTCATCGAAACCTAACCATTTTATAAATAGCTTATTTCCTCTTTTTCAGTACTTTTTCCACAAGATAAATATCTGGATGTCTAACTTTGCCTAGTTCTTGTTCATAAAAACTACCTGCAATAGCTTTACCTTGATAATCTTTAATTATATACGTCACTGGTACAGTATACTTGACATGCATTATAGTAAATATTTCAGTTGTCCAATTCGGAGTGTAGCCTTTCTCAACAACATTCTTAAACTTATTTATACGTACTTTATCTCCAACTTTAAATTTCGCTTTTTCAACAGCTTGTTTTACACTGTAAATTTTGTATACATTAAACAACAACTTTTCCTCATTTTGTTTAGTAACATCTTTTGATTTCATTCGAATAGTCTGATATCGACTATCATTGTAAGATGAAACTAAATCTTTCAAAATATCTATCCATTTGTAATTTCCCTGTAAGCTAAATTGCATCCACATTTTATTCTTTAAAGTACGCTTAAATCGCTCGCAAATGGACACTTTTAAATTACAAAACGTCGAGTACAAATTTATTTTGTATCGCTTCGTAAGATTTTCAAATTGCGACTTGTAAAATTATTTTCCTCTATCAACTTGTAAATTTTTCGGTATGCGCCCCTCATCAAGTACAGATTCCATGGCTGCAACTACATCTTCGCCCTTCTTGGATTTAACGGGGACAGCCCAAGCAAATTTTGAAAATATGTCAATTACAGTTAAGATGTACTTGTTTGTATCCTTTGTTTACTCTCTCGTATGGTTGCATTTCAACAAGATCAGCTTGCCAGGTCTCATCAATGCCACGAATATCGGAATGTCGACGTTCGTAATTTCGTCTAGCTGGTTTGTGCAGCTCCTTCACCAATTGCAGCTTCTCGGTGTCCATTTTCGAGTGCATTCAGCTTGGTGTCGAATTGACTAATGAGCTCAGAATTTCGATACACTAATTTTTGAATTGATTCGACATCAATTTTCGCATTTTTAAAAAGTCTATCTGTGGAATTTTCTAGAGTTTCAATCATCACTGTATTATTGACTACTTTAGTTGGCAAAGAAGCTACAACATCATATATAGTCTGAAGTTCATGCTGTATCGTATGTTGCACCATATTCAGATTCACAGCATCATATAGTTCTTGAGCTTAAGCCACTTTACACAGCCTCTTATTATTCATATCATGATTTCCTTCAGATGCGACTTTGAAGCCAATTCCAGGGAGACCGTGACTTGTACTCTGTGCTCGCTTGGAATGACGTCCGAATACATCGATGCTCATCTTGAAAATGATATAAATCTTGATAAACATCCATTAATATATAATTTCAGCTTCTCGTAGTTCTTCGGTAATTGATATAATTTCATTGGTGTGACTTGAATTACCAGCTGCTTGAGACGCTAGGAGTAAGCGTAATCGGTCTACCAATTCATTCAGATCATCCCAGTAAATGGAATCCATTAGATTTTTCTCGCCAGCAATCCTGTATTGTGGGATCATACCTTCACCTGATAATGATTTCCCGTCTTTACTTCGTTTATTTGAATTTTTTGGTGGAGATGGAGGAATTAATTTCATTATAAAGTATTTATATTTAAAGGCCTTACTGTCACGAATTTCTTCATTTGGTTTATAATGTTTTTTATATAAGTTTGTTGCAATAGCAATTTGTCTATATTTTTCAAGATCACTGGGAGTTATAGAGGACTCTTGAGATACATTTTTAAATAAAAGTTCAAGCAAGCCTTTACTTTCGGGAAAATTCAAATTACCCACATTAATATAGTTTTCACTAAAATTTATCTGAGAATCTCCAATCATTAATCTATCTTTCGTTAATTTTCTTCCTCCATACACATTATCGAGTTCTCTACTTCGTTCGCCTAACAATATGAGATACTTTTTTGCATCATCATCAATCCATGAAGATGTATGTATTTCAGAGTTGATTTTAGCTTCACTAGCAGTTTATGTCTCTAAATTACTGGGATCTACATTCTCATCTGCTTCTTCCTCACAGTCATTAATTGAATTATATGACAAATCATAGTCATCAATACTTTCTTCAGCTTTATTCTTTGCTTCTTCTTTCCATCTAATTGGTTCAGCTTTTTTCATATTCTTGAAACCGCCAACAATTTTTTCGAGTGGATTAACAATGGGTTTAAAAGTGTCACTTAATGTGCGCTCAACTGTTTCTTTGCCCAACTTTATTAACCTATGTTTTCGTCGAATTGATTCGCCTACCCCTACATTTTTAAATTGTGAATTAGCCATATCAGTATTGACATGATCATCATAAATCTGCTTTAGATTCATTTCATCTTGCTTGAATAACACAAGTAAATTAACATTGTCGCGTACAAGATGTTTAGGAATATGAGCATATGTCTGACTCAAGTAAAAACAGTCGACATCCTTGTGTCTACCCGTAGAAAAGAATGCTCTTATATTATATGCTCATTGAAAGGATAGTACTCAACGCCATCTACTGATTAAAGGACTTTTTCCAAAAATTCATACTTTGGTTGCTTTAGAGATTTTGAGTAGACGTAAATATGTTCAAATCTCAAGCCCTTTGGATGTATCAGTAGAGCCAGCAAAGCATTTGTCTTTCCACAGTTGGAAGGTCCACAAAATATAGCTCGTACACTGTTTGGTAGTAAATGTCCGTGTCGTTTTTCTCTATTCTCTTTTTGAACAAGCGAATCAAAATTTTGAATAGGTAGTTTCACAGATTGTGCTTCAAACTGCTTCTTGACAAAGACTAATTGGAAAACCTATAAATATCCTGGTTATATAGGTTGACCTTCAGTCTAAAAGTATCCTTTGCATAGATATGATCGTTCACAGAGGCAAAACAGTCAGTCGTAAACGAACCGTGAAGCAGGCAAGACGTGGGAGAGGCTTGCTCAACAGAATCGTCAACAATTTGCCGTTTGAATTGCATTTGCCTGGTTACCAGTACTGTGGTCCAGGTACGAAACTAGCCAAAAGATTAGCACGAGGTGATCCAGGAATCAATCCACTGGACGCTGCTTGCAAAGAGCAAGATATAGCCTACTCACAAAATAGAGAAAATATAGAGGCTAGAAACTCAGCTGACAGTGTACTAGCTGAAAAAGCTTGGAAACGTGTCTTTGCTCCAGACGCTGGTATAGGTGAAAAGGCAGGCGCTAGGGGAGTTACAAACGCAATGAAGGTGAAATCAAAATTTGGGATAGGTCTCAGCAAGAACAGAAGACCTACCACTACACTGAGAAAAATGGTTGCTGCAGCTAAAAAGTCTATGATTTCAAGCAATGATACACAAACTCCTATTAAATCTGCACTCAGAGGCGCACGCGCAGCTGTCTTGAAAGCTGGTGGAAGAAGAAAGGTGAATAAACCTCGTATTCTACCTGTACCAGCCAAAGTAGGAGAATTTTTACCCTTCCTCATACCTGTTTTTGCGGATCTCAGTGCTGCTGGAGCACTAGCTGGCGGAGCTGCAGGAATAGCTAAAGCTGTGAATGATGCAAATTCGGTAAAACAACAACTTTCAGAGAGTAAACGAAATAATGAAACGATGGAAGCCATTGCTTTCGGAAAAGGTCTATACTTGAAGCCATATAGACAACGATTAGGGCTTCAACTGAAAACATATAAACATGGAGTAGAGCTCAAACGCAAGTCAAAAAACTCAAAGTGAAGCTACCTCATCGAGCCTTGACTGATGCTGATTTACTGAAATTTGCAAAATCTTTGAAGATTCCACATTTTCGAGGTGTTTTTATGCGAAATGGATTACCAAAGGGTAGACCAGGTAAATATGAATATGCTATTGTTAATCTTGACGATGAAAAAGGACCATGAACACATTGGTGTGCCTATTAAAAGATTGATGGCAAAATAATTTATTTCGATAGCTTCGGTAATCTTCGACCACCTTCGGATCTCTTCAAGTATTTCGATGTTGGTAGCATAAAGTATAATCATGAGAGATATCAAAATCACGATACATTCGTATGTGGAAATTTATGTCTGCAATTTCTATGCAATCAATTAAAATCTAAGAGTACTTTTAATCAATATAAGTGTTGAAATTTTCAATATGAAGTCATTTGAACGTTAGCTGTCATCATGGATGATTCATTGACACTAACATTATTAGGAACTTCTTCAATCCTGGAAACGCACTACTTTCCTCCAATTGAGTTGTCTCCGTATAAAAATTACGCACTTGGACTCGTTTAATTTCTAACCTTTAATTCGATACCCAATGTAGACATAACTACAGGTGCATACATTAAACTAATCAGTCGGCAAAGAGCAGTCAAAGGGTTAACACCTCAAAGTGCTCTCTTCCTAAAACGTCTAGGCCTGCAGCTCAGAAAAAGAAGAAGAGAATAAAGGGATTTAAGATTTTTTCTACCTGCATCTGCCAATTTGTCTATCAGCGATTGATTATTTGTCATGGAAGGGGAAATTTTGAAAATTCAAGCACCAATCATCTTTGATGAGTCAATTGCACACTGTGAAATTCATGCACATCAGCCTTATGCTTTATCGACCTTCAACAATAGTGATGAAATTCGGATCGTTGTTCAAAATCAGGACCAGTGTCTCTTGCCGAGCAAAAGTTTACTTCACGTACATGGAAGAATCGTAAAAACTGATGGAGCGCATGTGACAAACACATCTTTAGTTTCTAATGCCATCTGTCATTTGTCTGAAGAAGCAAGATATGAAATCAATGCAATAGAAATTAATAGAAATAAAAATGTTGGTCTGACTAGTCACATGAAAAATTATATATCTCTAAATCCAGGACAATCACGATACCTACAGAATACTAGTTGGCTTGTTGTGAATAATAACAATCAATCACGAACAAACGTCACTGGCTACTTTTATGTAGCCATACCTCTTAGCATGATATTTGGGTTTGCTAAAGATTATCACAAAATCATTGTCAATGCTAAACATGAATTCATTTTGAACAGATCACAGAGTAATACAAATGCCATCTTGCAAACAGCTTCTCTTGAGCAGTATAAAATTGAAATCAATAAAATAGAGTGGTTATTGCATAGCGTTAGACTGTCTGATTCACGAAAATTTCAGTTGCTAAAATATATTGAAAAAGATTCATCTATTCCAATATGTTTTCGAACTTGGGAACTATATGAATATCCTCTAGTTCCAGTGACTTCAAACCATGTTTGGACTGTAAAAACTTCAACAAAATTGGAAAAACCAAGATTTGTTGTACCTGGTTTTCAGACAAACAGAAAAAATAATACTACTAAAAACTGTAGCAAGTTTGATCATTGCAATTTGACTAATGGCCAGTTGACGTTCGTTTGGAATTTCAAACTAGTGAAAATTTTCCCGCTCAAACATCGGCATATTGCTTAATTTTGCACGATCGTATAGTAGAGTATAAACCAATAAGTGGGGTGGTGAAAAAGTTGGTATAAAAATGCTGTAACAAATTAGAAATAATTTAGTTGCATTTAATATGCAGTACTTGGTGGATATTCAGGGCTTCAAGTTGCCGGAAAATAAATTTGAATTGAAAGAATTGGCTATATTATCACTCTTTGATGAAACAGGCAAAAGACGTTCCACCAAAATATAAGTCTATAAACAAATGGACAGAGCGCAATCATCATGGAATACCATGGAATGCTGGTAAATTATCGTATTCTTTAGTACCTGTAAAACTCGAGGATACTTTAGAAGATGGATCCACAATTTATGTAAAACGATTGGAAAAAAAGAATTGGTTGAAACAATTTGTAAATTGAAAATGTAATTTTATTGGAAGATTGGATGATTTCAGAAGAGTATTTATACGCTGATAATTATTTATATTAATAGAGATAAGAAATGTTTTTTCCATATATATTTAATCTACGTATTTCTAAACACATAATGTACTGATTTTTTTGCAAATTAAATGAAAAAAGGAAATGAAAAGAAACTTGTGTGTGTGTTTTTTTCTCAGAGTTTCTTGTCCTTATAATAAGTGCGAATAGTATATATTTCGAAAGGGTAGGTCAGTGAACATCGTTGGCATTGTGGCTTCAAGAAACATCGTCCTCAGCATTGGGAGATTACGTCTGCTGGATCAGGTTGTATCCGATAGCTTAATCAGTTTAAGAAAAATGCTCTGCATTTTACTTTTTTCAATTTTAATTGAAGCAAATAATTTTTTGATTTAAAGAAATTCACTTGATATTATATTTTTTCAGGGTTGTATTCAATGAAAAACACCATTTTATATAACTATTTTTAGTTTTATTTTGCAATAACTTGTGTTTTGTACAAACAATTGTACAGTTTTTTCGATTCCTTCTTATAGTTTTTACATATATACACTTTACATTATATTTATATCACAAAAGATTATTTTCAATTCCAATCGCTACAAACTATAAATCTGATACATTAAGCTTTTTCTATACAGTATATAATCTGTCTCTCTCACTACTGCACTCATATATACAGTATATTCTATCTCTATCTTTCTCACTCCTACACTCGTATATACAATTTTTTACTATCTTAGGCTTTCGGCTTCGGATTAGGTGTTAAGTTTTTACAGATTCTGACAAGAAATAAGAGTCTGCTTATAGTCATCGAATGTTATGGTTTTCAGTGTTGATCCTTTTATACCTTTGGCTCTCTTTTTTTCATCTTCTTCATTCAAAACTTTATATGCATATAATTTTTATCTTGAACCCACAAATTCGGTCATTATTTTTCCGTTGCATTAATTTTTCATTAATCCCGAAACTTTTTATTTTTTAGAGGAATTCCGTAAACATTTTCTGTTGGATAATCTGATGTGTCAAATTTATGGATGTCTCGTTTAATATATTCGTAAAAGTTAGGAACAGTGAAATGATAGATGAGACTGTCTGTATCTGTATATAGCAATTTTGCAGAATTTCCAAAATTTGGTAGAATATAGTTGTAATGAAAATCATACGTGATCATTTTTGAGATATCAAAAACTGTGAAACCAATGTAGATAGGTTTATTGAAAAAAATCTTTGTTTTGTTCATTTCAACATTAACCATATTTTCATCGAATATGGTACAGCTATGAAAGTTTGGTTTAGCAATTAGAGCTTTTGCTCCATATCTCCCCTCCCATTTTGTCACAAGCTTGACATCTTTGTGCTTCCTAACGTTTTCGATTGTCTTTCCAAAAAAAGAATTGTTCATCAATTTATAGAAATTTTTCTCAAATTCATTAGTTGCTCTTTTTCTGTGTTCAGTGTTTAAATCAATATATTCTTTTAGCCACGCTTTTTGCTTGAATTTTAGAGCTCAATGAATTTTAGTTAGTTTCATGCCTAATTCCAAGTACATTTTTAGGTTTCGGTAATGTAGTACATAGTTTTTCTTTGGTAGCAAATTGGTTACTAATTTTGGAATCTGACATTTTAAACCAGGAGGCACAAAGTATTCAGGACATAATGGAAGGTCCTTCTGCAAATCGTGAGGCTCTTCAGGATATTCTAGATCCACTTCAAGAATGTAACCTTCAGGTGAATCATCGGGCACATTGAAAAAGTTTGAGTCATTTTCGAAATTTTCAAACCATTCAAAATCTTGATATGGTAAAAACTCACTCACAGCTTTACCATACTGATTGTTAATATCTAAATAAAAAATGTATGATTCCGGATCGCATGGATTAAAATCTTCCCCCATAAATCTATTGTTTGCTTCTGCAAAACAGTTAGAGCATTGTGAAACGCCACCTCTGATTGATTTCTGAATTAAGAGTAGCATTTCTACATCAGTCAGTAAGTGTAGTTCGATTCCAGTGTACTTTAGCATTGCATCAAAAGAAAGTCCCGGTGCTGTGTAATAATGTAATGGATCTAATTTATATGTTGCAAAACAAGTTTTTCGAAAATTTTCAAAAATTTCAGCCAAAAGTAAAACATCGGTTTTGAAGTACAAATCGGAATACTGTCCTAAATTTTGTAAATTAAACGTTTCCCACACTTTACAAGCGTGTTGATAATCCTCGTCAGAAATGTGGCAATCGTTTAATTTGGAATAAAATGACTGTTTTCCAATCTAGTCGGAATGAATCGGTAAGAATCGATAAATCTGAGTTTAAATCTAGTATTTGGAACATAGTTTGTAAATGAGATATACTTTTCTTTATTTACAGGTAGTAAGGAGACATGTTCCTCAAAACTTTGTGCTAATTCTTTAATGAAAAAGTGTGAGTCGTAGCCAGATAAATTATGAAAAACTACTGGAATGATATGAGAGTCTTTGTAATTAATGTTGCAGCTTCCATGTGCTGAAGGACGGTACTTACCTGTAAAGTGACAATGGTCGCGATGTTTAACATCATCTTTCTTAAAACATTTTTTGCAAATGTGACACAATTTTGCATTTTGAAATTTTTGTTTTTGCTTCGAAGTTAATTTTTCCATTGGTACTGGATTTTCCAAACGAGAATCTACGTTTAACGCTAAATCTTTTAATTCTTTTATTAACCATTCAATGCAATCCCTTTCACGGTATACTTTAGGTTCTGAGGTCGAATCGTTAAAGCTGCATTTTGTATAATACGCAACACTAGTAGGGATATGCTTTTGATACGCCGCTTTATCTGTTTGTGAATATTTAACTGGTTCCAGCAAACATTCAATGTCTGCATACACTGCAAATGGTACATTTTCTTTGTATCTGTAATGTTTAAACTTTAATATGTTCCTCCAATCCTCCTCTGTTGGAAGCATCACTCTACAATTATTCAGATTTTCGTCATCAGCTCTATGGTTAATTAGAGATTTTTCAAATTGCAAATGCTTGATGACAACTGAGGGAAATGTATGCAAAGCGCCCTTTTATAGATGCACACTTGCTATCCTTGTCTAGTAACATATCTCCCTCTTTGTCTAATTGTTCTAGAACCTTTTACATTATAATCCACACGTGCGGATATAATTTTTTAACATCGCAAAACGTAATGCGTCTTTAAAAATAACCTTGAAGTTGTTTACGAAACAAAATTGCGTCATAAAATTTAAAGATATCATTCATTCTAGAAAATTCAACATAATACAAAAAAAAATTTGCTAACGCTGAATTCAATCATCCTCGATTCTCTATAGTCGAAGAGTAGTCTTAGTGGATGATTAAAAAAATGTCAAATATTTTATTATATTAATTTGTTGCATTTTTTAAATTTTATTTTAAATCTTTAACATTTAAAAGGTAAAAAACTGACCTTTCTAAATGAGAACTGAAAAGCGAGAATATATCTGTGGATAAAAAAGCATACGACCTCAGCTCGAATATCGTTGCATGACATGAGGAGCGATAAGCGTCGGGCAGTGTACTCTTGGTATTTACTAAACGTCCATGAAAGGTATCGAATTAAAGGCATGCTGTCTATAATCTCTCTCTCGAAATTGTTTTCAGTATCTTGTCACATATACCTCATCCAGAGGTTGACGGACCTAGCATATGGAAAAGAATGAATACGAAAGCAAACGAGTTTTTCACAACGTAATAAAACTACTAAAATTGGAATGGTACCATTTCGATTAGAGATATGTTTACTTTAATTCTTTCCTATTTAGAATAACTTTTTATTTTCAACTCCTCCCCCCTTTCAGCAAAAATATGCGTTTTTAAAAGAAATATTTTAGGCAAATTTTGTGGGGGTTTTGGACTAGGGTTTGAATTTAGACCTTAAAACTGACCTTGGCATTGACCTTTAAGGTTATTTCATGATCAACTTTTATTTTCCAAATGGAAACCACTATTTTTGACACTGCTAATCGAAAGAAAGCAAAATTTTACATTCAAATGTGCATCAAGGTCATGTGACCCGATGACCTTCGAGGTCATTCCAGGGTCGTATAAACTCAAACAAGGGCTAGATGGCTGATCAGTGAAAATATGCGTTTTCGAGAGAAACATTTCAGGCACAAGTTTCAGGGTTTTGAACAATGGTCTGAATGTTGACCTTGAAGCTGACCTTGGCTTTGACCTATAAGGTTATTTCAGAGTCAATTTTTATTTTTTAAATGAAAACCCCTATTTTTGACACAGCCAATCGAAAGAACGGAAAATTGTACGATTAGATATGGACCAAGGTCATGTGACCCGATGACCTTCGGGGTTATTCCAGGCTCGTGTTAACTCAAACAAGGTCTAGACAGCTGATCAGCAAAAATATGCAAAATGCATCGGTTCACATGACCTTGTTGTATATGTGAACGTACAATTTTTCATTCGTTGAATTGGTGGTCTCAAAAATAAGGGTTTCCATTTGAAAAATGAAAGCTGAGCTTGACATAACCCCTAAGATCAACGGCAAGTTCAGCTCAAAGGTCACCAGTAAGATCCTCGTCCAAACCCGTGAAAATTTCGTCTGAAACATTCCTCTCGAAAAAGCATATTTTCTCTGATAGGAGGGGGGGGGGGGGGGCCGATACTTTTTGATGACCCTGTACAGAACAAAACAGAAAACGCAATTAACGTTTCTTCGGTATAAATATTAATAATTGCATAAATTGAATAAGAGGGAAAAGTATACAGCCGAGAATTTGTAGAATTTATCTGGCTTACTAGGTAGAGTTTTAACATTGTTCGGAGACATTTCTACATAAACTATCCGGAGGTATTTAAAGGTCATAATTATGAGAACCACGGCAACCCTAGTACTCCAGAGCCTTCATCGGGTTACTCAAACACACTCTTCGAGGAGTTTTGAGGCCCAGCGTTAATGCGGATGCTGAAAGGAGCTTCTGAAAAAGCGAGATAAGTCCGGGTTTCCCAGGTGGTTTACGAGGTCCAATTTTATTTTTTATTGATGACTATTGAAAAAACCTACAAAAAGACAGGGACTTGTAAGTTATAATGACTTAGAAGGTAAGTTTTATTATTATTCATAAAAAACGTTTGATTTGCTTTAATCGATTTTGCATTTTCATGTGCATGATTTTTACTTGTTTAGCCATCGGACAATCGTTAATTAATTCTTCATTCTTTTTTAATTTATTTTGTACTCTAATTGATTAATATTATTCGCTTAAAATAAAGGGTACAATATGAGTCTTTGTGTGGATCCGTGTATAACTATGTGTACCTATATGTGTGCATCTGTGCTGATTCCGCTCATTTCTCAAGGGTTTTTGGCGCTATGGAAAAAATTGGGTTGTTTTGCCACTTGCTTCTGATAGGTAATTGGTAAAGATATTCTCGATGCCAGCGGCTTCAAAAGTGTTGGCGCAACATTAGAACATGTTTCCATGCTGATAATCGGCCAGTTGGTATTATCTCTAAATTGGCTTGAGGGATCGTGGATAATGAACTGCCTATCAGGAAACGGCTAGGTGTTAATGGGAGAAGTTGATTAGGATCGTTTGAGAGAGGTGATATTGGTCTGGATTTAAGAATTGCTTCAATTTCCAGAATATAGGTCTCTAATTGATCGTAGGTCAACAACGTGTTGCCGAATGTTTTAATTAAGTGCTGCTTAAATGACTTGACTGACGCTTCCTACAATCCTCCGGAATGAGGGGCGCGAGGAGGAATAAAATGGCAATTAATTAATTCATTTGTCATTTGTCGGATCGTTAACTGATCGTTACATGCAGAGAGAAAAAATTTATGCAATTCCTTCATTTCTTTATTACCCTCCACGAAATTCGTAGCATTGTCTGAGTATATATTATTCGGTTTGCTTCTACGCGCACAAAATCGCTTAAGCGCTCCGAGAAAGGCTTCGATTGTTAGGTCGCACACTAACTCTAAGTGTACGGCCTTGGTCGCAAAGCAGACGAAGACAGATACATATGCCTTGATTCATTTTAAATTTCTATGTCGTTTTTCTTTAACGAAAAAAGGACCGCAATAATCAATACCGGCGTTTAAAAATGGACGACTTTGACATATTCGGGTCTCAGGGAGATTGCCCATTAGAGGAATTAATCCGCGTGGTTTGGCCCTAAAACATGATACACACTGACGAATGACCATTTTCACACTATTTCTGCCGCTAATCGGCCAAAACTCCTCTCGGATTGCATACAGTGTTGCCTGAGCACCAGCATGCATTTACCGTTCATGTTCTTTTCTGATTATTAATTTAGTTACATGGTGATTTTTGGGTAGAACAATGGGATATTTTTGATCTTCTGCGATGTGTGCTCGTTCTAATCGACCTCTTACTCTGATTATGCCATCGTCAAGGAATGGGTTTAAGCACAACAAACTACTTTTGGGATTAAGGGGTTTGTTTTCGGACAAATGTTTAAATTCACTTGCGAAAGCTGAGCGTTGTAATAGCTGCAGTATTTTCTTCTTTGAGGAATTAATTTCGGCTACTGATAAGGAAATAGTATCATCAAGTTTGTTCTTGTTCTTAGAGTTATTTATAAATCTCATACGAAAAGCCTTTACTCGAATCAATGTATCGAAAGATGAGTATTTTTCTAATAGATTGTAACCGGCAATCGTTAATTTAAACATTTTGATGATCGCCTCACTTCGTTTTTCAAGAGGTTCTCCCGTGAAAGACTGATCTGAAGGCCAGGTACCTTCTTGTTCACTAAGCCAATGTGGCCCGTGTTTCCAAAAAAGGTTGTCTAAAAATTGTTGCGGTGTGACACCGCGAGATAAAAGATCAGCGGAATTTTCTTTTGAGGGCACGTGTCGCCAATCTCCTACTTGAGTTAAAGATTGAATTTCGGCGACCCGATTTGCCACGAAAGTTTTTAGGATGTGTGAAGGTGTGCTTACCCAATGAAGTGTAATTGATGAATCTGTCCAAAAGCATGTTTTATTAATGTTAATGTTAAGTGTATCTTTTATATCTGTGTATAATTTAGCCAAGATCAGTGCTGCACATAATTCAAGTCTCGGAAGATTAACCGAATTAATGGGCGCAACTCTTGATTTTGTACAAATTAAAAAGGAGTATGCTAGACCTTCAGTGTTAACCGATCGGAGATACAGACATGCTTCGTAGGCACGCTCACTAGCATCGCTGAAGCCAAGAATTTGAAAATTTACATCGTTTTTTATTGTTATGCATCTATCATATTGAACGTGATTCAAAAGAGGGAGTTAACGGCTATATTCTAGCCACCCTTGAAGAAATTTTGATGGGACGTCTTCGTCCCATGATAGTTTGGTTTTCCACAAATCTGGAATTAGCAATTTTGCAACAACGACTACAGGCTCGATTAATCCTAGAGGGTTAAACAGTTTCGCTATTGTAGAAAATATAGAACGCTTCGAGGTACAATTTGAATAGAATCGTGACTTTACTGATATGTGAATGAAATCTGTTTTTGGATTCCAATAAAGACCGAAGGTTTTAATTGTATCCGAGCAGTCTAGAGCCATAAGGCCTTGTTCTGAGTCACTGACTAAGTTTTCAACTAGTTTCGGCTCGTTTGAGCCCCATTTTATGAGACTAAATCCCCCTTTGGCTAAAAGCTGAATTAAGTCATTGCGTAAATTTAAGGCTTCCTCAACGGTATTTTCTCCTGTGAGGTCATCGAAATAAAAATCTCTTCGCAAAATGGGAGCAGATATAGGATGAGATTGCTTTTCATCTTCGGCCAAATGAAAGAGTGTTCGAATTGCAAGGTAAGGAGCCTAGGCAGTTCCGAAAGTAACTGTGTTTAATGTGTATGTTCATGGGTTCATTTCAGTTATTTCGCCAAAAAACCTTGTGAAATTTTCTATCTTCATGACGCAATTGAATGGTTGGGCCAACCATTAATGTGTCATTTAATGAGATTCCTGACAATGAATTGCTAGAGGCATCAGAAACGACACGGGTTTTTGTTGAAAGACTGGCTTCCTTTATAACCGCGTGATGAGGAATTCTTCTGATGAAGAATCTTCTGAATAAGGAGTCATATGACCTTGTTTTAGATAACTATCGATACAATCTCGGTATTGTTTATTTAGATCAGAATCCTTAGATAATTTAGTCTCGAGATGGCTGAAACGCTTAATTGCAATATCGCGAGAATTTCCCAAATAGTCCCTTTTATCATTAAAGGGTAAGGCGACTATATAACGTCCATTCTCAGCGCCTGTTGTCGTCTCGAGGTAGTGTTTCTCACAAGCTCCTTCTACTCGGGAATATTTAGGTTTTGGTCGCCCGGAATCTAGTTCCCACAAAAGTGGAACCTGAGCCATTTTTGTGAAATTGCAATGAATATTATGTAACTTAGCGCGAGTTTGACGGATGCCTCCCGCTACTACCCAACCGAGTTCCGTTTCTTGTAGGACTGCAGGATGTTGTTTAATGGAAATTTTACCGGGAAGTAGAAGATGATAGAAATATTGAGCTACCAGGATCATGTCGATTTCCTGTGGAGTTTGAAAATTGGGGTCGGCTAGCACTATGTCCTGGGGTATATCAAAAGAAGAAAGATCAATGGGCAACGATGGCATTGTGTTACTTATGTTGTTTACAACGAAAAGAGAAAGACCGTATTTGGTGTTGTTATACCGAGATTTAATAGTGGTAGATGTTGTGAATTTAATACTAGTTAATAGATTGTCAACTGCTTCAAGTGGAATGACAGCAGGAATTTTTCGTAAGCCTATCTTGTCTGCGAATGGCTCGGATATGACATGAAGCTGAGAGCCTGAATCTAGCATTAAGCGACAGGGGTGATGCCGTCCTTGTTTATCAATGACATCTACAATCGCTGTAGCTAAAACGACTTCTGATGGGATTAATAATTGATAACTTCTAACCGGCGGTGTAGATTCGTTAACCATCCGTTCGGTCTGAATAAGATTCTCATTCGATTCTTTGTTTTGCTCAAAGTGTAGCAAGGAGTTATGTTTTTTACCGCATTTAGAGCAACCGCGACTAATGTATTTGTTGGTTTTGTGATAACTTCGCAAACAATTTGTACATAAATATGTTGATTTTACTGTTTCATATCTAGTCTTAGTTGTCATAGCTAGAAATTTGGGACAATTATAAGGACGACGATTCTTCTTGTCGCACGTTCCCTTAAAATCGCCTTGCACTGAGTCATTTGAAATAGAAGGATAGGCCATTGTGGCTCCTGAAAACGAAGCTTGTAATTGTCGGGCGTGCTTGAATGGATTACGCGTGTTTGAGTCGCCCTTTGTTTTTATAGTTTTCGAGTTATAATTCATTGCAATAGCTACCCTAGTTTCTTCAATTTTTGCGCGCCGTTCTCAAAAGTCTAAAAGGTCCTTTAATAACGGTATTTCATTGTCGCAACTAGCTTATTCCCATTTATCCCTGAGATAACTGTTTAATTTCCCTTTAATTAAATGAATCAAAATAGCGTCCCATTTATCGACGTCAACTGAAAGAGCACGAAGTGCTCGAAGGTGTTTTTGAGTCATATCAAACAAGGCGCAGATCGAAAATTCTTTTGATACGCAAGGGATTTCAAATAGAGACTTACATGACTATCCACTATGAATTTTTTATTGTGATAGCGGGCTTTCAGTAATTCCCAGGCAAAACTATAATTTTCACTTGTTCTTTCAAGGAAGGCAATAATATTAGCTGCATCGCCAATTAAACAACCCTTTAAATAATGGAATTTTTTAATCTAAGGCAAGGCCTCTAGTCAGTGTGTATTATTGTATTAAAGGTGTCGTAAAACCCGAGCCACGTGTCAAAGCTTCCCGAAAATCCCGAAAAGGTTGGTATTGTTAGTTCTGACAATTTTCGGTTAATGAGTCCATGATTTGGGATAGCATTCCCAATTATCGCAATTGTATTATTTTGTGCTATAGTGGACTGATTTTCTACAGAATTATTTTCAGGAGTACCGACTGATGAATCATTAGATGAAACTTCATTACCTATGAGATTATTCTCGATTGCAACGTTTGTAATACTTAAAGCCTCTTGAACTAATGATTTCTGTTTTAGTAATGTTTTAACTCTACCGTAAATTGCATAGTATCTGTTCTCGAAAGCTGAGCGCTCTTCATGATTAGCCTTTATAGTCTCTTCATTTTCTTCTGATAAAGTTTCGATTCCCTCGTGACACTTATCAAATTTTTTATTCAAAGGATGAATTAAATCTTTAAATCTATCTTCTAAATCCAAATTTTCAATTTTTGTTTCGTCCGTTACTGAATCTAAAAGTTTTTCAAAGGTGTTTAATTGGCGTTTTATATTTCCGCGCTGTTTTTTGAATTCTTTTGATTGAAAGGAAGGCAGTTACAATTATCACTCATCGTTATTTTTGTTGCTGGTCACTGCCCTGTTAAATGCTGCTTGTTGGCTCCAGAAGGATTGGATGTAATGTTCACTCCAGAAATATTGGCTGTAATGATGACTCCAAAAGGTTTGGATGTGGTTGGAAGCGATGTTGACTCCAAAGAATTGATAAAATATTGTTGATAGCTGAACCAACTGTTAGTTCCAAATATACACTACTTGAATGTTGATAATGTCTGAATGAACTATCAAGTTCCAGTGTCCATGAATCAATTGTTCCGTCACTGCACAAGATACACTGCCATATATCACTGCACTGAGAACCACTTTTTGTTTATCACACACATTTCACTTCTTCCGCCAAATGAAAGTCTCGACGAAAGAATCTGGCTCGAAAGGGACCAATAAAATGTCTATAAATGAATGTTTGTATTCTCTAAGTGATGATCAGCTAAGCGAGGGCCAGAAATTAAACATTTACACCTTTATATCACTGATATTGACATTTATTAAATAACACACATTTGTTCGTGGACTGTATAAAGAATTTAGAATGGTAAGTGGTGAAAGTTATCTATTAGCGCGTGACATGACATTTGAACGAGAGTTAAGTGTATTCTGCGACGGTTGGTGATATATCTGATCTTTCCGTTTTCAAAAACGCTTGAAGCTCCCTTCGAAGTGCAAGTCTTGGGAGCTTCCACCAATTAGAAGTGAAGGAGCTGGTTGGTGGGATTGATTGGCAACACCCTCTAGAAGGCACAGGCAAGGCAAGCAGATGCTGCGTTTTTCCGAAAAAGGCCCTGCTTTGAGTTATATGGGTTTGAGAATGCTTGGCAAGAATGCAATAGAGGTACTATTGCCAAGGCTGCCTGCGAAATTATTTAAACCTATACAGCTGAAGAGGATTTACCGAGACATAGCAAAGGAGCTTAAAGGAAAGTGTCCCGCCTATAAAAATATAAATCATTGAAGATGGAACCTAAGTGGTAGCAAATGTCGAAAGCGAAGATTTCCTGAGCTAATATAAATTTGCTGACTATCCTTTACTTAAAGAGAGTTAAAAACGGCAGATGTTTCAGCAAGAAATAAACTGTCTCGTCACTGACAAACCGAAGAGAAAAATATTTACAATAGTATAATTTGCTTTGGTACTCAACACATCAGTTCCCTTATTTAGGAGCCATCGAAAACACCTTCATTGATTTTCATTTCAGAAATATTGGGAAATTTCTCAAATGTATGCATGAAAGCGTCGCTCTCTTATTACCTCATTGCTTTGATAAGCTGTTTAAATAAGCCGAGTTTGATATGTAATGGTGGAAGGATGACTTTACGACTTGAAATGAGACTCTCTTGTAGTAAGTTCATAAATCCTGGAGTGGCTAGTCCTTTTTCACATAATGTGGTTCTCGGGCACGACTGGCCCACTCACAAATAAAACATGGATTCTTTGTGTTTCCGCTTTGTTGACCTAATAAAATACTGGTTATTTTCAAATCTCCAACTAATTGCCACTTGTGACTATCATACTTCAATTTTTCGAGTAGAAAATGGAGATCATTGTATTGCTCTCTTAAGATCACTGAATGACAAACCGGTATAGGGACATATATGTTTCCATTGTCAAGTAAGACAGCTTTAAAACTCCTCGCTAATGAATCAATAAATAGTCGCCAGTCACCAGCTACATATTAAACACTTTGAAACTCATATATCAGTCCTTCAACATCATTGCAATAAACTTCTTTCGAAAGTCTGTGTCTCGAACCAAGTCACTTCGCTCGTCTTGAGAATTTCCGGGCTGACCATCTTCTGATTTTTGCGATTCATTTAGTTCGTCATTTTGCTGATCTTCGAATTCTTTAAATGACATTCTTATATCTGTATCATTAGTTTCTGTTTCAAAAGAGACTTTGTCAGTAAATATCTGATTTTCACTTTCAACCTGTTCAATGCTGATTAAAATAGCATGAGTCACAGATTGAACAGATGCATATAATATTGTAGAATTATTCTTTCCATTGTGCCCAGAAGTATTGGTCAAGCAGAAATAGCAATCAGTGTCATGATCTTTTGGTTCTCGCCAGATCGCAGGAGAAATAAATATCTGTTGCTTCTTTTCCGAGATTCGCAGGGAGCAAGTGACGCATAATATTTTTAGAGTCCAAAAATGGTCCTTTCCACTGGTATCTATATTGAAACATTTTTTGTAATGTGCTTTCAATGTATCTGTAAATTGCCTCTTCTGATTCGTGATGACATATTTCCCCCAAAAAACGCAAAAGTTGTTAAATCGATGATAGCATGGGGTTGTTGATGAACTTGTAGCATTAGATTCTAAAAGGGCCAAGTTTTCTACCCAATTAGAGCTGTGGTCGCATGCAGACGACGATAGCGGGCCCGCTTGCTCACCCTGACCAATCGCCGATACTGGGTTTCCAATTCCCTGTATCGTACGGCTACTCTTTCTTGTGCCTGCCATGATGGCTTGAACGCCTTCACCCAGGGACTTCGCCGGTGACCCGTTGCCCACCGTCACCACGTGGAGGTGCCCTGGGAGCAGGCACAACAAATGTCGATTTATGATGTCCCCTCTTATATCATATTATGTAAGTAATAAGTACTGGCCTCTGTTTGACCTGGAGAATGACCCTGTTGGTCAAATCTAAGGTCATCCCTTACGGTGAAAATGCTCAACAGTTGAATGTGATTTCGTAAAATGATAGGCCCATGCTCTGAAATTTAAAGTCGGTTGAATGTATACACTCAAGCTTGAAATTAAACATTAACTCATTCAATTTCTCATTTGAGACTCTGAAGGTATCATTTTACGAAATCGCGTCCACCGGGATCGTGATCAGCGACCCCAAAAACATAAAGGTCTACTGTTTGGAGTTCCGTTTACAGCTGACACATCAGCTGAGAGATCAAAAGAAGGATGTGATCTTTAGATGACCTCCAAATGACCTTTAGAAGTCGGTTTAACCAACAGGTCAAGACGTATTCGGACGTAAAATTTTTCGCTCTTTCAGATTCCTTCGTGAAAAAATTGCATCAATTGAATTAAAGTGTTTGACCTTCACTTGACCTTGATCTAAATGTGATAGGATCATATGGACACTGGGATCGTGATCAGTGACCCCAAAAACATGAAGGTCAACTAGGCTAAAAGATGCTCCACCTCAATTTCATCTTGTGGCCCTGTGAAATTTTCATTTTATAAATCTATTTTTTTCCCTTGTTCACTATCACGGCTTGGTTGAGTCAATTAGTTTTTAGAAGTGTAATTAATGTATTTTGAGATGCTTCCCGGCGATAAATTCCTCAAAGAATATGTTTGAGTGGCCTGGTGAAATATCTTTAGTACCCAAGTTGTCGTATGTCTCATAATTATAATTTTTAGCTACCTCCGAAGGGCTATCGTCAAAATTCCTCCGAATAATGTTAAAACTTGAGCTGGCAAACCACCTAGGTACCCCAAACAATTCTCTCTTTTCTTAGAAACTCGTTTCAGCCTTAGCAGGAACGCAAGGGCTCGAAATTTCATATCAAATTTTCGGCTACACCTTGATTGTCATATTTCTTATCATTACAACTTTTAGATACTTTCAAAATCTCAACACCTAAATGCCTTCCAAAAAAATCCCCAAAGAATATGTATCAGTGACCTGGTGAATTCTCTTCGGCACCTAGAAAGTAGTAATCCTGATAATTACGACTTTTAGATACCTCAGAATGTCGAAATGCCTTTGAAGGCTGTGAAAATTCGACCTAGTAAGCCACCTAGGAAACCCAGACCATCCTTGCTTTCTCGGTTATGCATTTTAGCCTTCACAGGAACGTTGGGTCTTAGAATTCCTCGAAGAATATGTTTCAGTATTCTGGTAAATTCTTTGGAAAACGAGATTTGCCGTGGCTCTAATAATTACGATCAATAAATACTTCTAGAGGGCTAGCACCTAAATGCCTTTGAAGAATGTGAAAACTAGACCTAGCGAGCGACCTAGGGATTATGAACTATTTTCGCCTTTTTGAAACCAGTTTTATCTGGACAAAAACGCAGGGTCTCAACATATATAAATTATTATAATTGCAAATTTTAGATTCCTCCGAAGTATTGGAACCTAGATGGTTCCGAAGAATGTTGAAATTGTAGCCATCCTTGAATCTTCAGAAACTGGTTTTAGCCTTCGCAGGAAAGCAGGATCTGCAAATTGCTCGAAGAATATGTTTGAGTATTCTGGTAAATTTTGTAGAACACCCGGGTTTCTTACATATTTTTAAATTCCTCGAAGAATATGTTTCAGGGACATGGTGAATACTCTGCAGCACGAGAGAGTGGCGTGTAGAGTGGCCCTAGACCCCGTAAGAAAAGACCTCCGATCCTTGAGTGTGCGGATCTGGTAACAAGACACACGTATTCCTATGGATTTTAGGGAGCTGAATTCAAATTCGGTATCAAATATCACCATTTAAGATAACTTTACCCAACATAACCTGACCTCACCTAACCTGAATTAACAGAAATTTATTGAACTATACGTAAAGCTCTGTACGCATATTTTCCCAGTAGCAAATGTGTGCTACATCGAATGGGTCAACTCGAGCCTAACCTAGAAATAAATCTAAACTAGCCTAACCCAACCTAGCCTGACGAAACACAATTAAACTGATTGTGTTGTCCCGTTTCGTAACCGCTTGTTGCTAGCATTATTCGCCTGTGACTGTAACCAGGGCACCTCCACGTGGTGACGGTAGGCAACGGATCCACATTGGCTGAGTCCCTGGGTAAACAGCGTACATGCCGTCATGGCAGACACAGGTAAAAAGTGTATTATGATGCAGGGAAAAACCCCAGTATCGGCGTCTGGCCAGGGTGGGAAACCGGGCTCTCCGACGTCGTCATCATGCAACCGTAGCTCTTCATCAATGGATCACTTGGTTGGTGTAGAGTCTCATGCTACAAGGAAAAAAACCGCAAGCGTTTCTCAATCGCATGCCTGTAAGAATAGCTCAGATTCATTCTGTTACATTTGCAGTAAATATGAAGTGAGCAGTTTGCGAAAATCAATCGACGAGGAAGTGAAAAGTCTTTACGAAATGTGTTTTGACCTTAAGTTGCTGCACCAAGAAACAAAATGGGTTCCTCACGTCATTTGCAATTCCTGCAGACTTATGTTGTATCGTCTAAAAAATTCAAACAACGAAAAGTACCGCAATTACTCTACACCAACCACATGGAAAAACCCGTTATTGCGAAGGACTGCTACTTTTACATGAATTCCGTCAAAGGGTTCCACGCCAAAAATAGAAATAACATTTCGTACATTAATGTGTGCACAGTCACAAGAGCAACTGAATTCAATAAAAATGCATGCCAGACTATTTTAAGCGCTTTAGAAGATGATAGAATGGAAGTTAAAAGTCAACGTCATGGAGACGGTAGTGAAACCAGTGATCGAACAGAAAATAGTTCTGGTGATTCCGATGAAAATGATGAAAAAATGACGAATATGGCGTGCATAAAATGAAATTGAAGGTTCCAATATTACTGTCGCAACTAGAGCTGAATGATTTTATTAGAGTTCTTGGATTATCGAAAGAGGGCGCTGAATTTGCCGCTTCATTTCTAAAAAGAAGAAATCTTCTAGAGCCAAAGACAAAAGTTTCATTCTATCGCGACAGGGACAAAGAATTCAGAAAGTTTTTTGTTAAAGACAAAGAGACGTCTTTAGTATACTGCACTGACGTTAACGGACTAATGAACCACTTGAAGAAAAATGTGTACAGAGACGAAGAATGGCGACTTTTAATTGATTCGTCAAAACGCAGCATTAAGACTGTTTTACTGCATAACACGAATACTTACGCTCCTATCATTATAGCTCACTCAATGGTCATTAAAGAAGAATATAACAATGTTAAAATGCTTCTTGAAAAAGTTAATTACACGAATCGCAAATGGCAAATATGTGGTGATCTCAAAATCATAACAATGATATTAGGTCAACCATCGGGTTTCACGAGAGAGCCATGCTTTATATGCCTGTGGAATAGCAGAGATCGAGCCAATCATTCCAGCAAAAAACATTGGCCTTTAAGAGATTCATTCAAACTTGGTTCTCATAATATCATCAACTAAAGCCTCGCTGATCCAGAAAAAAATTTGCTACCAGCCCTCCACATAAAGCTTGGGCTCATGAAGTGATTTGTCAAGGCGTTAGACAAAGATGGACAATGCTATAAGTATATACCCCTTAAATTCCCTAATGTTTCAGACGATAAATTGAAAGAAGGAGTCTTTGATGCACCACAGATTCGAATATTGACAAGAGATACTAATTTCGTGAGCCACATGACGAAAATCGAAATGGATGCGTGGGAAAGTTTTAAAATTTCCTCGGTAACAAGAAAAGTCCAGACTACGAGAATATTGTTGCGAAAATGATAAGAAACGAAAAAAAGTTAGGCTGCTTCATGAATTTAATACTTCACTTTCTAGATTTCCATCTAGATAAGTTTCCAGAAAATGTTTGTGATTTCAGCGAAGAACAAGGGGAACGTTTTCATCAAGACATAAAAGTGATGGAACAACGATATCAGGGTAGATGGGACGAGGTCATGATGGCTTATTTTTGCTGGATGTTGAGAAGAGAAATGAATGTAGTACATAAACGTAAGCGTAACCCTTTGCATCGTTCCTTCGAAGAAAAAAGGACACGTTATAGCAGGCAGAAAATAGACTGAAGTAGGTCTATAAATCAATTTAATTACGATAAAAAGCAAGATAATATGTAAACACGAAAGATAGTATAAATATATCCCTTAAGTTTAAGAAAAGCAGAGAGAAAAAATTTTTGAATAAAACTCTTATTCATTTGCATGTTTAAGTTACAGTTCTACATTTTAACTGATACAAACATTGTCAGGTTAATTGAAATGGGGTCAATTCTACTTGTAGTTCTAATTTTCTTCAAATGAGTAATGTGCGTCTAAATTTTTAACCACCTGTAGTACAATGAAATGGATTTTATTGTGTTACAACGGGAACACTTAAGTTAAGTTGTGTTGCGTTAAGAAAAATTTCGTTAGGTTCTGTTAAGTTAGATTCATTTGTAGGTTAAGATCAAGTTAACCTATTAAATATAGCACACATTTAAGACTAAGAACCATACGCTTACATAGCTACACGTGTGGTTGAATTCCATTCGGCTAGGTTAGGTTAGATCAGGTTTTGTTAGGTTAGGATAGGTTAAACCTCTATGTAGGTTAAGCCGAAGCTGATTGAAATGGTACCGCAAACACAACGGGAAAACACAATCAGTTTAATTGTGTTTCGTGACGTTAGGTTAGGTTAGGCTAGGTTAGGTTAGGCTACTGGGAAAATATGCTTCCAGAGCTTTACGTGTAGTTCAATAAATTTTATGTTAATTCAGGTTAGGGAAGGTCAGGTTCCGTTGGGTAAAGTTATGTTAAATAAGTTGATATCAGGCAAGGGTTGATCCTTCACAGTTGTCGACATGTTTTTGAAGTGAAAATTTGCATCACTGGCATTATTTTGAAATTTATTTGCCTCAGTGCATGATTTTTCGTCCTTTTTTGAGGTTATGGCTCAACCATGACGTGATTGGTGATTTTTGATACTGAATTTGAATTCAGCACCCCAAAATCCATAGGAATACGTGTGAACAGGTGGGAGAGAGGTGCGAACATTTGAATGTCTGTCGCTTTGATGAGCAGACGGCACTGAGTAGAATGAAATGAAAATAGAGCGACAAATGTTACGTTGTCGTCAATGCAAATACAGGGTAGCCGAAGTACCTGGAAATCGGGAAATGACAATGAATTTATTTTTTGACTAAGAATTTTACAAATTTTTTGAAAATATACCTGTTCAGCTTTGATTTTAACTGTCCTTTAAATAATTAGCTAAATTTTGTTTTATTTTTAAATTATGATATTATTCAGTTTAGAATGCGTTATTCGAAAATCTTTCACTTTAAAAATGTTCTATTTTAATTTTTAAGCGTACTTTTTTCAACATTCCAATTTCAATTACTCTATTTAAAAAAAATTAAATTTGTTAGTCGAATTTGTTAATTTTTATGTATAAATAACCACTTAACACTTACTGTCTTTAGAACAAGTCGACTAAGTTCAAGAAATATTTAGAAGTTTAAAAAAAATTCAAACCTAATAATATATCTGAAATGATTTCAAATAATTTCGAAGATTTTTAAGAATTGTGAAGGGCTTTAAAAGAATAAAATACATTTACTTAAGATTCATAGGAAAATTGAAAATGATTTTTTATTTTAAAAAATAAATTGAAGAGAGTGCTTGAAAAGATTTAGAAAGATTTACGAAACTATACAAAATGAATGTGGAAAATTTTAAACAATTGTTTTTTAATGCGACATAATTTTTTAAAAAGATTGAGGAAAAATGTAAATCATTTTAAAAGAAATTTAGAAGTTCTTGAAAAGTTTCAAAAATAATTAAAAATAATAAAGTGATAATAAAATAATTAAAAATTTATAATTCATTGATTGATTCTTTAATGTAGAGCATTGAAAATGATAACGTGGATTTATATATTTGGGCCTGAAAAAATGTATAAAATTCCCGGTCAATAAAGAAATTAAAACGGCAACCCTGAAATAAAATAAAACGGTGCAGAAAAAACATTTCAAATTAAATATCAGATAACAATGCTTTATCAGACATTGTTGAGATTCAATTTATTGATGGTTTAAGCATGTAAGAACTTCTAAATATGTTTTAAAATTATTAGAATTTTTCCTAAATCCTTTTAAAACATTATGCCAAATTAAAAAAAAAATACTTAAAATCTTCCACATTTATTTTTCCCCTTTTTTTAAATCATTCAAAATCTTTTTAGAGATTTCCTTAAATTAATTTTTCAAAATGAAAAATCATTTTGAGTTTTCTTACGAAGTTTAAGGAAATGTGATTTATTGTTTTGAAGCCCTTCACTATTCTTAAAAATATTCGAAATTATTTGAAATCATTTTAGATATTTAATTAATTTTGAATTTTTGTCATAACTTCTAATTATTTCTGGAAATTACTTGAATTTTTTCTAAAGACAGTAGGTGTTAAATGGATATTTATACATAAGAATTCAACAATTCAATTAACAATTCAAAATTTTTTAAATAGTGCAATTAAAATGTTAACGTTCAAAGTTTAGTTTTTTGTTTAGTTTTGTGTATTTAATTTTTAATCACAGATTTTAAATGAACAGTCAGATATTTCTAAATATCTCATAATTGTTATTTTTCTTAAGTACAAAATTTCAAATTGTCTGGTCTAAAAATTGAATATTTTAGACTGAAACAATATTTGAAAATTAATTAAAGCCTTTAATTACGAATTTGTTATTTTAAAGTTATTTTTAAATTAAAAAGTAGTTTATAAAGTTTCAATCGGGTGCTTACATTTGCCTAAGTAACAAGACTTTCAAATTTAAACAGTTTAATTTTTAAAGTTTAAATCTGGATGTTCTAAAAATATGAACTGATTGCGAATCATCTTGTAAAATCAATTATTATTTACTTTTTAATACTTAAAGTACAGTTTAATTAGAAAATGATTCATTAATTTATATTCCAATTTGATCGAATAAAAATAGTTGTTTTCATCCTGAACCATCTATTTTAAACATTTCTTATTTTTATTTATTTAAGTCTTTCAAACTGCATTTTTAAATCCTTTAAATAAAAATGTATGCTTCGAAATTAAAATAGAAAATTTTTGAAGTGAAAGATTTTCGCATCAGGCATTCTAAACTGAATGATATCATAATTGCAAAATATAAGAAAATTTAGATAATTATTTAAAAGACGGTTGACATGAAAGCTGGACAGATTTATTTTCTAAAAATTCGTAAAATTCCCAAGAAAAAAATAAATTCATTGTCATTTCGCGATTTCCAGGTCCAGCGGCCACCCTGTATTTGCTTTGACGACAACGTATCATTTGTCGCTCTATTTTCATTTCATTCTACTTAGTGCTGTCTGCTAATCACAGCCACAGACAATCAAATGTTTGCGCGGCTCTTCCACCACTTTCACCCATGCGACGGTTCGCCTCAACGAGGGAATTGAGGCTACGCTCTGTGCGCAGCTTCAGACTACGCTCGTCCGCTCTCTGTTTATCAATTTTATGTCTTGAATCATTTTAATTGTTCCCTGTAAGTACTACCGTGATATTTAAGAAAGCAATATCTACAGAAAATCGAAAATGAGTTTTTTATATCGTTGGAATCGTAAAAAAAGATACATCCGTATATGAAAATTGTTTTTTAAAATTGTTAATAAAATTAAAGATAATTTTTTGATAATTATTGCAAAAAATCCGCATCTTTTAATTCTGGCCAGTTGTTTTAAGTAAAAAAACAGTATCTACAGATAATTTTCCATAACTGCAAGAATTGTAATGCGGATACTCGAATACGACATCCAAAATTACGCAAGAAAGCAGTATCTTTTAGACACTGCGTTTTTGCCTAACACCGACCGGTTCTCCGAAGACGTGATGTTACGCAAGAAAGCAGTCCAAAGATACTGCTTTCTTAAAATTATGGGACCTCATGAAACGCAGTATCTACAAAGAAAATTATTACAAATTGGAAAATGAACCCAAATAATTATAAAAATTGTGAAGAGAAAGCAATATATTTACTTCGCCCAGTGTTGATTGCTGAAGAAAGGTACAAAAACAATTTTTTCAATTTGAAAAGAATTTTTTACAAAGAAATTTTCGACTTTTTAAAATAATTAGTATTTTTTTATATTTCAAAAGATGTTAATACTTGTACTTATTATTTACCATATATAATATTATTGAAATGTACTCTTAAAATTATTTCGATCATGTGTTTGTATCGATTTATTAATTATTCGTCGTAACTTAAAATTTTTTGCAGATACTGCTTTCTTGCGAACACAAAGGCTGCTTCCCGAGCCTCGATGATTGCAAGAATGCAGTTTCTACAGATGCGGCGTTTTTACGTAATTTCGATTATACAACCCCTTCCTTTATGAAATCCTGGCTATGCCACTGATTAATGTTATGAAACAATTTCATGTTTACATATGCAATCAGTACATAATTTTATACATAATTATTATTATTTCAATTTAAAAAATAGAATGTTTAAGTTTTGTTTAAAATTATATGTATATTATAAGAGAAATATTAAAAAGAATTTATGAATAATAAAAATTGTTGACGTGGTTATCAGTTTGTATCTATTTATATAATTAATCTGTGTGTCTATACTCTAGTTTATATTGATTAAAAGAAGATTATAAAATTATATACGCGAAAAATAAATATGTTTAGTGATAAGATGTGATCGTGAAGCATTTTCAGCTTGATTAAAACAATAAAAGGAAAATATTGTGGAATTTGTAATCAGCCACGTCGCTTCCACCAACACATGTTAAGTCATTCACTTCACTTCCACCATTTTATATTAAAAAACACCGATAAGAAAATTTTACTGATTAGTACAATTGAATTCACTACAGAATTAGTTAATGTTTTCACGAACTAACTTCAGTAAAATACACTTGCAATTTTCTGCAATTTCATGAACTGATTTCTATTAAGCATTTATGATTTAACGATCTAGAGGATTTTATGAACTCCTTTTGCATAAACAAACGTCTCCTCACGTCTATAAGTATCAGTAAGCTTTCAAAACATAATACACTATCTTTTATACGAAAAGTTACAAACCAACCACGTATTGACAAATTTGGAATAATTATCAATAATGTTATTTTAGACGTACGAATATAATTAAGGAAAACCAAGAATATAAGAAATCAAGCGCCCGTGACGACTAGTGACTGATATTTTCATTTCATATTTTCATGACTTTATATACAAATCATCACAAAGCTAATTAACTTTAATTATTCTTTAAATTTATAGCATATAGCGGATGATTGAAGATTGTTGCTCTCGCTATGTGTTATCTTTATCATATTTGCATCTTATCATCAAAGAAAACATATTTTATTTAGGGAATTGACAAGGGGAAGGGGGAGGGGGTTTGGTAGTAAAAAGTGTAAAGTTCCAATTTATATTCATTTGATAAACCCCATACGTTCACATGTTTTTTACTAACCCACTCCTCTTACCTACTAGTAATTATTCTATCCTTTGTTTTTATCTCTACTATGAAATGGCCTTTTTCGTTAAATTAATATTTTTTAAACATAAGCAGAAGAGTAAAAAATAATACAATGAAAAAAGGAAATATTATTTTTAAAATTATTTTTTTTTATGTTTATTTATGATCTGCTCATAACTAAAAAGCAAAGGAAAACGAGAATTTTAGAAGAGAACTGCAATTGGGAATTTCAATAAAAACCGCAACTTTCAAGAGAGCCCTTCATGTAATCTATACAGCGATTTCAGGCCTCCAGTCAATGTACCAGAACGGTCGAATCTCGGAATGACCGGAATGAGGTGTTAACCAATCACGAAGGTTCCGCGGAAACAGTGTCATTTTCACGCCGAACTAAGTAGAACTCAGCCGAAGTGTTCGCAATTTTTAAGTTCGCGCCAAAAGGCGTTTCGTTCATTTCCAAGGTTGTGAAACACATGAACAGGAATGACCGAAACCCGGAATGATCGGAAGCACCTTTCACAAGAAGGCACGTTTTCGTCTTGCCGAAGGTGCTCTCTGATTGATGTTCCGGTCATTCCGGGTTACGGTCATTCCTGTTCATGTGTTTGACTACTTTGGAAATGAACGGAACGCCTTTTGGCGCGAACTTAAAAATTTTGAACACTTCGGCTGAGTTCGGCTTAGTTCGGCGTGAAAATGACATTGCTTCCGCGGAACCTTTGTGATTGGTCAACACCTCATTCCAGCCATTCCGAGATCCGGCCGTTCTGCTGCATGGACTGGGCCTAAGAGTAATCTGGACGTGCGAAAATAATTAGTTCTTTTAAAAAATACTTTCTTAAAATGCATTATTTATTACCTCACTTTAACAGAAAAGCTGAAAAGGGATCTTGAATATTCAAGAAACATGTAACTTTCTTGCATAATTTCAAGAGAATATGGTTATAAATAATAATACAGTTTTCATTTGTATTCTATGGATAATTCTGATTAAAAAATTGAAGAGACAACTCAATACTTTTAATATTGATATTTCTAAAATTGATAAACTCCCATTTATCTATGTTATTCAAAGAAAATTTTAATCGATCAAATATGGGAGTTAAGGGCATACAAATTAACAAAAAAATTCAACGCTTTTTTGGACCATACTATTGCAAAAATTATTTTTTTGAGATAAATTGTGTCTATTTCAGGCCCCTCTTTTCGCACCCTCAGTCCCAATGAAATTGAATCCGCGCATTTGAGAACCTTCTCAATTTTCATATGATCAGTTTTATTGTTTCCAGTTTTCCTATTTGATAAAAAGATTATTTAAAGAAACTGGCAGAAAAAATTTATGCAAGAGTTTTTATTTTCAGACAAGACTGTTTGTATTCCACTATATGACATAATTTGTGTATTTATTTATATTATTTTGCGATCAGATCTACTACTAATTGCGTTTTCTTGGCGATGGTGGTAATGGGTGGGGTCCTTTTTCTTCTGCTGGGTATAGTCCATCTTCTTGTGGTGGGTATGATCCTAAAATGTCGATACTTAAAGGAGGAATAATATTGGCTACTGCAGGAGTCTCGGTCTGTCTCCATGTTATAGGGTTCCTAACTGGACGTCGTGGCTGGTTGTTATTAATATTATTATTCGTATTAGTTTCTACATTTTTATTCTTGGACTGCAAACTTAATTCTATAAAAGAAATATAGAGTTATGTTACATTGTATTCTGAAGAAATATATATTAGTAATTTTAATATTTCTGTATAATTAGACAATATTTTTCAAATAAATGTATAAATGTATTTATGAAAATATTGACTAATTCCTTTTTGATTTCAGTTACTAATTAATTGGTTAACTTTTCTTGTCAATTGTTTTCGACATAGAATAGTGGACATAAAGTGAAGGTATGTTAATGTGTTTCATCGAATTTTGTGGGGTTTCTGTAAGTGCACATCAATTGATCGCTGTAATATGAATTCAAGTTCACATAAGTATTCTAATTTGTATAACTGAATAATAAAGTGTGTCTAGTACCATTTAGGTAACTCGACTATTTTTTAAAAACAACTAGACATATTATTCGGCGTAACATTTCTGACGATCCTGTCAGGATTGTGTAAACGATCCCTTTCAAAAACAAGGTTTCAAAAATACACAATCTTTGGAAGAACCCTCGCAGAATTCTACGGAATTCACCTTCTTGATAATTTCACGAAATTATCAACAAAAAGAGTTTTACGAAACTCAGAGGAATTCCGGGTCTAATCTAAGGATAGACTCGTCAACAGAACAAAATAAAATTAAAAATTGGTTTGGGTAAAACTAGCCGCTGAACTAACTAGGCGCTATCCTACGTAAACCCAACCAAAAAACCAGTAGGAGGCCCGCAATCAGGCGGAAGGCGCATCGGCGCAGCAGCATTGAACAACTGATGACACTTGAGCATCTGAGAATTCTACAGGCAGCTACGTACAAGAAGATCAACAAGTCTGAAGAATTGACTACAAGAACTTCACGGATAGAAGATTAATACCTGTTTTTAAACGTAAGCATATGTACACACTTTAGATATAATTGAACTGATAAGAGAATAAATCCCCTCTGCGGACTACGGAAGGCGACGGAAATTGTATCAAAGATAATTCCAGTTCCGGTGGGGTACAGTTTATCGGTTCACGTTGAGATAGTCCTTGCACTCCAGACATCTCATCGTAAACAAAATCTTGCGGTACTTTGGTATGGCTGATTAGTTTGTAGCAACTAGTCGACGAATATCAATGTAGTAAGCACACAACAGAAAATCGCGACCCTTAACACTCGACACAAAACAAATTAGAATAAGTACACTGGAATTTATAGAAAAACTATGAGAAGGATGTGGACTACCATAGAAACCCTAACAGCCGATATCGTAGTATTGCAAATAGAAAATAGAAATAGGACCGAAGAAATTCAAAAGATAGCAAAAGATTTAGGATACAGAGGAGAAATTGAAACGGATAAAGAACCAGAATTAACAGAGGACCAGGATACAGAAACTAAAACCAAAATGAAAGTAAACTCAAATTTAGAACCCGAACTAACGGAACACTTAGAAAGTGGGTTAGAAGTAAAAGTGAGAATGCCTGAAACACAAACAATAGGAACAAAAATGAAAGTTAGAAGACCTCTGTTTCCAAATAAGAATAACCCACAAGAAGAAGAGATGAATCAACAGTTATTGCGAAAGGAATTTAAAACAAATTTACTCTCTACCGAAGAAGAGGAAGAAAGGGAAGCTATCGAAAGTCGAAGGCTGAGAAACGAACGACTACTCAGAGAAAGGGAAGAACTGAAGTTACTTTAATCCCAAATTGAAGAAGAAGAAGAAATTATTGCTAAATTGGCCATAGAAACAATAAGGACAATTAATGGTTAAGATGATATTGGAGTAGAAGATTTTATAAAAAACGTTAAAAAGGCTAAAACTAGATGTACCCAGCTTAATCTACTTTTAGATTTAATTTTAGCAAAAAAAAAAATACAAGGCTTAGCGGAGAAAGCGACCCGATATACATCTATAAATTCTTTTGAGGATTTATACACATCACTACGACAAAATCTGAAACAAACTGG